>NC_068981.1:33902533-33914765 GCF_001194135.2 Octopus bimaculoides
ACCATCTCCAAACTTTGGACCTGAAACAGAATATTTTTGAAGACAAAAACTTTCATTCCATTGCTACTGATCGTAGATAATGCACTTCTTACCTATAATTTCTATGTCACAAATATCCAAATGTTAAATGCATGTTTACGCCACCAAATACGCCACTATTGCAAATAATAGACCAAAGCGTCATTGCAACATTTAATACATATTGTCTTCAGTGCACATTTGGTCAGTTAATAAATGCTATTAACAAGAAAAGGGAACAACACAAAAGGACCTTGGAAATTATTCAGTGCTTTATATGAAGTAAAAATATTAAAGAACTGGAACATAACTATAGAGAGAAAAATATGAAAGTCGTTCGGAATGAATTCTGCCTTCAATTCAATGAAAATTTTTATGATTTTGAAAGAGTAGAAAAGATTATTCAAAATAAAACAGAGGTTGATTGTTGATCTTGCTAATCAATTGCACCTTGATGTTTCTACGAGTGACATAAAAGACCTATTTCGGTTACATGACCAAAAGCTCATAAACGAAAGCCTCATTGAAACTGAAGGACATTATGAAGAAAATGGAAAAGATTTAACAATGGAAACCCCTGCTTATTCCATCCCTGTTGAAGAAATAAACGAAACCTCACCGCACAATCAAATAGCGATTGAGATTTTCAAGTCCCAATATTCAAATTACAAGTGAAGTTGAAAATTTGCTGCCAATCTAAATAAATATCTCTTCTGGTCATTATGAAAGACAGTCGAGGAAGCACAGAACTCTCGGTACATTTATAAAGCAAAAAGAGACTTCTTCAAATGATCCAATTACGAGCAGCGAAGCAGCAACAGAAAACAGTGCCATTTCACTTTTTACTCTTTTACTTGTTTCAGTCATTTGACTGCGGCCATGCTGGAGCACCACCTTTAGTCGAGCAAATCGACCCAGGACTTATTCTTTGGATGCCTAGTACTTATTCTATCGGTCTCTTTTGCCGAACCGCTAAGTTACGGGGACGTAAACACACCAGCATCAGTTGTCAAGCGATATTGGGGGGGGGACAAACACAGACACACAAACATACACACACACACACACATATATATATATATGCATATATATACGACGGGCTTCTTTCAGTTTCCATCTACCAAATCCACTCACAAGGCTTTGGTCGGCCCGAGGCTATAGTAGAAGACACATGCCCAAGATGCCACGCAGTGGGACTGAACCCGTAACCATGTGGTTGGTAAGCAAGTTACTTACCACACAGCCACTCCTACGCCTATCACTGTTTATTATTTATAAATGATTAAGGCAGTATGTATACCACAGTAGAGGCCCTGCATATCTGGACATCACAGCAGAGGCATATTTGTACATCAGATCGTAGGCTCGAAACGTCAAAGACTTTTCCATTCTCCCCGAGCGTCAAACTAATACACCTGCTTGTTGTATATATTGTTCATAGAAGAGGCATTTGAAAATGCAAGCCATACATTGTGAAGTGCGGCTGTGGTGAACATACATCTGTTGTAAAGTGTCTCTGCTGGAATATGACATTTTTATTGTGAAGCCCCGTTTTCTGTGAAGCACGTATATGCATTGTGGAATTTCTCTCCTGCGATATACATGAATGTATTGTTCCTATTGTTTTACACTTACACCTACCTCGAAGTGCCGGCTTCTGTGATGTACATACGTATATCGTGAAATATAATATCTCTGCTGTAATGTATATACATGTATTATCTCTGCTATGATGTACACACATCTATTAGGAAGTGTCTATACATCTATGTATTTACATGTATTGCATCTGTTGTAATATGCACACATGTAATGTGAAGTGTCACTCTGTAATGTATATATGCATATTGTCCCTACTGTAATCTACACATAGTTATACTTCCGCCGTGAAATAGCTGGCAACTAGTGAATGGTTTGTTCAATCGCGTTAATTAAATTATCGATTCATCGATCATCACAAGGCGAGAAAGAGTGAGAGAGAGAGAAAGGTGAGGGAGAGAAAGGTGAGGGAGAGAAAGGTGAGAGAAAGGGATAGAAAGGGAAACTGGTTGGCAGAGAAAGGAACAGAGGGAAGGTAAGACATTGAGATAGAGAAACAAATAGATAGAGATAGACAGATAGATAGACAGATAGATAGATAGATAGATAGATAGATAGAGAGAGAGAGAGAGAAAGAGAGAGGGAGAGAGAGTCAAGAGATAGATAGATAGATAAATAGATAGATAGATATATAGATAAATAGAGAGATAGATAAAGAGAGAGAGAGATAGAGAGAGAGAGAGAGAGAGAGAGAGAATAGATAGATAGAGAGAGAGATAGAGAGAGAGAGAGCAATTCCTTAATTGGAGAAAATGAAAAGGGAGAGGGAGATAAACTAGAAGGGAAGTTTGAGAAAGAGAGGGAGGGACAGGTTGAGAGTGAAAAAAGGGGAGAGAGAAGACATGGGCAGTAAAGGTGAAAACCAGAGCCAATCAGAAGAAGAATGTGGTTGTGTAGATATCGAGACAGAGATAGATAGAGAGATAGAAAAAGAAGGAGAGAGAAAGAGAGAAGGAAAGAGTAGTGAGAGATAACTAAAGAGAAGTAGGGGGAGAGAAGAAAGGAGAGAGAATGAGAGAAAATAGTTGTAAGGGAAAGACGTAGCCAATGAGGTAGAAATATTAATTTTAAGAGAGAGAGAGAGAGAGAGAGAGAAAGAAGTATAAAGGAGATGAAAGAGAAACCGATTTCGGAGAACATTGGAAACAGCCAAACATAGGGAGTGACAGAAGTTGATTTTGAAATAGAAGTGAAAAAAAAAAAGAGAGAGAGGGAAGGAAGACGAAAGCGGACTGTGAAATGGAGGGAGAGAAGGTAAGAAAGCAGACGGAAGATTTGATTGAAATACAAAGAGAAAATCAAAGAGGAAAAGAAGATTGAAAGAGGAGGGATATAAACACATACACACACAGGTACACACACGCACGCACACATACACGCGCACACGTACACACTCACGCATGCATGCACACAGACGCACACATGCATTCATATATATGTATGCGTGTTTACATTTGTACGTATATATGTATGTATGCATGTATCTATGTATGCATGTATGTACATGCAAACCTCTCACTTATATATAATGAGGTAAGAGAATAACTCAATGCTCAAAAGGGCCAACGACATGAATTTCCATACTTAAATTTAAGGGTGGATTACTGAATCCTGTGCACAATAGATTCTTAACTATTTGACTTTTCTTTCCGAGTAGAAGACAGAACGGCGAAAAAAAAAAACAGACAAAAAACAAAAAAACATGATGGCAATTGTTAGCAACTCTCAAGGAGAAAGGGAGATAATTTAAAGAAATCCAAAATAAGTTTCTCGAATTGAGGAAAAGATGGTTCGATTCTGATGATTTGTCACATGCAGGAACAAGTGTATACATATCTTTTATCTTTTATCTTTTACTTGTTTCCGTCATTTGACTGCGGCCGTGTTGGGGCCCCGCCATGAAGAATATTTGGTCGAATGTACCGACCCCAATACTTATATTTTTTTAAACCTGGTACTTATTCTATCTCTCTGTTTTTCTGAACCGCTAAGTTACGGGACGTAAACACACCAGCACCGGTTTTCAAGCGGTTTGGAGGAGGACACACACACACACACACACACACACACACACACACACACACACACACACACACACACCCACACATATATATATATATACATATATATGACGGGATTCTTTCAGTTTCTGTCTACTAAATCCACTTCCAAGGCTTTGGTCGGTCCGAGGCTATAGTAGAAGACACTTGTGGCAAACATGAGGTTGGTAAGCAAGCTCCTTGCCACACAACCACACCTGTGCCTGAATATGTTTCAGTTTCTTAGATATCGTTTGTATATTACTTGCTAGAACTTGCCTGCAAATCAGATATTACACTTTCCACGTAGAAAAATAATTATGTATATTTTTGTCTAAGAGTAATTTCCATAAGGAAAAATAACAAGAATAAGTCAAGGGAATTAGATCAAAATTGACGTTAGATTTTCCGAGCTCCTTCACCTGCTTAGAGTTAAATTAAAAAAGAAATTCAAATTTCATTGTGTACAGCATCCACTATCTCAGTTTTTACATATATACATACGTCCTCACCATATATATAAACAAAATAAGAAAACAGAAGATGAATTTAGCACATCGCTATTACAAGTCAAAATCGTTTCGGCACCACTACCTTTTTAACGCCATTACACAAATGATTTCATGTGAAAAGTTACGCAATATTTGCGGTTGATTACATATATGTTAGCTAGATGGTTTGATATTTTCTTTACGTTGATATTAAATTTAATTGGTTTATTGTTTAATTAACAGTCGTATATTGCTCTTTTTCATTTTATCTTAATTTTGTTTTAGCAACCATTAATACACATTCTTAATAAGCAATAATTTGTGACTGTTTATTCCTTTATATTTTAGCTTCTTTTATTATCTACTAATTTAATGTACGTTTATCCTGTAGGCAGTAATCTTTTTTGGGTTCCAAGTAAGTGATTTGCGCTAATTGTGCTGGTATCGCTTTTACATAAAACATGTGTGTTAGTCAACATGTATAATTATGGTTCGTGATTCTTTTTAATGTTAATTGTAATTCTAATTGGTTTATTGTTTGATTAACACAAGGGTAGTGTCTTTTTCATTTTAATTCCGTTGAGTTAGTCATTAATACAAAAGTTTAATAAGTTTAACAAGTTTCATAAGTTTAATAAGCAGTAGTTTAATCCTTTCATTCCTCTTTATTTTAATTTCGTCATTAAGCACTAGTTTAATACTTGTTTAATCCTTTTAATTTCATCAATCGTAGTAAGTTGTAGGTATCAATCCTTTTAGATCTCGGGTGAGTCATATACTTTTTACATTTTATGTTATTATTAGTTTGGAAAGGGAGGCGCAATGGCTCAGTGGTTAGGGCAGCGGACTCGTGGTCATAGGTTCGCGGTTTCGATTCCCAGACCGGGCGTTGTGAGTGTTTATTGAGCGAAAACACCTAAGGCTCCACGAGGCTCCGGCAGGGGATGGTGGCGAACCCTGCTGTACTCTTTCACAACAACTTTCTCTCACTCTTTCTTCCGGTTTCTGTTGTGCCTGTAATTCAAAGGGTCAGCTTTGTCACACTGTGTCACACTGAATATCCCCGAGAACTACGTTAAGGGTACACGTGTCTGTGGAGTGCTCAGCCACTTGCACGTTAATTTCACGAGCAGGCTGTTCCGTTGATCGGATCAACTGAAACCCGTGACGTCGTAAGCGACGGAGTGCCAACAACAAGTTTGGAAAAGTATACGTTGTGTCATGTGATGTAGGGGCTCTATTCTATCACAAGTATATGTGTGTGGTATTTTTTTTTTCCATTACGCTACGTTTTATAATTTCTTGTCAGTGTTCAAATATATTTTGAACTCTGTGAATACCACTGGATTGAACGGTACCGCTTGGTCGAAAGCACAATAATTTTCGACAGAGCAGCTGATGATGTAACGTCTATGTCTGCTTAAATTAAATTGCTGGTATTGTGAAGAGAATGTAGTTGTTCATACGCACCCCGCTTTTGTTTTGCTGTTTACTAATTTTGTGTCCTTCAGCTTATCGATGTGATTTCCATTTGTAATCCTACCTGGAATAGGGCTAAGCCTAAGTCTTTCTTTTTTGTTCTTTCTATTGTCCATTATTTTTACGTAAAGATTTGTAAGAGTCGTATATTTGACTGGATTTTAGTTTGTTAATACGCTTCCTTATCAAGAAATGTGGTTTACAAGATTACATAATGATAACAACACGAATAACAACACAAACAACAACAACAACAACAACAACAACTACTACTACTACTACTACTACTACTACTACTACTACTACTACTACTACCGCTGCCACTGCTGGTGGTGGTGGTGGTGTTACTACTACTACTACCACTACTACTACTACTACTACTACTACTACTACTACTACTACTACTACTACTGCTGCTGCTGCTGCTGCTGCTGCTGCTGCTACTGTTGCTACTATTTGAGACTTGTCAATTATATACGTTTACCTCTTTGAACAGTGACTCGTTACTACACAGTGGCGTCTAAAGAAATAAGTGAACTGGATTATTTGAGATATAAATGTCTCAGAGATGGACGTATTGTAATGCTTGAGTGAAGATACGAACTGCTCCATCATCTCGACTGGTTGTCCAGTGATTTTGCTATTTAGTTATGTGAACACCGCTCTTTGGTGAGTTAATTATAAGGCATAAGAATGAATTCAGTGGAGAAATCTGGTTTGAGTTGGCTCGCTTGATTGCTTTTCTTTCATTTTTGTTCTTAAACTTTTAAACATCTGTGAACGAGAGAGAGGCATTCCATCTCAAATTAATAAGGATAATGTTGTTGATGCTTAGATTAAACTTCTGCAGGTTGATGCATTGGTTTACAATTGGTTTTTCGTATGTTAAAGTAGGAAAGCGTGCTGGTCATTCAAATATTTTGTGGGGATGATATCTAGAATGCTTACTTTTAGCAGCTGTTCTGTTATAAATATCTGAGAAATATACTTGTGTGAAGTGTACTGAAGTGTATGTCTGTCTAGTATAGAGAGTCATCAGTTGAAGTACTTTCTGGCGCTGAAAAAAAAAAGGACTAGTTTTTTGGAATGCAATTTTGCCTATGATATAGTTATATGGCGGCCATGAGAGGACTCATTAGAATTTGTGGAGTCTAGCATTTGTAAAAGATTTTATATGTAAAGAGGTGGGAGTGGGTTGTTTTCTTGTCCCGTGAACATTTGAGGAAGTTGCATAGAGATGTTGGTTCATAAGGATAGGTATGAACAGTACTGGCGTACAAAAGGCAGCTTTTTGACATCAACTCCAGCAGGTCACGGTAAGGAACAGATATTTAACTATATGGTCGATGCTATACTGTGTTGACGAGGATGATCCTAATGTGAATAAGAAAGGCAAAATATTATAAGTCGTGTCCAATCATTGATTATATCTTGCCATGGTTTCAAAAACATTTTGTGTCTGAATGTGAGCTACCATTAATTGAAGGCATGATTCTGACCAAAAATGCATTATCCATAAAGCAATACATCAACGACACACTCATTAGTTGGGGCTTGAAGACATTCTTGCTAACAGAAAGTACAAATGGTTACATTGTGAATGCTGAAGGATACACTGGGAGGAGACCGGATGCCCGGGCAGTTGATAATTTGGATGCCATGGGGAAGCTCGTAGTGCGAATGTCGGAGTGGCGTCAGGCCCAGAACTATTCACTATTCACGGACAGATTTTTATACATCAGTTGAGCTTACGGAATATTTATTGGATAAAGGCATAAGACTGTGGAACAACTTTGATCAACTGAAGGTCTTTCCCAAAGTGCATCAAAAGAACTAACAGGCAAATTAAAAAAAGGGGAATCAGTGGTTGTATTGAACGGGATCGTAGCAGCGATGGCATAGATAGACAAACGCCCCATATATTTTGTTTCGCCAATTTATGTGGATTCACCATTACCTCAGTCACTAGGTATGATCGTAATGAACACAGAAAGGCACCTGTCCCCTGTCCCCTGTCCCATGGCAGTTACAATAACTTCATGGGAGGAACAGACAAAAAACAGCCAAATGACGCGCCTGCAAAAGTGTCGACGTCATTACAAATGGCCTCGCCGATTAGTGATAAAGTTATTTATGTAAACATCATATAAGCCTATGTTTTGCAGGGATTTTACAGACCCCAAGTCCAGCCTAACAAAAGAACCTTCACATGTGTAAAATTAGATGCCATTCCCACTCCACAGTCCAGTTAATGGACAAACAGTTGTAGAACTCCCCGTTACATATTTGCATATGAATTCATCTCAATTTCTAGAATTGTTTAACTTATAATATCAAGAGAAAATATATGATAAAACCATTTAAGATTGGGAAAAGCTGTGCATGTGTGTGTATATGTGTGTATGTGTGCGTGCATGTGTGTATTTGTGCGTGCGTGCATGTGTGAACCAGTGTTTATGTTATTGTGGAATGACCAGGGAATAATGAGACAACAAATTAGTGGAAGCTCAAAGGAGGATTTAAAGGGTTTTTGTTAGCATTAAATTACTAGATCAACATATAGATAAACCGTATAAGTGTATGTTAAGTAAGCATTGCAATCAATGGGTGTAGAAGAATTGCAATAAACCTCTGGCAGACAGACAGAAAACCAATTTTAAATGTTCCATATGCACACTAAATGAAGAATAATATTAATAACCATGGTTACTAAATATCATGCTCTGTGCAAGTTCATACTGCATCAAGTATTATTATTATGACTCGAGAAGACAGCTGCTGACCTGAGTAAGTAAGAATCAATGAAGTAAAACGAAATAAAAATAAAATTACCTTCATGTTTCATCTCAAGTTAGCCCTGATTGAACAGACAAGTAGAATGGAATGTGGTGGTAGCTGGATGCTATTTCTAGCAGGTCGAGTGACCTTGTCGAGGATCCCTCATTAGCGCGAAAGAAGAGAGCATTTTGGATTGCTATGAAAGAAAATAGAATGAAATATCTGACAAATAATAGCAAAAACTATTTCCACTTTCAAATGAAGAATTCTATATGGTACATTGAGTACTTTTTCTACTGGTGGTAATCCAACGCGTAGTAATTTTAAAATTTTATTTTGCCATAATAAATCACGTTACATTCTTTATTCTAACTACGCTCTGGAAAATCTTGTCAGCTCTTGGAAAGATTCTCATCTCTGTCTCACTTGGGTATCAGCAAAAGAGACAATCAGTTATTCCAATTCCAAGTTTCCTTTCTACCTTTATTTTAATGTATCCTTTGTTTCACCGCCTTCTTAATTGCCCCAAATAAGAGTTGTTAATCAACTGTTTCTGCCTTTTATCTCACCTCACATTCCTGAAGCTACCATATCTTTATCTCTTTTCCTTCCAATTTCACATTGAGCATGCTCAACGAAACAATTCGCAAAATTTTCCTTCCATTCTTTCTGTGATTCATTCTGACAATTTTGAAAACTTCTCCGATCGTTCCGATGTTACAAAGCAACCAAGTCTAACGGTGTCTTTTTCATTGCTCTCAAACAACACGCCCTTTGTTACTTTCTGTACTCAACAAACATTTCAATCCTTTTCTGCTAAGAGCCATTTCAATCCACGCGAGCTTTCGAGTGTTTGTCTACTTCCCAATAACGGCAGCCTCTCGGAATCTTCGAACTATCAACCTGTCACTTTCACTTTCACTTTCGATCCTCATACCCACTGCTCTTCAACTGGTTTTGTAAGGACACGTAATAAAGCTACCTTATATGGTGGAAGGGAGGGAGAAAGTTGTAAGTAACCGTATTCTTCACCATTTTCAGTTTCCTTCTCTTCTGAGTAGCCAGTACTGTTTACTTGTAGCTTGATCTACCAAGGAAAGTTTTCTCTTACATCATACACCAGTATTGTTGTCGCTCTTGATAACTTAGATGAAAGCAATGATATGGCCCTTGGGATCAACAAAACGTTCAAATATGTTTTAAATGTCAATTTTCTAACTAAATTGCTTGATTACAGACTACATCTATCCTTCATCTCTTGGAGAGAAAGTTTATCAGACCTTTCCCTTATAGCCTGCACTGCTGAGAATCTCTTTCATTCAAATTCTTCCAATTTTGATGCACTTTAAGGTTTGGTTATGTTATGTCTCAAGCTACTGCTATCTAGCACCTTCGGATGATCGCTACTCAACCGTTACACAACTGCTACTCGACTGCTACTTAACGCACGTACCACGGTCAGACTACCTCTATTTATATGTCTTCGGAGATCCTACTTCTTCGCCTGGGGGCGTCGACACGACAGGTTATGTCTCATGTATTCTCCCCTCAGAACATCCTGGATCTATTTGCTGTTATTTATTACCTGCACCAATGATACTGCTCTTCGTGCAACGCAGACACCTCACACTAAACTTACTCTTTTCCTTTTGGCAGATATCTTGAAAATAGCCTTCGATGGGAACATAGTATCATAGTCTTCATACATAGCAATAACAAATGCTACACATAACAAGGAAATAGTATTTCACTAGACCCCGTTCCGCTACACATGGATATTACAATTAAGACTCTCAAAATCGCTATAAAAGCTAGGTCACAACTGCTGCTATTCACCATTTGGGCGGGTACAGTTGTTCCATACACAAGTATCGTATCCACAGGATGCTAGTCTGGAATTTCTTCATCACTAGTTTTTTAAAAAAAATTCTATAATTTATTAACTTTTTTTTACTGTAAATATTGATCTACAAAAATTCAAGCTGAAAAAAAGTTACTTCAAGCTCACCAAATTTAGAGAGTCTATAAACGGTAGAGAAGATGCTTTTTCTCTCACTTATTAATTAAAAAATGTAAGGTTCAAGATGTTATAATTTGCGACAACATTGTTTGTAATCTGATATGTCAATACAAATCTCCAAATCTTTCGAAAATATACTACGCTGATTTCCTTTCGAAATACTGATGTGGGGTTGCACATTTGTACAAGAAGGTGGAAAGAACCAGAGCACATAGAATCTTAGTCTTGGATTACATGAAAATACTGTTATTCCTTTGTTTTTGTTTTTTCATATATATTTCAATGACTGAAATACATCTGTAAATATTTTATTGTTTATACAATTCTTGTGAGAATTTCTGATCGTGATTCTTCGTTGGTGATACAACAACTTCTTTACAGTATCAAGTTTCTGTTATTGAGCTGTTATGCTGGCATGTTGCGATTCTGTGTATTCTATTCTATTGTTATTAATTGTCATCAGTTTACTTCCGTCACTGCTAAATTCCATCCGAATATCAAGAATAATGGATTATATTACGAACTTGGCGTTGCTTATTTTTAGCCAACTGATGTATATCACAAGTGAGATCAAATACTACCGAAGTCATCTTTACCGTTCATCCTGCCAATGTCGAAAAAATAAAGTACCTGTCATGTACTGGGATCGATATAATTGGCTAACCCCACTCCGTCTAAAACTGTTGGCTTTCTGCCAAAATTTGAAACAATATGTCATGAATAAATCATAGGTTCACAATTTTTGCTTTCAAAACATTCTTTTAAATAAACATAAACCCATATAATTCATTATCGTTTGAATAACACCAGTAAATGACTGGTATTTATTGAATAGATTAATTATTGTGAGGCATTTAATTTGGTGTTCTATGATTTCTACCGGTTCGCCATCCCACTTTAACAGCATTTATATGTTCCTTTCGGACCATTGTTAACAGAAAACAATTGTAAACGTCAATTACTTAATTATATATTCTTTCATTAAAATAAAACCTTTAATTTAAAAGAGTTGAAGGAATGAAAAATTAGAATATCAACGCACTTCCAAAATACCGGGTTTGTACAAAAATAATTGCGGTTTTAACCATCAATTTTAAAACAATATAGCTCAGCTCAAACTAAATTTTATTAATCGAAATATTAACTAGTGAAATCTGCATAATTTTGTCCACAAGAACCACTTATTTCGGTAGCATTGGATTTTGGAGTTCTGGAATCGATGGAAGCATTTTGAGCAGTTGTTTGGCTGTTGGAAGTCCTATTTTTGCAGGAAGTTACTGAGGTACTTGGAAAAATTGGTAGTCAGTTAAGGAGTGATCTAGTGAGCACCACATTCCAAAGACTAGCCGTTCTTTCCATATCCAGAATATATTCTAGCTCCTAACAACTGCTGGCACACTGCAAAGCTCAGGTGAAGTTTTCAATAGAATACTTCTCCCACATCATGGAGAGTGCTACTGCTACTTTCACAGATATTCCACACTGCATCTTGAGAAGGGCTACGTAACTAACTGGCTCTCAATCACTAACAGGTACATTCTAGCTTCTGGTTTAAGGTTGTGCTGTCTCTTGTCCCCGTGTTTCTGTTGCTACTATATTGGCTTTTGTTCTTCGAAACTGGCTGGTCTCGTATCTCCACCACTCAGGCACGCCAACTCACTCCTCTCTTCACCTCTTGTCACCCTTGTTACGTCCAGCTCTCACTCTTCGCACTAACCGCTAAGGCTATCCTTTCTCCCCAGAACATTGCCCCCCCCCCCCTGGAATCCTCTCTCGGCTCATAATCTTTCCTGCAAATGATACATTGC
>NC_068981.1:33914775-33918372 GCF_001194135.2 Octopus bimaculoides
CCCCCCCCCCCCTGGAATCCTCTCTCGGCTCATAATCTTTCCTGCAAATGATACATTGCCAAAAAACTCACTGGTCCCGGAGAGCCTACAAAAATCATGAGTACAGCCCCTTCTTTCAGGCTTAGAAAGTTAAAAAAGCTGGGTGCAATATAGTTGGGTGAAATATAGTTAGATGCGGTATAATTTCGTATCCCAATTCGTTCAATAACTTTTGTGAGACATTTAACTGACGTTGTCAATGAAAAGAATCGGTCCTTTTTTAATGATCAATGCCGGACAGTAAATGTTGCAGTTCTTTTTGCATTTTGTCGATTTCCTGGCAATATTTCTCTGCTTTGAGGATTTCGCCAGGATCCAGCTTATCGAACACTATACAGTGACTATAAACTTCATTTAACCCAGTTTCGCTTCACTAAAATGTTTTCGTGCATCACAGCGGTACAGCCACTGCATGTAACATCTTTAGATGTGTAGAACCCATTTTTTGTCACATGTAAAGTTATATTGCGCAAAAGATGCACAAAGCAGACTTCATAACAGCAATTTTGTCTTATTTTCATCGAGATGAACATAATGTAATTAACTAATATAACTGAAACCGCTCCAAATAGAAATTGAAACTGAGTTGTACATAACTCGCTGAGATTTCTATTACTCCTTTTCCAATCTCAAAATGCATTGGCATTCACCGCCTACAAGAGCCTAAATGTCACACAGACTCATTCCAATTTTTCTCAATCACAAATTTCATGCTAAAAGCAGTTTCATTTCATTGGGATTCATCGATTATTGAAGTTTCACCATTATCATTTTTGGTAATTGGATTATTGTGATTAGAATAGCCAATAACAATATTTTGCTTTAATAACAATCAATTAAATTATGGCGAGTGTAAGATAGACAAATAAAGCAACAACATTAACTACAACTGCAAAAGCCAGCAGCAGCAGCAGTAACAACAACAACAACAACAATAGCAACAACAAAAATAACAGCAATAGCCACAATAGCCAACAACAATGGTAACCAACAACAACAACGATAGCCAACAACAGCAGCAGCAGCAGCAGCAGCAGCAGCAGAAAACAAAACAAGGACAAATATAACAAGGTTGAAAATAGTATTTCGTTAATGAACTTGGGAATAATCAGCTCTAAAGCAACAGTTTCATATAGAAATTAAAATTGATAATAACAAGGTTTATATTATAAAAAACAAACAAAAACAAACAAAACGATGTATAATGAAAATATTTCATTAACATCAGCAGTAACATCATCAGCACTGCATTTCATTTACACATTAATGAGACAAACAACACATCTCTTAAATGAGATTTGAATAAATCATTAAAATAACAAAACAAAACAAAACAGCAAAAAAACAAATCAATAAATAAAGTAAACGAAAAAAAGAAAATATTTATAATGAAAATGAAATGCGTATCATTAAGAATTTTTACGAAAACCGTCAATGGCTGTTCAAAAGTTCTTGAAGAAAAAATCACAGCTAATTTTCGTTGCTTATTAATAAACTTACAACTTTTGCTATTAGAACTTGAAATCGATGATAAGCCTTACTTCCGGATCGGAACTGAAGTTACATGAAAGTAAAGTTTGTTAGAAAATTAATCAGTGGTAGCCTCGTAGATCTATCGTTCAAGAAGAGGATTTACAAATACATTAAGATCTGAGTTAATGAATAATAGGTGTATAATAAAAACTAGTAGAAATATCTGATTTTAATAACACTCAGAATAACACTCAAATAAAAACTACATCGGAGCTAGAAATTTCTCTTCCCTCCTATGTCTGATTCGTTGTTGTTTGTTGTTGTTGGCACTCCGTCGCCTACGACGACGAGGGTTCCAGTTGATCCGATCAACGGAACAGCCTGCTCGTCAAATTAACGTGCAAGTGGCTGAGCACTCCACAGACACGTGTACCCTTAACGTAGTTCTTGGGGATATTCAGCGTGACACAGAGTGTGACAAGGCTGACCCTTTGAATTACAGGCACAACAAAAACAGGAAGTAAGAGTGAGAAAAAGTTGTGGTGGAAGAGTATATCAGGGTTCGCCACCATCCCCTGCCAGAGCCTCGTGGAGCTTTAGGTGTTTTCGCTCAATAAACACTCACAACGCCCGGTCTGGGAATCGAAACCGCGATCCTATGACCGCGAGTCCGCTGCCCTAACCACTGGGCCATTGCGCATCCACTATGCTTGATTCAGTAGAGTTTAATTACGCATATTTGTAATAAGAAAAAAAAAAGAAAAAAACAGAATCTTCCGAATCTGTTATAGAATAACTTAGGGTTTAAGTTTGACTTCGGAGTCTATCATAGAAACGTTCATTAGAGTTAAGCGACGTAGTCTGTTAAAAGATGTTGCAAATAATATATTTTGTCTATCATCGAGTTTTGCTGACAAGGCGAACTAAGTCTATATTTCTTTGTGAAAAGTATTATCTTCGATACAGTTCAATAATCTGTCTTGGTCTTTTACCGCAATACAGACAGATGAACAATAAGAGATATTTTACGACAAATATGTTACATCAGCAGAAGATTGCGGACTGTCGTCAACTTACTCTTTCTATTGAAGTGAAAACTCGAATTCATCCATTAACACACATTACAATAATCGATTTGATTTGGATATATATTACCATAATACAAATCAGTCAATGCCATAGTTCTGGTGAAAAAAAAAAAAAGCAATAAATAATAATCTCATAAATTCCTGATGACGGACAAGATCTATGATATGAATTGTAGGATGGGTTTCAGTCATAGATTAGCTTAATCTGTAATCCTTGCTCTTACTCTATTTCTACATCTGTTTTATGCCTTGATGCATTGCAACTAGCATAGCTAATACTCTAAGAAGCAGCCATCGCCTGTATATCTCATCAAATTACCATCACTCATTTACAGGAAAATTGCTCGGTTCAAAAATGTCAGTCCTAAATGCGTTGACGTATCCTGGCGCTGTTCTACTCCAACAATCTCCCATACATTACTTCACTGCAGGCCTCTCATCGGCGCTACCAGGACTACAACAAGACGACGACGACGACGACACCACCACCACCACCACCACCACTACCATCACCACCACCACCACCACCGCAGACCAGAACCACATCAACAGTAACAGTAACAACGGTACTAAAACAACCACAAATTGTCTTCTTATATGTGATTCTTTGGTTAACTGTACTGGAAGTATAGCTAACCAAAACAGTAGGTTACAGGAGTAAACTGGTAGTGTTCCGGTTATGTTTTGACTGAAGCAATAAGTGGTTATATAGAAATGTTCACAAACTTAATCATACAACTACTTCAAGTTACAGAGTAGCTTAGTTGCATGTATTGTAACAATGAAGCTCAAGTGAACTAAAGACTTAACTTTAGCACTAAAACAAGCTCACTCAATTAATCGTGTCAGTGGATTAACATAAAAATCAGAACTAATCATTTTATGACACTTTAATCTCTGATTTTGTGTTTCAACCAGCGAATGTCAGTTAAATTAAACCAAAAATAACGTAGTCATTTTTCAGTTATTTCGCTATTTCCTACATACTTCCCTCCCT
>NC_068981.1:33918600-33920877 GCF_001194135.2 Octopus bimaculoides
TCCTTCCTTCCTTCCTTCCTTCCTTCCTTCCTTCCTTCCTTTTCTTTCTTCTCTTACGGAGAAAACATTTCAATATCAAAATGTTTAAGAGCCATATGCCTCGCGTTTAGACGAATGAGTGCATGTAGTTCATATAATTCATACAAATACAGAATTAGACACATCACTCAAGACAGTTATAAAAGAACAACAACAAAAATTAGTTTCAGCTAATGCTTGGGAGCACACAGGCCATATTGAAATCTGTATTTAGTATTAGAAAACTGCTGACCAATAGGGACAAGTATAGGAATTATTTACGTCTTACAAGTGACGCATGTTGATGCGTATAAGATTAACATTACTATGAATGATCATGTTGCGCTATTTAGATATTTTCGAATGCAGTGCGTAAGAATTATTACACTTAGCAACAACATCGTTTCACAATTTTCAACATAGAATAGCGAACGTCGCAGATTAATAGATAAGATCTCGGAATGTCACTTCAATTATGTTGCTACTGGTTTGACAAAAGAATGAACATCACACAATCTCGTGTTCTAAAAAAAGTTTGACTTTCTAAGCTGGAAACGCATGTTTAGCTTAGGAACAATCCATATGTTAACCTACAAAAATTGATTTGGTGCGAAGCCAGGAAAAGAAGTACGTTAAAGAAACTAAGTAAAGCCTTTTGAAGAATCATTATCAAGAGAATATCTCTGTAAAATCTGAAGATATATACGAGTACAACATCGATTTTCCGGAACATTTGATCCCAAATCATCTCCGGATTACTGTTTTTCCAAACCAGAGGTGGGTTACCTCTAAATTAAACAAATATTAAATTAACTTCAATAATTAAATGAAATATAGATACCAGTACATTAGTATAAATGATGCTAGTTTATTAATCCTGTACTGAGTAAGGTAACAGTAAACTAGTCTGGTAGCTTCAAGAATTTGAAGTTCCTGCTCGTACATTCATGTGGATTATAAGAGGCTTCAGATCATCTGCGTAAGTCGTGTTGTTCCAGTATTAAAAAAGCAGATTAAACAATAAATATGCTCAAGGATCAAGCATTACTAAACAAACCAACTGGGTGGCTTTAATTAAATAATTAATTTATTATTGCTTGTTACCTTTCTGTGAATGTGATGTCAATAGTAACAGGTTTCCAGTAAGCCAATCCCTGCTTCATGGTATTTTTGAATGCATCTTTAGCTGCATTCGTGTCCTACCAGTATTAAAAAAGCAGATTAAACGATAAATATGTTCAAGGATCGAGCATTATTAAACAAACCATCTGGGTGACTTTAATTAAATAATTAATTTATTATTGCTTGGTACCTTTCCGTGAATGTGATGTCGATGGTTACAGGTTTCCAGTAAGCCAATCCCTGCTTCATGGTATTTTTGAATGCATCTTTTGCTGCGCAGTTCAGACGGTCTGAGTATTATGCTGCGTCATCTTATATTCAGAAGCATCAGCTTTTCATTTCATCGGTGAACGATATACATACAGTGATATATATATATGCAGCCCCTGCATAGATATATAAATACATTAAATACATACATAGAACACAATGCCTAAATACCAATCTTGAGAAATTAAACTAATGACCAGCGAAAAGAAAATACCTACGCGGAACTATTGAGAAACTTGCAGTTACTCTCTCCAGATTACAAGTTCAGGTTTATGCTTGTAATTATTTGGGCACTGGGATATGTAACACACTACCTAAATACCAACCATTCCATTTTTGAACTTCTTTCGATTATCATCTCAAATATAAGATCTCTTCCCTAAAGACTGAGGCTCATCTCATCCAATGATGGAATCAATCTACAAACATTGTTATGAACCGTCGAGCCCCCAGAAACGGCTTTGGGATTTGTAATACTCTTTTTTAGCCTCTTTAATACCCTATATCATTTGTATTCTGTGTAAGTCGGATATTTTTGTACGTAAGCATGTATACATCTTTTTGTAGTTCATGTATTAATATAGTAAAACTTTATATATTGATCTGACTAACTTGCTTATCCTTATATTTATTTCTATACCCGCTGAAGTTTAATTCTTTTGAGCACTACTAAGTGTATTCTGTACGGAGAATGTCTGATTCTCCTCTATGAACTATATATATATATATATATATATATATATATATATATAAAATCAATCGTGACTGTATATTTCGAAAATCCTCCGACACAGCCTTCTTAAACAAGGGTTACTAAGATGAAATTGTCCTTATATATAGTAATAATGGGAGGGAAGAACTGAACTG
>NC_068981.1:33921267-33923767 GCF_001194135.2 Octopus bimaculoides
ACACACACACACACACACACACACAAACACACACACATGCACGCACGCACGCATGCACACGCCCACTCACATACAGACTCATACCCCACTGTATGTATATGTATGTATGTATGTATGTATGTATGTATGTATGTTATATTTATTTTTATGTCCAGCTGGATTGGCAAAAATGTCCGTTCTGATATTGTCAGCACTAAACTTCAAATGCTCTAAGTAGCTAACTTCAGTCTGTTCCTTGTGCTTGCGTACTCGTTAGATATTTGACACTTCAATGTAGCTCGATGCGAAGTTGCGACAAAGCATGTTGTATTTTGGGTACTTGGGATCACTCTGAATATGGAGAGCCAAAACGAAGATTATCGACATCTCATGCTCTTATATTTTAAAAAAGGTAAGAAAGAGACAGAAAACTGCAGGAAGATACGTGGTGTGTGCGGAGAGGATTCTGTTACGGAATGTGTATACCAAAAGTGGTCTGCAAGATTTCGATGCACCTCGCTCTAGCCAACCATCTGAGATTAACAGCGAAACTAGTTCTCGTTATACACCCAAGATGATCAGAAATGTTATCCACATATCCAAATCGAGCGTTGAAAACCATCTGCATCAACTTAGTTACGTCAGCAGGTTCGATGTTTGGGATCTACGTCAATTGAATAAAGCTAACCTCCCCAAACAGATTTTCATCTGCGATATGTAGCAGAAACGTAAGGTGTGGTCTGTCATGAAGGATCTGGAATAAAAAAAAAACAACCTTTTAATTGGTTTGAAAAGAGAAATATACGGATAATTACTTGTTCTCAAACACTCCTCACGCTCTGTATACATCTATGTGTGCGTGAAAATAAAAAAATCGGTGTTTTCGAGGTACCATAAAATATTTGTTCTGCGAAGAGTTGCGGACACTTCATTCCATTCACTATCAGAAGTGAACCAAAGACTGGTTCATTGGAAACCTGCAGCCTATTACATTATAGTTTATCGATTGCTTTATAAAGTAAATAAATAAATGGAGGTCCCACCCTCTCTATCTAGATTAAAGACTGTTATGTCGACGCCCCCAGGCGAAGAAGTAGGATCTCCGAAGACATAAATAGAGGTAGTCTGGCCTTGGTAGGAGTGTTGAGTAGCAGTCGAGTAGCAGTCGATTAGCAGTTGTGTAGCGGTTGAGTAGAGATCATCTGAAGGTGCTAGATAGCAGTAGCTTGAGACATAACAAGGACCCAATACATTAGAATTCAGGATCCCCGAAACTTTTCAGTACCTTGCAGAGAACCCTTAGAGATCTACATGGCGTAGATGTAGATATATTCAAAAACACTTAGACAAATTTTTATCTGAGATACCAGAACAACCCACATCAGACAAAGAAACGTAAATGAGAGCGGCGAAGTGCAATTCCCTCATTCACCAACACCAAACATAGAGAATGGGTTGTAGAAATGGTAAAAAATAAATAAACAAATAGATAAATGCTCAAGGGAGCTTACTGCAGGTAGAAATGTATTGAACCAGCTGACTATTTCAAACGGGTGCATGAAGAATTTTGGCAGGGAAACACTACAATCGGTTGTTCTTACAGTAGTATAAAATTGGAACATAAGGCGTCGAGCTGGCAGAATCGTTTGCACACCGGGCAAAATGCTTAGCGGCATTTCGTCCGTCTTCACGTTGAGTTCAAATTCCACCGAAGTCGACTTCACCTTTCATCCTTTTTTGGGTCACTTGAATACCGGGGTCAATTTAATTGACTTACTCTCTGCCCCGAAATTGCAGGCCCCTTGCTAAAATTTGAATTCAATATGTTACTGGTACATATTTGATGTTCTACATCTGTGTTTGTGTGTGTGTGTGTGTGTGTGTGTGTGTGTGTGTAGGGGGATCAAAGGTCAAACTGATTTTGGAAGGAATTGAATTTAGAACGTACAGGAATGATATAAAATATTGTTGTTGGCACTCCGTCGCTTACGACGACGAGTGTTCCAGTTGATCCGATCAACGGAACAGCCTGCTCATGAAATTAACGTGCAAGTGGCTGAGCATTCCACAGACACGTGTACCCATAACGTAGTTCTCGGGGATATTCAGCGTGACACAGTGTGACAAGGCTGTCCCTTTGAATTACAGGCACAACAGAAACGGGAAGTTAGAGAGAGAGAAAGTGGTGAAAGAGTACAGCAGGGTTCGCCACCATCCCCTGCCGGAGCCTCGTGGAGCTTTAGGTGTTTTCGCTCAATAAACACTCACAATACCCGGTCTGGGAATCGAAACCGCGATCCTACGTCCGCGAGTCCGCTGCCCTAACCACTGGGCCATTGCGTCTCCACAGATATAAAATATAGCAAGACTTTTAACTTATTGCTCCACCATTTTTGCTTGCTCGCTGCCTTCTTGAATACCAAAAATTAAATATATATATATTGGATGATTTTTTTTCATTCGATAGAAAAATTATGTATTTTAGGCGTTCATGTCTTTCTGAAAGGTATTAGACATGTAA
>NC_068981.1:33926379-33926973 GCF_001194135.2 Octopus bimaculoides
TAAGCAGTCCGACGAACGGGAACGTGAAACTCTGAGTAACAGTTTCTGTGATGTTTTTGCAGCTTATTAATAAAAGACACACACACACACACACACACACACACACACACACACACACACACACACATGTATGTATGTATGTATGTAATTGTATATATATATATTCACACGCATGCGCACCCACACACACACACACATATATATATAACTTGATTGGGATATCAGGAATTTTCCAAGCATAGAAGGGGTTGTCAGTTTTTTTTATGTGATGACGTTTCTACTAAACAAAGCAAAACTTGAACTATGCCAGATTTTCCTTTATTTAATTTATATTCCATACGATTTGTTTAAGGATTGCGATAGGTCGATATTTTGATGTGTTTTAGCGGACATACATTGTGTTCTATATGAAATCCAACTAGTAAAACCATTAACAAGGTGGTCGGACTTGTACATGGTTACTTGATCTGTTAGAAATAGTAACCAAAATGTCCTCCGATTCACATTCCGTTGTCCTAAATAAGGAAGAAAGAGGACAGCATTGGATAATGTAGTCCAAGCAACAAACCACCACCACCACCACCACCACCACCA
>NC_068981.1:33927802-33933944 GCF_001194135.2 Octopus bimaculoides
TATTGACATCGAAAGAATGAAAGTGAACCTCGGCAGAATTTGAACCTATTTTTCTTTATCTTTTACTTGTCTGAGTCATTAGATTGAAACAAGTAAAGGATATCATTGAGGCATTGACCCCAGTCCATCCTTTTAAGCCTAGTACTTTATTCTATCGATTTCTTTTACCGAATCGCAAAGTTACGGGGATGTAAACACACCAACACCGGTTGCCAAGCGGTGGTGGGGGACAAACACTGACATAAGGAGACACACATATTGGTATGTATACGACGGGCTTCTTTCAGTTTCTGTTTACCAAATCTATTCACAAGGCTTTGCTCGGCCCGAAACTATAATAGAAGACACTTGCCTAAGGTATCACGCAGTGGGACTGAACCCGGAACCATGTGGCTGAAAAGTAAGCTTCTTACCACAGAGCCACTCCTGTTCTTATTATGTGAGCAAAAATTAAGCAAATTGTGACACATAAGACTATTTAAAATCCACCAATTCTGAATGGCCCCCAAATACATCAAATTTGAATTTTCTTTTAGAAAAGATCCGCATCTCACGCAGAATACCTTTGAGAAGCTAACCAATGTCAAATAATCAGACTAGATGTTTCATTGATTTATAACCTGGTTTGTCATTGTTTTGAAGTGAAAATTTTATCGACATCAATTTTTGTGCTCCATAAAATAAAATACCAATTAAACAGTCTTGTACATAGTATCAGTAAACAAGCTTTTAGGAATCCACAAAAGGACTGAGATAATAGATAAAAGTAGAGAACGAGCACAGGCCCGAGACAGGAGGAAGATGTTCGAAAGTGTTTAAACTATTAACGGAAATGATAATGATGCAGTTGTGTATGTAAAGAAGACAATCGAAACAATGGCTTCTACTGGTGGTATCTTGGGTAGAGAAAAAAAGGCATTTAGGATAAAACTTGGAATTCTTAGAATTTAATCGGTTTATTGTCAAGTTAAAAAAAAAAAAATCATGTAAGTTGCTAGAGGATATCTCCCAGCCAAAAATGTGGAGACAACAGAGCTAAAGAACTAGAATCACATTCAATGATTCTGACAACTAAAACTATAAGTTGGTTTATAAAACTCACTGTTATCTAAAAGAAAAAAAATGAGTAAAGCAAGGACAAAAAACGGAATCTTACCGATCACCCAAACTGTGCTCAATAACACAATACAAAACTTGGTGCCACAGACATGCTCGCTCTCCTGATATATATACACCTTCCCTCCTTTCGTCTCCTCTACCATGTCTCACCCGCAGGCTCTGCATCAACCACTTCATTACCAATTTTTTGTAGAATTCTCTACTCGCCCTCATGGTTTCTTTGCTCTTGTAGCCTTGTTGATGTTCAATGTAAACATCAAACATATGGATTTGATTAGTTTCAGAAATCCAGAGAAGGTTATGAGCATTAACTCCTACACTTTATATTTGATCGTTTTCCATAAAAAGGATTAAAAAAATATACTTCGCAATATATTACGATTTTATACTTACTTCTCAAATGTATATTTGTAAAACGGTCTCAAAATTCGTTGCATCTCGGGAGAGTCATTATGCCAATAATAAACTCATGTACTGGTTCTATCTCACTTTTATTATTCATTTGTCATCTGGTTAACTATTTAACCAATTAGCTAATCGATTCTTTGATTAATCGTTTGGTCTATTAATCAATCAGCTATGTTTGTTTTAGACCTTTCGTCACCATTCGTAATCTCATCAAAGCCATGCTCTCTCTATTCCATGTTATATTCTTTCTTACGTAACCAGAAATCTATTGTTTCTGATTTTA
Source organism: Octopus bimaculoides (assembly GCF_001194135.2). NCBI lineage: Eukaryota > Metazoa > Mollusca > Cephalopoda > Octopoda > Octopodidae > Octopus > Octopus bimaculoides. The sequence goes on from NC_068981.1 coordinate 33,929,613, forward strand.
AACGTAGCTCAATTGCTAAGTTATGATACTCTGGTTGAAAATATGCTATGCTCTTTACTGGTACAAACTTCAGCTACAATTAGGGAAGGTTCGGAGTGGAATTAACTGGATATTTTTTTGATTTTTTAATGGAGGAAGTGGCACAGGATAATCGAAAGTTTAATTTTCGGTGACATGACATTAATAATATCAATCGGGAACACATGAAACTAGTGAGACATGAGGAAAAAATTTAAATCGAAATTCTGCGTTAGTGTAATAGAAGAAAATATTCGAGGTTCATCTGCCGTTTAACAAGAGCTTTGTACCATGCAACCTCAGAAAAAAAATTCAATCCAATTCATAGATATATACATAATATATATGTGTGTGTCTTTGTGCATGTGTTTGTCCTCCCAGCTACCGCTTGACAATCGGCGTTGGTTTGTTTATGTCCCCGTAACTAGCAGTTCGACAAAAGGGTCCAACAGAATCACTTTCAGGCTTAAACAATAAGTACTGGGGTCGATATGTTCAATTAAACCGTTTAAGGCGGTGCCCCAGCATGGCCGCAGTTAAAATCTGAAGCAAGTAAAAGATAAAAGACAATACACTGAGGTGTACATCTTGAACAGTGGCGTAATGTGGGTTGTGTCCGCTCTGTGTGGTTGCCAAACTGGCGGCTCCCTTTCTAAAAACGTAACATACCTTCAGCATATGTTACCCTCATCAAGTGGCCACCCTGTGCGGTCTTCACACCCTAGATACCCCACGCTACACCAGTGGTCTTGAGACAGAAAAAGTTAACGGAACTGTTCAATGGAGTCGAAATTCGTACGTGCTATAGGTAGGAGCCACCGCGTTAGCGATTACACTAAGGAAGCTGTGAACAGCTTAAACTATCAAAATAACACTTAGAAACGCTTTACTGAATGAATTCGCAATATTTTACCTCTTCTGCTATCACAAGAGGATCGTAAGTATTTTCATAGTTATTCAACCACCAGCAGTCAAGCTGCTCCCACACTAACAGTCGACTATTACACTGGCATTCCTCTATGTTTGTATGTGTGTGTGTGTGTGTATATGTCTGAGTGCTGATTGTACATCTATCTATCTATCTATCTATCTATCTATCTATCTATCTATCTATCTATCTATCTATACGTACTTGATTTTATTATTTTGTAATATATTATTTATCAGAGTAAGGCGGCGTGCTGGCAGAGTCATTAGCACGCCGGACAAATGCTTATCGGTATTTCGCCCGTCGCTACGTTCTGAGTTCAAATTCCGCTGGGGTCGACTTTGCCTTTCATCCTCTCGGGGTCGATTAAATAAATACCAGTTACGCACTGGAGTCGATGTAATCGACTTAATCCCTTCCCCCAAATTTAAAGCCTTGTGCTTCCAGTAGAAAGCATTATTCCGTTCTATATTTAAGAGATGAGGATTTATGTACATTATTTACATTTGACGGATATTTGTCCTCATCTTGTTTGTTGTTAACAACATTTCGGCTGATCGAACTCGGAATCTAGGGGTTAGTGGCCCGCGGACCTTGGGCTAGTATCATATTCTATAGCCTCGAATCGACCCATACTGCGAAAGTAAAACTAAGAGGCCAGTCAAATGAATTGTAATCTAAAAATCCAGCCCTGTCGTATGTATCGTGCTTATTCCTCCTGAGAATTACAGTAACCCTTTAGCATTTCAACCGGCCATATCTGGCCCAAATATTCTACTTGTTGTATGTTCAAACCATCCAGATCCGGGATCTTTTTTAAAACGGGGGCCACATTTTTCATTAACGAAACACTTTGAAACTTGGAACACTGGTAGAATGTGTCATATAAAACATCTTTTTCTCTTAGTCTTCTTAAAAAAAAAAGAAATCCATAAATTATTCCATGTTAAAGTTGTCGTATTTCTGTAATTTCAACCAATCACTGACGTCCATTCAGCCGATATACATTAAGTGCCGACTACATAAACAAACGATTCTGAAACAATTAACCCTAACCCTAACCCTAACTCTAACCCTAACCCTAACCCTATGGTTAGGGTTAGGGTTAGGGTTAGAGTTAGGGTTAGGGTTAGGGTTAGAGTTAGGGTTAGGGTTAGGGTTAAAGCAAATTTAAAATGAAAAAAGCAAATAAAACGAAGAATCGTTTGTTTATGTAGTCGGCACTTAATGTATATCGGCTGAATGGATGTCAGTGATTGGTTGAAATTATCGAAATAAGACAATTTTTTACATGAAATAAATTCGAATACAAAAATATTTTTCTGTTCTATAACACAAAATAGATAAGTATACGAAGTTTGAAAGTCTTTCGGTACCAAAAACACTACGTAAAACATTAATGAAAAATGTGGCCCCCGTTTTAAAAAAGATCCCAGATCCGGCCTCTTACGCCTACCCTACAATGTCATTCTAAAAATAAACAATCACATCATCGACATCTCAAAGCTACGAGATAATGCATTATAAGTTTAAAACAATGCGAATAAATATTACATTTGACAGAGTAATGTGAATGCTAACGAGTTAAGGTTACAGAGGTCTTTGGAATACTCAGCCACTAACATGTTATTCAATGAGCCTGGTAGTTTAGTTGATCGACCTACTGAACACTCATGGTCGGAAATTCTGATCGAGATCTATTTCTTTATTTGATTGGCTGTGTGGTAAGTAGCTTGCTTACCAACCACATGGTCCCGGGTTCAGTCCCACTGCGTGGCACCTTGGGCAAGTGTCTTCTACTATAGCCTCGGACTGACCAAAGCCTTGTGAGTGAATTTGGTAGTTGGAAACTGAAAGAAGCCCATCGTATATATGTATATGTATATATATGTGTGTGTATGTTTGTGTGTCTGTGTTTGTCCCCCATCATCGCTTGACAACCGATGCTGGTGTGTTTACGTCCCCGTAACTTAGCGGTTCGGCAAAAAGGGACCGATAGAATAAGTACTAGGCTTCCAAAGAATAAGTCCTGCGGTCGACTTGCTCGACTAAAGGCGGTGCCCCAGCATGGCCGCAGTCAAATGACTGAAACAAGTAAAAGAGTAAAAGAGTAAAGAGTAACAAGAAAAACACAAAACCTAAAAATCTTATTTTTCACATCCAAGCCTTTGAAAAATGATTCGTCCTCCTCTGGTTTCTAACTCTTCCTTAAAAGACAAAAGCCCATCACAATTAAATTAAGCAATATCCCATACCTCTTATTTTGGATCATTTGTTGTCGACACTCTCCCTCATGTGTTGTCGACATTTTCCCTGATTTATTGCCGACACTCTCCTTCATTTGTTGTCGACACTCTCCTCATGCGTTGTCAACACTCTTCCTCGTGTGTTTCCTCAAATTCCGTACTTCATCTTAAAATGTTGATTGGTAAATAAAAATAATTTTACGAAAGAAGTTAGACACTTTGTTCAGTAAGAAAACACTATGTGTATGTGTGTGCGTGCGTGTGTGCGTGCGTGTGTGGGTGTGTGTGTGTATCAACTCATATTAGACGCAGAGTATCCTTGTCAGTGACTAGCTCTCATATAACAAGAAATAAATGCTTAAGTGAAGATAAGTCTGTGTGTTTTTGAATGGTTAACTCGTGTCTTCCAAACTTCAATCGTAATGTACACACACACACATACATACATACATACATACATACATATATGTATACACACATTCATATGCATGATATATATATATATATATATATATATATATATATATATATGTTTATACAAGAAGTAATACAAACAAACAACGAAGGAATATACCCGAAAAACGAATATATAGCACAGACAAACGTGCGTAAGCTTCATCCGTTGTCAACTAGAAATCTTTACAATATTGGGAGCACACACACACACACATATGTATGTGGTTTTGTGTGTGTGTATGTATGTGTGTGTGTGTGTGTGTGTGTGAGTGTTGTATGTGTGAGTGTGATAAAATGTTGGTGCCTGTCATAAAACAAGGAAGAAGGCATACAATTTTAAATCGCAGGGCAGATGATAAATTTTAACTGAATTCCACTTTGATGACTCAAGTTTCATGCCTTGGCCACCATCGGGCGAGAACCTAACGCTCCTGTTGCAAGAAAGGAATTCAATTGAAATAAACTGTATCCTTCTCTGTCTGTCTATCTTTCTCTCTCTTATATATGTGTGAAGGTGTGTTGTTATTAAAGTGTATGTGTATGTATGTGTGTCTGTGTGGAATCGTTCATTACTGACAATTCACTCCATCGATACGTAGTTTCTCACCACGTACAATCCTCGAGGCGACGAAGTGGTGAAACTCGAATATATGTATGTATGTATGTATGTATGTATGTATGTAT
>NC_068981.1:33935569-33936919 GCF_001194135.2 Octopus bimaculoides
GTCTGTATGTATGTATGCATGTATGTATGCATGTATATATGTATGTGTGTATGTATGCATGCATGTATGTGTGCATGTATGTATGTGTGTATGTAGGTATGTATGTATGCATGTATATATGCATGCATGTATGTATGTATGTATGTATGTGTGTATGTATGCATGTATGTATGCATGTATGCATGTGTGTATGTGAGCGTGCATGTGTGTGTATGTATGTATGTATGTATGTATGCATCTATGCATGTATGTATGTATATCTATGTATTATGTATGTATGCGTGCGTGTGTGTGTATGTATGTATGTATGTATGCCTGTATGCATGGATGCATCTATGTATGTGTGTATGTATGTGTGTATGTATATATGTGAGCGTGTGTGTGTGTATGTATGTATGTGCATGTATGTGTTTATGTATGTATGCGCGCGTGTGTGTGTGTATTTATGGATTGATGCATGTTTGAATGTATGTAAGTAGGTGTTCCTGTGTGTATGTATATGTAATGGCGTTACGTATATTTCTGTATGTGTTTGTGTTGGCCGTTATGTGCATAGATGTTGTTGTTGTACTTGTTGTTTAAGCCTATGCTTACTCTGATCGAACAGGCATATGATCAAAACAATCAAGCCGTGACCACCACGTCTTTTTTATTTTTGTTTTTTTCTCTTACTGCAACAGTGCACCTTGGCCTTCGTCATACAATGTGACCTGCTTCAAAGACGGTAACGTTGTTAGTTGTCGGAGTTTTTAGCTGCTATTTCTAGCAGGGCGTGTGACAAGAGGTCTTCTTGTTGGATGCTACAAATTAATATCCGTGTACTTGCGTACGTTCGTAACTGTGAGTGTGCGCGTACGTGTGTGTACGTGTGTGTGTGTATGTGTGTGTGTGTATGTGCGTGCGTGTGTGTTTGTTGTTTTATTTGCTTGCCTTTGGTTTGCATTTGTGTAGTGGTGCGTATGGACCGAGGTGTGTGCGCCGGTTTGTTTCACACAGCATATATGAATGTGTGTTTGTAAATGTGTGTGTGTATGTATAAGTTGATGTTTGTTCTTTTTATTCTTTTCATTCTTTTTTTTTTCACTCAGTGGCATGTAAGTGTGTGTGTGTGTGTTTGTGCGTCGGTTACTTTGTGTGTGTTTGTTTGCAAGTGTGTTTGTGCGTTAGTTACTTTGTGTGTGTATGTGTGTGTGTGTGTGTGTGTGTGTGTGTGTGTGTGTGTGTGAGCATGCTAGCTTGTCTGAGAGTGTGTGCCTGTGTGTGTTTTTATAGTTATCAAAGTTACTACTGATGGTTGTGAGACTCAAAGCATAACTACACGTGTGTATATATATATATATATATATATAT
>NC_068981.1:33945551-33946211 GCF_001194135.2 Octopus bimaculoides
TATATATATATATATATATATGTATATACCTTGATAGATGAGCTTGAGTAAGAAGGAGAGAAAGCAAAACTAAGAGAAAGTATGTGTGTGTGAGGAAGAGAGAAAGAGCGAGCGAAGAGGGAGAAAGAGAAAGAGAAAGAGAGAGAGAGAGGGAGAGAGAGAGAGAGAGAGAGAGAGTACGTAGAACAAAGTAAAATAGGAAACAAAGCGTGAAAAAAGGAAGCAGAAAAGAAAGAGGGGGAGGAGGAGAAGGAGATGCATATGTATGTATGCATGTATGTATGTACGTATGTATGTTTGTATGTATGCATGTACGTATGTATGTATGTATGTATGTATGTATGCATGTATGTATGTGTATCACATGTGTGTATGTATGACATGTGCCTGTGTGTGAATTTATGCCTCTGTGAGTGTGTGTGTGTGTTGTGGGGAAAATGTGTACGTATGATCATTGCGTATCACATAGAATGAAACGTGATATATCTAAGATATTTCCAAAAGAGAAGGGAAGAGGTGGAGCGAGGGAAAAGATAGCAGTTGAAAGGAATATACAATCAGACACACAATCCCCCCCTCTCTTCCCACCTCGCTCTAAAACATATACACTGAATAACACAAGCACAGTCACACACACATTATGTATACATACGCATATAT
>NC_068981.1:33946642-33948700 GCF_001194135.2 Octopus bimaculoides
ATATATATATATGCATGCATATATATATATATTATATTCCCCACTGCGCCAGGACGTGACGCACCCGTCCGTCGCAGGATTACTCATTTTTGCCAGCTGAGTGGACTGGAGCAATGTGAAATGAAGTGTTTTGCTCAAGAACACAACGTGGCACCCGTTCCAGGAATCGAAACCACAATCTTACGATCATGATTTCGGCACACCTAACCACTAAGCCATACGTCTCCAATATAAAGCCCCTTCAATTGTTTCGGCGCAACTGGACTCTACGGAAATCCGCGGATTTCCTTATTCATATCCAGTAAATAGAGGACCCCTACTCTATGATGCATTTAGTAGCCAATACTCGAAGAGCCTTGGGAAGTACGCTATAAATTTATTAGCCCGAAAATATTGGCTTCAAATTTTGGCACCTAAACCCCAGTACTCAACTGGTACTTATCTTACCGATCTCTAATGGATGAAAGGCTAAGTCGACTTTGAACACAGAACGTATAGACGGACGAAATGCCGCTAAGCATTTTCCCCGACGTGCTAATGAGTCTGTCAGCCCGCCGCCTTATTGTTCAGATAATATTACATACATAATATACATAATATACAAGGCGGTGAGTTGCTCTTAAGAAGATTAACAACTTCCACTGTAAATTCATCGATGATCTAAATTTACTAAATAGAACTGAACCATATAAACCCTCTCCACTTCACCCTGAAGGACCACAAACCCAACTTCTCCGTTAAGCCTTCTATTAGACTCATTTGCTCCAGTAAATCAGACATGTCTTTACATTCTGAGTTAAAATACCGCAAAGGTCGACTTTACCTTCATCCTTTCGCAGTCGATAAAATAAGTACCAGTCGAGCACTGGGGTCAATGTAATCGACTTAGCCCCTCCCACGAAATTACTGGTCTTATGCCAAAATTTGAAACCAATATCAAATACGTATGTATAGAGAGATATACATACATAAATGCATATATATATATATATATATATATATGCAAGCACATACATTCACACATATAGACACGTATACATTTCTATATCTATATCTGTCTGTATATACAGGTACATAATCCGTCTATGTCGACGATGTATATACTAATTATTCGATCAAGTAAACTACCTACTTATTCTACTTATTATATTAGCGTGTAAGTTGATGAGTATTCCTCAGACACGTGTACTCATTACGTAATCTAATTCTCGGTCAGCGACAGTGACACATCATGACGAGGTTGCATCTTTCAAAGGCAAGTACAGATACAGCGTCAAAACAGTATCCGTCAAACTAGTTTTATTGATATGACAAAGATCGATTTTTTGATAAACGACATGGCTCACTCGCCCAATATGTAATGGGAATGTATCCGAAAACTCAGAAAGCAAAGTACTGGACCATAAAAAAAGAAAACAATGAATAAGTATAAACACATACACAGACACTTATACAGATATAAACATATTACATAGCAATCTGTTGATACGTATATAAGTCACGTGTATGTTGTTGTAATTCATTTTAGTCCCTGTTTGCCCGTCATCTCATTGATATTCCTTGTATCCATAGAGCAGCCAGAAGAATTTATAGTCTCCAAAGAGCAACCATGGTTATAGAGCAACCATGGAATTTATAGTCTCCAGGCTTTGAACATGCCGAAACTACGCTGACTCTGATCTCTGTGGCTGATGAAATGATTTCTAAGCACATTTGTCCTTTTCTCTTAAATCTTTCTATATTCAAGTAAGTAGATATGCGTGTCTGTATGTGTGAGTGTGTGTCTGTGTGTATGTACGCATGAGTATATGTATATGCGCGCGTGTGTGTTAGATATCAGTGCCTTATGGTAAAAAAACTCTCACTCTTGAACCTTAGATTTATCTATAAGGGAGGGTGGAGAGTCGATTGACCCGTGCAATAGTTTACTGGTGTTTATTGGAAATAGCTCTGGTTTTTTAAAATTAGTACTCTTGATTGAGATGAAGTTCCTTCTCTCACATTCCCTCCATAGGGACTCCTCTTACACGCATAAATATTATATGTATGAATATATAT
>NC_068981.1:33948851-33951807 GCF_001194135.2 Octopus bimaculoides
CATACATACTTCTGTCAAGAGTTCGGGATGAGCCTACCTCACGGCAGGAAACGCAGATGAGGGCTACAACATCAAAATCCCTCATCCACCAAATGCTACATGTCAGAAGAGGTTTCGAGTAGTGAAGGCGTAGTAAATTTAGCAGCGGTGCCCCAATACGGCCGCAACTCTCGAGTAAAAACTAAAACTAGTTAAAGAGCTATAACGAATAGGCCAACTAAGTCAGTAACCTGGGCTGAGTCCAATGTGCCTATGGTTATATCGAAGAAATCAGTAAATGGGTTGCGGGTACAATTACTATCCTTAAAGTAAATTAGAGTATTCCTATCAGCCAGGATGATATTGATGTCAGATCGAGAGATGGGTGCGTATTTTAAAGCGAAGATTAAGGCTTTCTTTAAGAAAATTGGTGATATTGAAGAATAATAATTTTAGATGTCAAACTGAAGGAACATTCTAAGGCCAGGAAGCGGGAGATCTTATGGTTCAGCTTACCTTTCTCCCTCCGAGTTAAATCTCTACTTAAACTTTTCTTTAAAATCTTAAACTCTAGCTTTCCGCCACAGTATAATTACTACCCTATCTTTAATAAATTATCCGTGAAAATCTCCTACTCCACCACGCTTAACTTGGGACCCATAATCGCCTCCTCTTACAGATGCAAACTCCAACGCCAGTCCTTGGAACATCCAATCTCTCACACTGACCCACAAATTAACCCACCTAGTAGCAATAATAAAATCTTTAATAATCCCACTGGACTAATTAATATCAGACTCAATACCACACAACGGTTTTCCGCTGCGAAGCCAGGATTTTCGACACTTGAAGAATTTCGGTATTAATCTGGAATCCAATAGTTTTGATAGTCCAGAACTCGGGTTGAATGCTTCTCTGGAAATACCCTATCAGGACACACACACACACACACACACACACACACACACACACACACACACACACACACACACACACACACACACACACACACACACACATATAATATATATATCCAGTTCTTCATAAGAGACGTCCTATTTACCGTTCGGTTTAGAGACTTCATCTTTTCTTGCTATTCTACATGTCTCCTTTTTACTTTACATGTTCGTCTTTCTTGTCTGCTCCTTTATCCCTGAGCAGCTTATGTTGCTGACATCGCCATATTAAACAATATTATCATAAGGTGTCAAAATTGTGATGATATTTGCTCGATAATACATACATACTATTTTGATATCTGATGAGAACTAAAAGTTCGAAATGTATACAACAATCAGGCCAACAGAGAGTGTCCTGAGCAGCAGACTATGGACTTTTGACGCCTTTTTCTCTTAAGAGACAATTTTTTCTCCACGAAAAACTGCAGTAGAAAGAGTTTTATGAGTTCAAACATCTTTTAAGCATATTCAAACTAGGTTAAAGTTTGTATGTATGTATGTATGTATGTATGTATGTATGTATGTATGTATGTATGTATGTATGTATTTATGTATGTATGAACATACGTATCTATCTATCTATCTATCTATCTATCTATCTATCTATCTATCTATCTATCTATCTATCTGTTTAACTGTCTGTCTGTCTATTTATCTGTCTGTCTATTTATCTGTCTGTCTGCCTCTATCTGTTTGTCTCTGTCTGTCTTCTCTCACTTTCTCTCTCTCACGTTTGGCCCTACGGCCTTTTAATGTTGTTTTCACTGTCCAATTTTTCATGTCCTGGTTTGTGTTTGCTACCTTGGAATCCTCTGCTTAGTGGGTTAATCCACTACTCAGGAAGAAACTATTCTAAGAGTGCGTCCTGCCTTATCTTCGAAACGCCTAGTTTTAGAATAGAGGCAGCTGATGAAGGAATAATTCCATAAGTGGCTTATTTGTTTTCCTATGTGTTTGTTCTGTCGTCTGTAAACAAAGTCTGTTTTGTTTTTATGTCCCGTTCATTTTTCTAACGTCCTGTACCCGGATATGCATCTATATATACATGTAGATGTAGGTATGTACATATATGTATGTATACATGCATATGCTTATTTGTATTATATATATATATATATATATATATATATATATATATATATATATATATATACATACACACACACACACACACACACACACACACACACACACACACACACACATATATATATATATATATATATATATGTGTGTGTGTGTACTCGAAGTATTACAGACTATCTTTGAGAAAACCTAATACAGGCTAACAAATCTGAAGCGTGAAGTTGCTGTGGTTAGTAAACACATTATAACCATTCACAAACACTAAAACTCAAATCAATGCAATAAACATTGATGTTGTATCCAATAGACATAGCCTGAAGTATATATATATATAGTTGTAAGTACAATCAAGTTGATACAACAGCATTTTGCTTCCATTTCCTTATTAAGAAAGAGAAATTCCGAAAAAGAATGATTTAAAAATATTACGTTACAGAAAGCCTCTGTTCTTTAATGCAAACTGAAAATGAGCCAGCATTGAGTAATGATGACGAGATCAGGTGAAGTGAGCGTGTGAGGATAGCGTATGCTTGTTGGTATATTTAGTGCACTTGATATTGGGATGCAGCGATGAATTGGATGCAATGTTACAATATACAAATGGCCGTACTTTAATGAGTCACCATTAACGTCAGTGTAATTAATTTTCTATATATTACATTTGACATGGGCACTGGAAAACACCTGCCGTACAAAAGCCTCACCTAGAATATAATACACACTCACATACACACAGAGTCACACACATGCACACACACACACACACACACACACACACACGCACATGAATGTATGTAGATTTGCCTCACTTTTAGACAATTTCTGTCTTCTAGAACTGGTATATATTTTTACCTGTGTTGCATATGTACGTACATATACATACATACATACATACATACATATATATATATATATATATATATATATATATA
>NC_068981.1:33952370-33953344 GCF_001194135.2 Octopus bimaculoides
CTATTCAATTTTTTTTCTCCGTGTTTTTCTCCTTGTCTCCGTATTCTTTCTGTTGAAGAGCGTAGCTCGAAACGTCAAAGACTTTCCGTATTCCCGAGCGTCATACTAATATATACTTTTGTTATTTACACCACCTGTCCTCGTCTGTTGTTATTATTTGTATATTCTCCCATATATATATATATATATATGCATAGCTATCTATTTGTCTGTCTGTCTGTCTGTCTATCTATCTATCTATCTATCTACCTGTCAGTCTGTCTGTCTGTCTGTCTGTCTGTCTATCTATCTATCTATCTATCTATCTATCTATCTATCCATCTATCTTTTACCTCTTTTGCTGGGGCATCGCCGTCAATGCTTTACTCAAACAAATCGACCTCATTACTTATATTTCTTTGTATGTGTAATAATTTTTTTATCGGCTTCTTTTACCGAACCGCGAGGTAACGGGATCGTAAACAAACCAACAGCAGTTGTCAAGAAGTAGGAGGGGGAGCAAACACGAATACATACACATATCTTAATATTGGTCTTCCACACAGCTTTTGTCTACGAAAGTTCCCTAACAATCCCGCGCAGTGGGACTGAACACGAAACTATTTGGTTTCAAAGCGATCTTCTTAGCCACACAGCCATGCCTGCACCTATGCACACAGCTATTACATACACACACACGCGCGTACATACATACACACGCGCTCACGCGCATACACACACACGCACACATACACACATACATACATACCCGCACACACATACGTTCACACACACGCGCACACACATATACATACAGACACGCACGCACACACGCGCGCGCACAAGCGCACACACACATGTGCACACATACACACACATGCACACGCACACATACACGCACATACATACATACATGCGCACACACATACACACACATGCATGCGCACGCACACACACACGCGCACACACATACACACACATGCATGCGCACACAC
>NC_068981.1:33958420-33961968 GCF_001194135.2 Octopus bimaculoides
AACTGAAAGAAGCCCGTCGTATATATGTATATATATATATATGTGTGTGTGTTTGTGTCTGTGTTTGTCCCCCCCTCCCCACCAACAAACATCGCTTGACAACCGATGCTTGTGTTTATGTCTCCGTAACTTAGCGGTTCGGCAAAAAGAGACTGATAGAATAAGTACTAGGCTTACAAAGAATAAGTCCTGGGGTCGATTTTCTCGACTAAAGGCGGTGCTCCAGCATGGCCGCAGTCAAATGACTGAAACTAGTAAAAGAGTAAAAGAGTAATATATATATATAAACATATGTATGTATGTGTGTATGTGTGTGTGAATATATGCATGTATGTATATATGTATGTATATATGTATGTATGTATGTATGTATATATGTATGTATATATGTATGTATGTATGCATGCATGCACATATACGTGTGAGTGTATGTTTGTGAGGGACCAGAGATCTAGTTGTGATCTAGTTTCTGTTTCTTTTCACGCTCCATATAATATCTGAGATGAATAAATCTTAAAACTTTTTTACAGTATTTGTGTCTATGAGGAGGCTGGAGAAAGGGAGGTACAGTGGTGGAGGATGTCGTAAGTGTTGGGTAGAGCGGAGGAAGAGGGGACTGTACACCAGACACGGAAACACGCAGTCTAAAAGATACAGGCAGAGACAGCGAGACTGCCAGACGCAGATAAAGATTGGAGTGAGTGAGAAGAGAGGAGGATGAAACGGGGGAAAGAAAGAGAGAGGGAGACAGAGTGAGAGAGAAAGAGAGAGTGTGTGTGCGTGTATGAGAGAGAGAAAGAGTGGGGAGAGAAAATGGAGAGAGAAAAGGGAAAAGCGAGAAAACTAGACAGACACCTTGATAAAGCGATAGAGTGAAGACATACAACCCACACACACACACATGTGTGTGTATGTATATATGCATGTATGTATATATAAATGTAATATGTATGTATGTTATATATGCTTGAAGGTATGTCTACTTAATATTATATATGTATGTCTATATATTGCGATTTAATGTTAAACGCACATATACACACGTACAAACATGTAATGTGAAGTGAAAAATAGTTGAAAATACAACAGAGATAGATCAGAATATCGTAAGTTTAACAGTTGAAAGGAAAATAAAGTGATGTCGACGTTTCGGACATCAGTCCTTCTTCAGACACAAAATGAGCTGTAAGGAAACAAAAATAGATAGAGGGAAAAAAGAGAAAAATGGTATAAAGGAAAGAAAAAAATTATGATATTCATTTTAGGTAAGAACAATAAGAAAAAATAAATGGCTACAAACTAGTGGGAAATCCGCCCCACGAGACTGAGTCTAAAAGGGAGATGAAAGCGGGTGTATAAGTGCATGCATCAGGATGTGTTCGCTTGGTAGTAGGCGTGTGAAGAGGATTGTGTTTACGAGGTGTTTCGTGGGACATATGTATGTGTAAGTGTGAAAACTGAGTGGTGTACGTGTGTACGTGGCAATCTCAGTGTCTGTGAGTGGTTATTTGAATAAGTATAAACACGGTGTGTGAGAAGCTGACCGAGTGTTGTAGAGAAATTGAATGCATTTCAGTGGGAACAGCGCTTGTGTGTGCGTGTGTGCATGCATGTGTGTGTGTGCGTGTGTGTGTGCGCGTTCAAAGTAAATTATAGTTAAAGAACAGCACGATAGCCTATCTAGAGCTTTGTGAGTTTGTGTAGTGTTTTGTGTGCATGTATAGAACTGGAAAGTGATGGTGAAAATACCAGTTTTTGGGATGTAGGACGTGTTTTAAAAAGATCTACGTAGGGAAAATGTTAAATTCAAGAAAATTAATTCTATGAGAATAACATTTGTTTATTCGATCCGAGATGGCAAAAAATAAACCCAGTTGTGTGGAATATGTTGGTAAGTTAGAGCCACGTGTAGACTGGAGTGAAAAAAAATGGATGACGGACATTAGTATTAAAACAACACTTTTTAAGACAAGTCAGATAAAGTAACAGAAAGTGGCTAAAGAAACAAAGCGTGTACGTGTGTGCGCATATGAGTGTCTGTATGTGAGAGGGGATGGGACAGAAATTGTCCGAGAAGGCGTGCATATATGTCTGTGGATGTATATGATGTGCATGTGTGTATATGTTGTGAATGGCTTGCGTGTATATATGTGAAGGGTATATGTAGTGTGACACGGGACAAGGGAATTAAAGCGAGTAACATGCACAAATTTGTAACATGGAGTAGGCACAATGGACAGTGTGTAGGTGAATTATGTATGTACGCGCGCTCGCGTGTGTGAATATGTATGGTAAAATGTGAATGTGCAAACAGCACGTTTGTATTTTCGTGTTAGTGAGATGCGCCTGAAAGTGTGTGTGTGTGTGTGTGTGTGTGTGTGTGTGTGTGTGTGTGTGTGTGTGTGTGTGTGTGTGTGTGTGTGTGTGCGCGTTGTGCATGTGTGTATGAGCCGATGACCTAAGATTAGGAGCTGGGTTTTTATGTAGGCATGTGGTGGTCAAGGAAGCTTGCAGTCCGATGTCAAAATGCTTGTGAGGGAATGTGTGAGAGTGCAGTGTGAGTGTGTAAATTAGGCATAAAAGAACGTGTAGCTTTTTGTTGTGCATACACAGGGAAGAGACAGCTGGAAGGCGTGTGATCCGGTGTAGGCATACTAGATTGGAAGTGTGGCTTAGGTAAATTGAGAGTAGGAATTTAAGCCCAAAGGTGTGAAAGTCTGAAGAAAGAATATAAGCTGAAATCCCATCAGGGAGTAAGAGGTGGGAGGTCTGGCGGAGGCCAATCTAAAGACAGAGAGTTGTAGGCTAGTGTGGTTGGTGGAGCGAAGATTGCTGTGAGGCAGTGGCCTGGTTGCAGAACGTAAATTGAATTTCAACACACTCACATACACGTGTGCGTGCGCAACAATAAGGCTGATGGTCATTTTCTTGTACGAGAATCGTTGTAATTCTGCATAAATTTATTATTATGAGTACAGTGTTTGTATTATGTGTAGGACATACACACACACACACACAATAGCAAAATGCAATTTCAACCGAGACAATCCAGTCAAAATATGATATATATATATATGTGTGTGTGTGTGTGTGTGTGTGTGTGTGTGTGTGTGTGTGTGTGTGTGTGTGTGTGTGTGTGTATCTGTGTGTGTCCCTCAACCATCGCTTGACAGCCGATACTGGATTGTTTATGTCCCCGTAACCTATCGGTTCGGTAAATGAGACTGATTTAATAAGTATTAGGCTTACAAAGAATAAGTCCTGGAGTTCATTTCTTCGATTAAAATCCTTGAAGGTGGTGCTCCAGCATGGCTACAGTCAAATGAATGAAACAAATAAAAGAATAAGAGAATTTATATATATAGTGGCTGTGTGGTAAGTCGTTTGCTTACCAACCATATAGTTCTGGGTTCAGTCCCACTGCGTGGCACCTTGGGCACTGTCTTCTACTATAGCCTCGGGCCGATTAAAGCCTTGTGAGTGGATTTAATAGACGGAAACTGAAAGAAGCCCGTCGTATATATGTATGTATATATATATATATATAT
>NC_068981.1:33964629-33965068 GCF_001194135.2 Octopus bimaculoides
TATATATATAGTTATTAATATTTCTAAGACTCTATACATATGTATGTATGTATGTATGTATGTATGTATGTATGTATGTATGTATTATGTGTGCATTATGCATCCTAAGTATCGAAGCAGCTGCAAGTACGCACGCGCACACCCGGACACACCGCGTGTGTGAGAGCGTGCAATGGTGTGGATATCCAGTTCGGGACCCCTTGGTAATATAAGTCCTAAGCGTAAACTGTTAACCTCGAAATTTAAACAGAAGAGAAAGCAGTTATGATATTTGGTTACTTCCATGGATAAAGGAATTAAAACCTTTCAAAATAACAATAAAAAAAATCAAAGGAAAAGAGGCTTTGGAATATCGTAAGCTCTTGTATTCAAACTGTTTCACAACTGGGTCATTTAAAAGGAGGGGTCACATCTAGACGATTGAGTAGATGTAGGGCTG
>NC_068981.1:33965078-33968465 GCF_001194135.2 Octopus bimaculoides
TGTTTCACAACTGGGTCATTTAAAAGGAGGGGTCACATCTAGACGATTGAGTAGATGTAGGGCTAACTGTTTCACAACTGGGTCATTTAAAAGGAGGGGTCACATCTAGACGATTGAGTAGATGTAGGGCTGCTTGGTTCTTCTAAAATGATAATTAAAATGTGAGCTTTAAGTTGCGTCATGATCTCATAATATTAGATGCAGAATGGAAGGGAAAATAACAGCTTTAGATTCTGCCAAAGAAATACTATGGAAAAAAGCTGTTCTATTTATCGTTAGTAGAGGCGCGATGGCCCAGTAGTTAGGGCAACGGACTCGCGGTCATAGGATCGCGGTTTCGATTCCCAGACCGGGGGTTGTGAGTGTTTATTGAGCGAAAACACCTAAAGCTCCACGAGGCTCCGGTAGGGGAAGGTGGCGAACCCTGCTGTACTCTTTCACCACAACTTTCTCTCACTCTTACTTCCTGTTTCTGTTGTGCCTGTAATTCAAAAGGGTCAGCCTTGTCACACTGTGTCACGCTGAATATCCCCGAGAACTACGTTAAGGGTACACGTGTCTGTGGAATGCTCAGCCACTTGCACGTTAATTTCACGAGCAGGCTGTTCCGTTGATCGGATCAACTGGAACCCTCGATGTCGTAAGCGACGGAGTGCCAACAACAACATCAACAATCAAACCTGGAACTATTTTAATGAAAGAAAAAAGTTTCAGATTAATGAAAAAAGAATTGAGAGATTTCTCTTAAAAACATAATTATTTAGCCGAAAATATGAAACAAGTAACAATTACTTGGATAGCTGGACACACCGATATAAAGAGAATCAGGAAAGCAGATGAATTAGCAAGAGAAAAATAAAAAAAATAGAATGATATGAATTATTTTTTTATTCATTTATTTGTACCAGTCATTTGACGGCGGCTATGTTGGAGCACCGTCTTTAGTCGAACAAATCGACCCCAGGACTTATTTTTTGTAAGCCTAGTATTTATTCTATCGGTCTCTTTTACCGACCCGCTAGATTTCGAGGACATAAACACACCAGCATCGGTTGTCAAGCGATGGTGGGGAGACAATTACAGACACACAAACATATACATACATACATACATACATACATATATATATATAGGACGGGTCTCTTTCAGCTTCCGTCAACCAAATCCACTCACAAGGCTTTGGTCGGCTCGAGGCTGTAGCAGAAGACCTTGCCCAAGGTGTCACGCAGTGGGACTGAACCCCGGAACCATGTGGTTGGTAAGCAAGCTACTTACCACACAGCAACTCCTGCGCCTATGTTCAAAATCTTTCACGAAATTTCACAAATCAAATCATTCAGAAAAGCATAATTTGCCAAAATGACACATCACTTCTCCTGTTGATGGATACTGCAGGTTGTTGGAGTATATACAATTCCTCAGAGATTGAGAAATCCCCAGGGATTAGTCAATTGTAAACTTCTGGTGAATAAAGAGAGAAACAGCCAATGATGTATGTCATGTCAGAGAGGTAGTTTTCCTTGGTCCCGGAATTCCCATCTACCTGAAGTATCCGTGTGACGTAAACTGACTGATAGAAAACTAAATATTCTCACCTAGAAGTCGTTTAAAAATTCGTCCACTCTACTCCATGTATCTGAGAATATAGACATATTCACCCACAAAATGTGATATATATGTGTACATGCGCGGGCGCGCGGGCGCATGTGTGTGTGTGTGTAGAGTTATTAGTGAGGGATTATCAAACCGGGGAAAAATACTATATAAACTCTCCGTTAGTACACCAGGCTAACAATATTGTTTAGATTAGTAAAGAATTCCGCGTATTTTTATGGAAGGATCCGAGGTTATAGTTCACCATTCTATATTGTAAATCCATGGTTGTTCTCCAGTTAGAATGGTTTTTACGCAGCGATATACACGATGAGGCACACACACACACACACACACACACACACACACACACACACACACACACACACACACACACACACACA
The DNA here is from genome assembly GCF_001194135.2 of Octopus bimaculoides. Taxonomy (NCBI): domain Eukaryota; kingdom Metazoa; phylum Mollusca; class Cephalopoda; order Octopoda; family Octopodidae; genus Octopus; species Octopus bimaculoides. The sequence continues at coordinate 33,967,076 of NC_068981.1, forward strand.
TATATATATATATATATATAGGGACAATTCACAAAAAAAATCAACAACAGATGAAGACAGGTGGTGTAGAAAACAAATAGATGTATTAGTATAACGCTCCGGAATTATGTATATATAATCAAAATAAGCAACAGGATATCAAGTAGTAATGCAGGTCGACTGTTTCAAGCGGCTCCATTTAATTGAACAATGCAAACATTACATCAATTTAAATGCAGTGCCATCTTGAGCTGCACAAATAAATAAATGGAATTTCAACAAGTAGGACACATTAATATAATTTTTCTAAAATATTTTAACAGACCAAAAAGATGGAAGAAATTCATGTCGCTATTGTAGCTAAGAATATAGACTACAACTTCTAAGAATTGCATGGAGCATAGTGGGGTCAGGGTTGTAAGGGTTGTAATTCATTTCTAAATCATTTATCTCTTTATCAACTCTTAAACCTAAGACTAGAAGACTGTGTCTATTTTGAATAAAGGACATTATTGATAGCTCACGGCTAGGTGCGGTCATAAATATTATCATATGTATCTCTTTTCCTCAGGGAGGAAATAAGACATTGGGAGTAGTCAGTTGGATATAAATAACTGTCTATAAAAAGAGGCAGGGTAGGGGTAGATTTTAAATCATGGTGATAATTACCAGTTAAAGGGGCAAGACGCTAAGAAACCTAAGATGTTAATACAAAGGAAGTTTTATTTAGGGACACTATGGGGAATGTTTATAAACAATATTGTCATGTTGTATAAAAATAAAATATTTTAAATTTAAGAATTTCAAAATGATATCACAACCAAAATAGGCAAAAAGTGTGTATATATCAATTATAAACATTAAAAAGGAAAGATTACATAGAATCAGCTTAACATCCATTCATGTACTTAAATACTTATTAGGTGATTTCTATAAAGACTGCCGAAGGCATTTACATATGGAATAACTGGAAAGATATACATGCTATCTATTAATTTTAAGCCATGAATCAGAAAAGTGTAATAATGCATACAGATACACACACACACACATATATGTGTATATATGCATATATACACATACACAAATATTTATATGCTTAGATGGATACAGTATGAATATCTCTCATAGACTACTTAAGTAACTGAAAAATAGCAATTTGAGAACAAAGAAAAATAAAAATTTATATGGGACTAGAGGTTAATAAGTAAGGATATCAAAATAAAAAAATAAAATAAGAATTTATCGAAAATAATAAGAAATACATATAACCTACATGTAACCTACATGTAAAGAGACAGGGGAATAAAATTAGAGGCAGGGAAAAGATAAAGATAACCCGAAAAGAAGGGGTAATAGGTATGGAAGCTGTATTCCCTAATATTATATATATATATATTATATATTATAT
>NC_068981.1:33968877-33970587 GCF_001194135.2 Octopus bimaculoides
AACAGCAGAACAGCCTGCTCGTGAAATTAACGTGCAAGTGACTGAGCACTCCACAGACACATGTACCTTTGAAATACAGGCACAACAGAAACAGGAAGAAAGAGTGAGAGAAAGTTGTGGTGAAAGAGTACAGCTGGGTTCGCCACCATCCCCTGCCGGAGCCTCGTGGAGCTTTAGGTGTTTTCGCTCAATAAACACTCACAACGCCCGGTCTGGGGGATCGAAACCGCGATCTTATGACCGCGAGTCCGCTGCCCTAACCACTGGGCCATTGCGCCTCCACACATTCGCCTATATGTATATACTAAACCACCTTCGCTTGAAATACACACATGCTCACCCACATACTCACCAAAAACTATACATATATGTACATATACATATATATACCCGCATACACGGGTATACACGCACTCACCAACCACACGCAAAAAAAAATCGTAGGGCTAAAAGCAATATACAGAAGAAAGTGTGAAAAAGCTATAAGGTTAAAACGCGTCTATATTCGCATATTTTCGCATGCTCGCACATACATCTATATATGCACGTACCCGCACACACGCACACATTCACAAGCGCGCACATAAGGTTCCATGTACGTGTCTATAGACTTGTTAGTTTCGTTGGGCAATTAGAACGGGTTGAATATTATTTTGGTGTAGGTTTCCGGCTTTGACTAAGTGCATTGTATCGCAAGTGTGTATTAAATTTGTACTGAGACAAACTCGGAAACCCACGCCAAAATAACATTCACCCCGTTCTAATTGCCCAACGAAACTAACAAGTCTATTGCAATGAAACCTTTCCCCTGCGAAATTACCAGCGCAAGAACAAAATGTAATGTAAGACTTACTATCTTTCCTTCTTTTACCATCACATATGTATCAATTATTTTCGCATCCTAACCGATGTACCTATCTATTTTATCATTCTGAAGAGATTTGCTAAAAGTAGTAAATCGAAACGATCGTAAATGCTACCTTCATCTTTGCTTCTTTCTTTGTTTTCTAATTAATTTAAAGGCATACCAGAGAAAACGACGAGTCTCCCCTTGTTATTACATCCATTTTTCTTCTCCTATATAACCTAAACTACAGTCGACCAACCGAACCACCACCTACCGTACAACCTTACAAAAGGCTGTACCTACTCAGGTAATAACCAGGAGCGACTTTGGATTTAATTATCCCTTAGAGGTATTAATCTCCTCTAACTGATACCTACCCAATATATATATATAGTCGAGGAAATCGACCACAGGATTTATTCTTTGTAAGCCTAGTACTTATTCTATCGGTATCTTTTGCCGAACCGCTGAGTTACGGGGACGTAAACACACTAGCATCGGTTGTCAAGCGATGTTGGATGGGGGAGACAAACACAGACGCACTAAACATATACACACACATACATACACACACACACATACTCATATATGTATATATATATATATATATATATATACGCGCCCTCACACACACATAGCCGAACGCACATATATACACACACACACCCATATATACGCGCACGCCTACATACACAGCCGCATACACATGCACACACATACACACAGGAGTGCACACACAAAATAACACACATACCTGGCACACATACGCACGCACACACATAAACATACACATACACACCCCTCACATACATAAAACCACACACACACACATACACACATACACGACACACATACACATATAC
>NC_068981.1:33971651-33979225 GCF_001194135.2 Octopus bimaculoides
GACATAGCGGAGTCTATCAGGCTAGTAATTGATTCTAGACAAAAGTTTTAACTGTCTCAGAATTCTATTTGTTTCTTATCTAGTGGTGATAGCAAAGAGACAATTACTTCTAAAGAGAGGGAAGGTGTAAGCAGTATGCATGGGCAAGGCTATAAAAGTATTAGAATCTAGAGGTTTCACTGGTCATAGTAGTATCAGGTCATTTTATTACTATCAAAATGTTGAGGAATTAATGTTGAGGAATTATAGCCCTAGGTATATGGGTCAAATAGGTTTTTTACTTTTAGTCTGAATAGAGTAACAGTATAGTGGTACAGACAACAACTAGTTAGAGTTCTTATTGCATCTTAAGCATATTTGTCTAATCTCGTACTCACTTTCACATTTTGGCTGAATTCACGAGGTTTATCCAACAAAGTATTATCCTTGGAAAACTCAGTTTATAGGTTGTCTATGCTGAATACGACCATCAATATGATGGTCATAATCAGCAGATTAGTTAACGAAGTTGCACTAGTCATAAGAGTAGTGAAAATAAAGAGTTTCTGTGAAATATTCCTTTCAAAGAGATTCTATGTGTCGGATATAGAACTGATATATAATCGGAGTGTAATACTTCCATAGAAGAATGTCTTTTAATTTAATTTTGTTTTTCATTTGATGATTGTTTTGGGATATATTTTTCCTTTCTGCTTGGAGTTAGCTTTCTTGAGATTGACTGTCTAGGATTGACTGTCTAGGATTGACTGTCTAGGATTGAACAAGGACAGTGATTCTGAACCGGGGTTCATATGGCCCTTGAGGGTCCATATAAGATTTTGTTGTTAAAATTTATGTGCAATAAATTGCTTTTGTTTCTACAATACACAAAATATTTAATATCTTTATACAATTCCTAATAATATTTAATTATAAAAATACCGTAGAATGTTTTGTGGTATACATCAAATGGCTATAATGGTTCAGTAGAGTAAAATAGGAATCAAAGGAGCAAAAATGGTTAGGGATCACTAATCAAGGGTTTCAGCTCTGTCAAAAAGACAAGCTGCGAAAAATGAGTCTGACAAACGCTCACCACTCCTGATCACCGTCATAGAAACTCTGGAGATGAAACAACCTCAAAGTCGATTCCATGGACCCCAGTACTTGACTGCTACTTTATTTTATTCCCGGAAGGATGAAAGGCAAAGTTGATCTCGATAGATTTTGAACGCATACCGTAAAAACCCATGACAAATACCATAAGGCATTTTGACCGGCGCTCTAACGATTCTATCAACGCACAACACTCAATATTTTTGATTTAGACAGGAAACTAACAATTTTGATAGAAGGAGGTTGGTCAGTTGATTACATCAACCCCAGCATTTGACTCATACTTTATTTTATCGACCCCGAAAGGATGAAAGGCAAAGTTGACCATCTCGGAATTTATAATGTAACAGCCAACTGCTGACATTAAATGAGGATCTCGTCACTTGCGCTTTTGCTGATTTAACCAAACCTCTTTTTCATAATTTTCTCTCTGTCCATCAATTCAGTCTAAGAGCATCTTAATGTGCCTTTTTCCCCACCCTCCCACTTGTTTTTTTTTCTCAGAAAGCAAATTTACGCTGACTGAAATGAGATGATAGACAAAGCATTATGTTTTCTTGATTCGAAAGGTTACGATATGAGGAGGAAAAGCGAAGAAAGAAAAATGGAGAAAAGAATTACATAACGAAATAAATAATACTATGAAATATTGACTAGAATAAATAATATAGTCTGAAAGGGAAGAGGTCAAAGGCAGATTGACAATGCAGCATCGACTTTATCTGTCTTTAGTCCTGTTACGGTCGAGGTCGTTGACAAGGCAGGCAGCTTCGGTCTTAATCCTGTCGAATAACTCCTGGCGTGTCAGCAATAAGCCATTAGATATTTGGTTTCGAGGCTTAACTTCTTCTTCTTTCGTAATACCTTTTAATGCTATGTATTTTGGTTTGCAAATCAAGCTAGAGGAATGTATTTATCTAAGAATATTTATGGTTTTGTTCAATTCCTCTCCCATTTTAATCTTATCGTGTAAATCTTTAATGAGTTATTTTTCTTGCTTAGTTTTACTTAGCTGGTTGTTTTGTCTGCTTATTTGTTAGCATTATTATACGATTGTAGGATGTAGGGGTAGATAGCAGCACTGATAAAATGCCGGATTAACAGTTTTGCAGTATTTCGTTGCCCTTCTGTTCTGAGTTCCAGTCCTGTTAAGGCTGACTTTGCATTTTATCCTTCTGGAGACCCAGTTCTGGTTTTTGGCCGGAACCATTTTATATTTCTTTCCTTTGTCGTAGCATTTAGAGAAGACAAGAACGCTATTATTATTATTGTTGTTATTGTTGTTGTTGTTGTTGTTGTTGTTGTTGTTATTATTATTATTATTATTATTATTATTATTATTATTATTATTCTTATTATTATTATTATTATTAAGGCGGCGAGCTGGCAGAATCGTTAGCACATCAGGCAAAATGCTTGACGACATTTCGTCTGTCTTTACGTTCTGAATTCAAATTCTGAGGTCGATTTTGCCTTTCATCTTTTTGGGGTCGATAAATTAAGTACCAGTGAAACACTGGGGTCGATGTAATCTACTTGTCTCCTCCCCATAAATTTCAGGTCTTGGTGCCTATAATAGAAAGGGTTGTTATTATTATTATTATTATTATTATTATTATTATTATTATTATTATTATTATTATTATTATTATTATTATTATTATTATTATTAAAGCGGCGAGCTGGCAGAATCGTTATCGCACCGGGTGAAATGCTTAGCGGTATTTCGCCCGTCGCTACGTTCTGAGTTCAAATTCCACCGAAGTCGACTTTACCTTTCATTTTTTCGGGGTCGATAAAAGAAGTACCAAAATTGCTGCCTCTGTGGCAAAATTTGAAACCATTATTATTATGGTAGTGAGCTGAGCAGATTCGTTAGCACGCTGGACAAAATGCTTTGTGGTGTTTCATCCGTTTTTACGTTCTGAGTTGAAAAACTACCGAGGTCGACTAGGCTTTTCATCCTTTCGACTAGGCCTTTCATCCTTAAATAACAAAATCAAAGAGAGGTTATCTTCATTACTTAGGAAAATAACCAGAGATGATGATAGAAAGAGAATCCAGCAAGATCTAGAAAAGTCATATATGAAAGAATTTGAAATGGTGAAGACACACCAGATTAAGAAGTTTATGAAACTCAAAGGTCAGAGAATGAAGATTGAAGTCCGTCACTCACCTGTGAAAGCAGTGATTAATGTAAGTAGCCGACGTCTAGAAAGCTCTGAACAAGCAGTACTAAACAAAGGTCTCAACTTTGCGACAACCATCAAGCGCATTCCATACATGGACATAATAGCGCCTATTGAAGAGATAGCCATAAAGATACCAAAAGCTCAGGGAGATGAACTAAGGTGGAAAGTGAGACAGGCACTAGAAAAAGCGAAACTTCCGAAACAAAACGTCACTAAGGAAGAAACGTTCGCTATCAAAAGTCTACAAAGAGACAATTCCATCATAATACTTCCAGCGAACAAGGGAAATGCTACAGGGGTGATGAACAAGTCTGACTACTCGGAAACACTGGTAAGTCTTATAAGTGATGGTAGTTACAGCAAAGTAAAGAAAGACCCAACTCTGAAAACAGAGAGGAAGTTGTCACAGATCTTGATCAAGAACAAGGATTACTTTACACCAATGGAGTACAGACAACTGACTCAACACCACAGTAGACTACCACACATGTTCGGTCTCCCTAAGATTCACAAGGATGGTATTCCATTAAGGCTTATAGTGAGCTGTAGAGGTTCAGCATGTCATCTACTGAGCCGCTTCCCTGTGGATATAATCAGTCCATTAGCAAGAAAGCCAATATCGTATGTGAAGAATTCCACCCACTTCACAGAATTGATCAAGGATACCCCCATTGAATCCAACCAGATGGTGGGTCTAGATGTGATAAGTCTGTTCACTAAAGTCCCAACTGGTGAGGCACTATCGGTGATTCAAGAAAAACTAGTGACAGACACCCATCTAAAAGAACGCACTAGTATACCAATAAGAAACTTAATGGAAATGTTGACCTTCTGTGTAGAAACTACCTATTTCAGTATGGACACTGCTTACATCGACAAGAAGAGCGTTTAGCTATGGGTTCGCCATTATCACCAATAATAGCCAATATATACATGGAATACTTTGAGAATTTGGCTTTAGGATCAACACCACTAAAAACAACCCTATGGCTGCGATATGTTGATAACCCCTTCATACTCTGCTCCCACCAGGAAGATGTCCAAGTGCTATTAGATCATGTGAACTCAATAAAGCCATCCATACAGTTCACAATGGAAAAAGAAAAAGACAATCAGCTATCATTCCTGGACATATTAATAACATGTATGGGTTCAGGACATCCGTTTACCGCAAGCCAACCTTCACTGGACGATACTTCAACTTCAACTCCCACCATCCATACAGTGTAAAGAGAGGGATTGCTCAGTGCCTAAAACATCGAGCAATGAATATAAGTAGCGATCATGATACCCACCACGAAGAAATAATGATCAAGCTCAGTAACAATCTATTAAGCAACAACTACCCTCCAAAGCATACTTTCCACTCCAATTATGAAGAAAAGAGAGGATGAAACCGATAAACTGTCCACAGTCTGTCTACCCTATGTGAAAGGCCTCTCCGAAACGATACAAAAGGTATGCGGCCCATATGACATCAGGACAGTACTCAAGAGTAATACAACACTTGGCAAATATCTCCTTCGAGAAAAACCACAAATAGAAGAGAATATGACTAAGAACTGCGTGTACACCATCCCATGCAGCTGTGGTAGGTTATACAAAGGTGAAACATGTCGCCCCCTCAAAATAGGGGTAGAGGAACATTGCAAAGCTGTGACACGGAGAGATATTGGTAAATTAGGTGTAAGCTGATTATGTATGGAAAAATGGAGACCACCTCTCCCTGTGGGATGAAGTTAAAATAATAGACAGAGAACCCCACTGGAAAATACGAAAACTAAAAGAAGCAGCACATACGCTAGGACACAACAACCTCCTAAACAGACCGAGTGCAGATATGAACAGTATATGGGAACCGGTATTAAGGAAGGAAAGGAAAATATTAGAGTTGTAAGCCCTAAAATTCACTCCATAATTGCCCACGGGCATATGGCGTAGTGGTTAAGAGTGCAGGCTACTAATCTCAAGATTCCGAGTTCGATTCCAGGCATTGACCTGAATAATAATAATAATAATAATAACAGCAACAACATCGAAAAATACCTTAGGAATGGGAACCCAGGTTCGAGATTTCCCCCAAGACACCTGATGAAGGCTGGAGGGTATATCAGCCGAAACGTTGTGTCAACAACAAACAAGATGAGACAAATATCCGTCAATTGTAAATAATGTACACTTTTAATATTGTTTTTAAATTTAGGCACAGGACCAGCAATTTCGGACGGGGACTTCAGTCAATTACATTGCTCAACTGGTACTTATTTTATCGACCCTGAAAGGATGAACGGTAATGTCGACTTTGGGGAATTTGAACTTAGAACGTAAAGACGGACGAAATGCCGCTAAGTATTTTGTCTGGTGTGCTAACGATTCTGCCAGTTCGTCACCTTAACCGTTATTAATAATAATTTCTAACGAAGGCAGCGAGCCGGTAGAATCATTAGCACGCCGGGCAAAATGCATTGCGGCATTTCGTCCGTCTTTTGTTTTGAGTTCAAAAGCCGCCGAGGTCTACTTTGCCTTTCATCCTTTCAGGGTCGATGAAATAAGTATCTGTTGAAGTAAGTAAGTGTCTGTTGAAATAAGTATCTGATAAAATCGACTTAACCCCTCCTCCCAAATTGTTGGCCTTGCGCAAAAATTTGAAGCCAATGATAAGATCTAATATAGAGACCAGTTCACAAATTTGGAGACAATTATTATTCGATTGGTTCGACCCTACGACTTGATCTGTAAATTATTTTATCGATTCAGAAAGAGATTTCACTGCTACTTCTAGTAGATCGATCAATCACGTAGACAGTGCCATTTCTCATAATGCACAGTGGTATGTTAGAAATGGCAGAGCATCGCCGGACTTAAGTGGTTACAACATTTGGTTTCTTTCTTTTGCATTCCCTGCTCAAATTGCTCAGAGGTTAAAATGTCCTTCTATATCAATCGAGTTATCATAATATATGCCAAATGACGATCGATTCAACCAACACTAACACGTGTTCTGAGAACATTTGGCTCATAGCTAATGTAAAGAAATCAATATTTTCGGGGGGAAAAATGGCGTCTGATGATAATTTGATTTTCCAATCATCTACAAAGGCGCAGAGAAATCAACTTTGAGAGAGTATCAAATGGAGATATAACAACACACGTACTATGTCACCTTCTATTAATTCTCTTTTGTTAAATACAAATGTAATCTGTTATTCTGATTCAATGAAAGTAATATGTTGAAAAGTAGATATACAAGGTTTTACATGTTGTATTTGGTTTGCAAGATTCTTGATGTGAACTCGTCTGTTGAAACAAATTCATTAATTGTTGAATCTCAAGAGGGTCATTACGCCAGTAATAAACACACGAACTGGTTCTGTTTCACTTCTTTTATTCATTATTTTTTAATTGATTAACTGCTTAACCAATTAACTAATCGATTGTTTGATTAATCGTTCAGTCAATTTATCAATCAGCTATATTTTTCAAAGTTCTTTCGCCGCCATTTGTGACTCCATCAATGACATATCCTCTACTCCAGGTCTTCAGTTTTGTCTATCTATCTCTCTGTCTGTCTACTAGTTTACAGGTTCTATATTTATATTTTTATATGGAGGGCAGCAAGCTGGCAGAATCATTAGCACGCCAGGCGAAATGCTTAGCGGTATTTCGTCTGCTGTTATGTTCTGAGTTCAAATTCCGCCGAGGTTGTCTTTGCCTTTCATCCTCTCGGGGTCGATTAAATAAGTACTAGTTGCGCACTGGGGTCGATGTAATCGACTTAATACCTTTGTCTGTCCTTGTTTGTCCCCTCTGTGTTTAGGCTCCTTGTGGACAATAAAGAAATAAACTTTTATATGGATGTGTGAACGTATGTATGAAGAAGAGGGAGAAAGAAAGAAAGAGAGAGAGAGAGAGAGAGAGAGAGGATAGAGAAGTGGGTGTGTAAATGTATGTGAGTGCACGTTCATGCGTGTGTACTTCTGACAATCCATTAAAACAAATCTGATCGCAGACAAGATCAGTATATCATGTCTGCATAAGCTAACACGAGTAAGACCACGATGCGTAGAAAATGATTTCATGTAGCTTGTGCTAGGTACAGAACAGAAATAGATGACTAAATACACGGTAATTCTATTGGAACGAACTCAAAAAGACGTTAAAGCATATTATCAAATTGCCATATCAAGATTCATAAGTCCTATTCTTAACAGAAACGACCCAACTGGAAATGGAGACCCTATTATCTTAATCCGATACTACCCAGTAAATAATATAGGGTGTATATAT
>NC_068981.1:33979325-33983381 GCF_001194135.2 Octopus bimaculoides
TGCAGTTACTGTTAATACTTCATTTAGAGAATTAACATTGCTTATATATGAAATATTATTAAGCAAGAAAATGGAGAGATTTAATGGATAAAATCAATTCATTAATTAGTCCACATTGCCGACAATTGTTTCAATTCACACTCAATGCAAATTATAAAACATATATAATAAAATATGTTTGATTTTGAAGGTTTTGAATGGAATATCATCAGGGCGAAAGTACATTAAGGAAGTTACATGCTGACCGGTTGAGACACTCTAACATTCTGTGTGTGTATATATATATATATATATATATATGTGTGTGTGAGCAAAAATAAATACAAAAAAAGGGGTTTTGTATGATCGTGTATAGAGGAATATATTATTTTATTTTAAAGAATTCCAACTCTGTCTGTTTTTTATGTTTTATTTATATTCTTGTAAAATTAATGTGGGATATAGAATATGGAATATATAATATATAATACAAAAATGGATGGTACAATGAAATGAAGTATTGAATGTCTTATTGAATATATGGAATATGTCTTATTGAATATATTTATACGTATAATATTTATACGTATAATATTTATATACATATATATATATACAAGCGTGTGTGTGTGTGTGTGTTTGTGTCATCGTGTCTGTGCTTGTCTCCCACCACCACTTGACAACTGGTGCTGGTGTGTTTACGTCCCCGTAATTTAGTGGTTCGGCAAAAGAGCCCGATAGAATGAGTACCAGGCTTAAGAATACATTCTGTGGTATCTTAAAACGAAAAGAGACCATGTCTGAATTACGATGTCACGATTATTATTGAACCATGTTCCTAATATAAAAATTTGAAAATATACAAAATATGATCTTTATCTTCGAATAAGTAAATTCGTTATAATACTTCACGCTGCATGCAAATTACCGTGACCCCCCCCCCCCCAAAAAAAAACTGGATTTATGATGAAGTCGAATCTATATAACAGCGAAAGTACAAAACCGAAATAATTATAATCAAAGTTAATTCGCATTATGATACACATATTAATGAAATAATTATGCGAATTAAACAAATTATTACTAAATTATTTTTTATTTGATTACTTGTAAGTTTATAAAAATTATCATCCATAGATTGAATTATTGCGTGATAACTTAACTTAATTAATCTTTAATATAACTTCATTTCGATGAATTTAAATTTCTTGTGATAAAAAGGATGCTACAGAATGTGCAACATATAATGATTCCAATATTTTTGAGCACCAATGCTAGTACCATACTTTTTAAAGTTTATTATGATATACTATAACCCTTTTGAGCGTGCACATTTTTCAATTCTAGTTACGTACTTTTTAAGGCATCGCTTGTAATATTTTATATATGTACCATGTTTCTCCTAATGGTGTGGCAACGTCTAATAAACTGACACCTAAACTCTGACCAATTGAAATAGTATGACTGTCACAATATTAAAAAATGTACGATAAAATTGATAATAATTGTCGCATTTCTTTATTATTATACAGAGAGATACTGAACAGCAGCTAGTATATTATAAGCTGTACTATAAAGAAATGTATTTTAAAATATATTAATAATATTAATTTTTAGAAAATCATTAGCAAGATCTAAAATGACATACCATGCAACGAAGAGAAGGCGAACATGAATAACACAAAATTCTCGAAGACAGCTGCATGCCAAACTATCGCTTATCGGTTGATGATGATTGAAAAATTAACCAATAAAACGCGATCACCACGCAAACGGCCACGGCCCCCTTACACTTTCATTCGCAAACTAGGTATATATTGTCAGACACAGTAGCCTCGACTAAAACATTCTGTTGTCGGTCAGTGCGTGCCTGACAGATGTGTGTGTGTGTCTAGGTGGGTTGGTTGTGCATGTGTATGTTGTATGTATCTGTGTGTATATCGTACACGTCCAGGAAAATTCCCCAGAGAATGAATAAACTCCACCCATACAAAAGCTAATTAATTAAAAATTCGCATCCGTTTTATTGCCAATTGTGCCATAGAAACGAATTTTTTCATAGATTTTTTGAAAGGTCATTAAACTATAGAATTTTCTCTCAGAAAGAGGAAAAGAAGGATAATAATATATAATCTAAGAAACAGATTAATTATCTATGAAGTTTAAACTGTAATTTACAGCATTGTTCCGAGATCAAGACATTGCTATTTATCACTATTGTACATCGACAAAATTTCAGACAATTTTATTTTTTATACATGAAGACATTTACAGCAGATGAATTTCAACTCTTTTCTTCAACGTTTTAAAGACTGTAAAATATATAAACATTTAGAAGTGAAAATTACAAATATTTCTTGGAAAAGATAATACAATACGTCAAAATTATTGACAGGGTTAAATATTGTATATTATTTTATTTTAAAGAATTCCAACTCTGTCTGTTTTTTATGTTTTATTTATATTCTTGTAAAATTAATGTGGGATATAGAATATGGAATATATAATATATAATACAAAAATGGATGGTACAATGAGATATTTCGTTTTCCATAAGTTCAAAAACGTGTTTCTTGTCGAATACGCGTACATGATATTCTACTAGAAAACTCAAATCTAATCAAATATTCAGTAATCCCTCGCCGTATTGAGGTTCACCTATCACGGTTTATTATGTAAACCTACGTCGTTGCCTCTGTGGTGTTGTTTTGCATTTATAATAAAATAGATATACACAAATTACAAAAGTAATAAAAAAATAAATATATAGGCGCGGGAGTGGCTGTGTGGTAAGTAGCTTGCCTACCAACCACATGGTTCCGGGTTCATTCCCACTGCGTGGCACCTTGGGCAAGTGTCTTCTACTATAGCCTCGGGCCGACCAAAGCCTTGTGAGTGGATTTGGTAGACGGAAACTGAAAGAAGCCCGTCGTATATATGTATATGTATGTGTGTCTGTGTTTGTCCACCCAACATCGCTTGACAACCGATGCTGGTGTGTTTATGTCCCCGTAACTTAGCGGTTCGGCAAAAGAGACCGATAGAATAAGTACTAGGCATCCAAAGAATAAGTCCTGGGGTCGATTTGCTCGACTAAAGGCGGTGCTCCAGCATGGCCACAGTCAAATGACTGAAACAAGTAAAAGAGTAAAAGAGTAAAAGAGTATATACAGTACTATTACTATTTCGCGAATTTTCACTTATTGCGCGGGGTTTTGGAACGTAAAACCCGCGATAGTCGAGGGATTACTGTATATTATGCATATGTCTAGTTGCTCGTTGATCTATAAGTCCATTTCCATCTTTATGTAACTTTTGTTGATTTTGATAGATGTTCAGTTTATACAGAAACAGAACAGTAATATAGAAGCTTGTGTTTTATTTACATTAGATATATATATGATAATGATCCTTATCGGAAATGATGCCTAACAATCCTCTGTCATACATATTGGTTTCAATACTGCAGGTACCTGAAACACATAACGTTCTGTCTCCGACCAAGGGACGACGAGCTAAAGCTTTAGTGTATTTGAACTAAAATCTCGGGATCTATTTATCCAATACTTTAATTACTTTAACATTTGACTTCAAGCAGGATTTTGGAATTTAGAAGCGTCGTTGTTATATGTTTTGGATTTTATTTGTCCATTCAGATGTCTAAAGTACGTTATAATGAGTATAATTATAAGTCGCCATCATTGTACACCAATGTTTCGTCCGTTGCGCTTAAATACGAGACATCGAGTGAGATTTTACGCGGTCGCTCGACTAGCAGCCAAATCTTTTTCATATTACAAACTACCGCCTTAAACAAAACGGAAGGACCACATTAGATAGTGAAACCATAGATATATTTGAAAACAGACGCGATGGTAACGACAAAAGCGTCTTTACAACAGGTCTCCTCCATCAAGAATGACCCGAGGTTAAACAACAACAATAAAATCAACACAATCTATGTATAACAAGAGCATTTATAATACTATATATATATATATATATATATATATATATATAAATGAATTACATTTAAAGTCTATTTCAAGTTCTACATACAGACACAACTGTTTATAA
>NC_068981.1:33984359-33986272 GCF_001194135.2 Octopus bimaculoides
ATATATATATATATATATACACACATGTGTGTGTGTTTGTTTGTATGTATATATGTATGAATGTATGATCCACAACGGATCAACAGGGAACACTTTATTGTATTATGTTGCAGAGAACCGAGTTCATAAATTTTCAGTGACACTAGTTGTCTGTAGCATAATGCAATACAGTGTTGCCTGATGGCCGTTTGTGGTTATGCATCCAATTACATTTTGAACATCCATTACAAATTACGAAGCAACCATAATGATGAAACGTGCGTAGGAACAGATATTATAAATCAGTGTTTAACGTAATTTTTCAAGTGAGACAAGTCGACATATAAAAATGTACATAGGCGCCGGAGTGGCTACGTAGAGGCGCAGGAATGGCTGTGTGGTAAGTAGCTTGCTTACCAACCACATGGTTCCGGACTGCGTGGCATCTTGGACGTCTTCTACTATAGCCTCGATCGACTAAATCCTTATGAGTGGATTTGGTAGACGGAAACTGAGGGTGCTCCAGCATGACCACTATCAAATGACTGAAACAAATACAAAATGTACATAGGCGCAGGAGTGGCTGTGTGGTAAGTAGCATAGGCGCAGGAGTGGCTGTGTGGTAAGTAGCTTGCTTACCAGCCACACGGTTCCGGGTTCAGTTCCACTGCGTGTCACTTTGGGCAAGTGTCTTCTACTATAGCCTCGGGCCGACCAAAGCCTTGTGAGTGAATTTGGTAGTCGGAAACTGAAAGAAGCCCGCCGTATATATGTATATGTATGTATATATGTGTGCGTGTTTGTGTGTCTGTGTTTGTCCCCCCAACATCGCTTGACAACCGATGGCGATGTGTTTACATCCCCGTAACTTAGCGGTTCGGCAAAAGAGACCGATAGAATAAGTATTAGTCTTACAAAGAATAAGTCCTGGGGTCAATTTGCTCGACTAAAGGAGGTGCTCCAGTTTGGCTGCAGTCAAATGACTGAAACAAGAAAAAGAGTAAAAGAGTATATGTACAGATATAAAAAAAGTCTGACTTACATAGAATGGAAATGATATCAGGAATTAAGGGGGTTGAGTAGGAGTCCAACAGCCGTTTCTGGGTGCTCGGTGCTCCAAAATAATGCTTGTAACATGATTCCATCATAGGGTACTACCAGCCTCCGTCTTCGGGGAAGAATTTTACGTTTGAGGTGTTGACAGATGGAGATTAAAGATTCCATCAACTGAGTCTTAATTGTATTGCATATATATGTATGTATGTATATTTACACACATATATACATATACATATATATGCATACATGGGAAGAGAGAAAGAGGGAGAGAGAGATAGCAGAAGCGTAGGTATGATTTTGTAATTTTATAGTGTACTTAAATTACACAACGCATACACGAATGTGTTTATCTATGTAGCAAAATATTTTGTCGATGGTTAGCAATTATATATAACATTAGAACTAATTATATGAGAGAAAGCCGTACTATTACAAGTTCTAAAAGACATCATATAAACACAGTTAAAATATGGATTAAATTTTAACAGGAATTAAAATATTTTTCCGAATGAAACTCTCATAATGACAATATTCATAACATTTTATATTGGAAATATATATATATATATATATATATATATATATATATATATATATATATATATACTTACATACATATAAGTATATATGTACATGCGTGTGTATATGTCTGTATATATTTCTGCATATATGTAAATAAATATATGCGTGTATGTATGTATATATGCATACATATACGTATACGTATACATATATATGTATATGTATATAAATATATATTTATGTGTGTGTATATATATATGTGTATATGTATATAAATATATATTTATGTGTGTGTATATATATATGCGTATATGTATATGTGTGTATATATATATATATATATATATATATAT
>NC_068981.1:33987454-33990610 GCF_001194135.2 Octopus bimaculoides
ATAGTTCTCCATTGGCTGCAACTGTCTGACTTCTACCATTCAGGAAGTCATGCAGCCACTCTCCTAATTTACCAGCTATGCCAAGGTTTCGCAGCTTGTGACATATCAAGCCATGATCAACTTTGTCAAAGGCTTTTGCAAAGTCGAGATATATCACATCAACATTTGAATGGTCAAGTAGCTGCTTCAGGACCCAGTCATAATGCTGCAAGAGCTGCGTGAGGCAGCTTCTACCTGGACGGAAACCATGCTGGGTCTCATTCAGCAAGTCATTTTCTTCTAGGAACGCAATCAATCTCCTTCTGACAATTCGTTCCCAGCCTCTGCTCTGCTTCCACCTTTATGGATAGGACATATGGTGCCTTCCTTCAGATTTTTGGGAAGTTTACCATTTGTTTTATATACTTTGCAATTGCCTTGAATTTAGAGCACACATTCCGCAAATTACTTTATATGTACTTCTATAATACATAATGTTTTTAACACCAGTGAGTCTTATGCGTACACTACAAATCTTTTTCTCGAAAATACTGAAATTTAGTGATTAGGTTTATGTGCATATGTACTGAATTGTTTTCCGCTGAGTTTTTTAACTTATTACTTTCAGAAAAATAGTAATTTTTGAGAATGAAATTGTCTGGAAATACCTTTTAAATGGTATAGATTCCGATTATTACGGAATTAATGTGGAAAAAGAAAATGGCGTTCACATATAGGCGTAGGAGTGGCTGTATGGTAAGTAGCTTGCTTACCAACCACATGGTTCCGGGTTCATTCCCACTGCGTGGCACCTTGGGCAAGTGTCTTCTACTATAGCCTCGGGCCGACCAAAGCCTTGTGAGTGGATTTGGTTGACGGAAACTGAAAGAAGCCCGTCGTATATATGTATATGTATATATATATATGTGTGTGTGTGTTTATGCTTGTGTGTCTGTTTGTCCCCCCAGCATCATTTGACAACCGATGGTGGTGTGTTTACGTTCCCGTAACTTAGCGGTTCGGCAAAAGAGACCGATAGAATAAGTATTAGGCTTCCAAAGAATAAGTCCTGGTGTCGATTTATTCAACTAAATGCGGTGCTCCAGCATGGCCGCAGTCAGATGATTGAAGCAAGTAAAAGAGTAAAGAGTAAAGAGTATACACATAATACTGACACGCATTACATGTATATCTACAAAATGAAAAAGTTCTGTGATGTGTGTCAGTATATATGTGCACGCCAACCAATTATCGAAACTCCTCTCCCTCACTCATGAAAAATTTTCTTTACAAATCCCGATGAAGTCGGAATCTACTCCATCCGAAAGGAATTTCTAGAAAATTTCATAAAAAATTATCCATTTTTCTGAAAGTTACGAGGAAACAATGCCGGTGGAGAGGACACACTTATGTAGGCATGCCGGTTAATATCTATGTATTTTAAATGCCCTGTCTCTTGTTTTCGACGACGGAAATAACAGTTGAATCTATGCGCTTGTCGTTCTTCAAGAGTACTTCCGTGCATTGCAAAAGTATCTTTTAAAGTACAGGGTGTTCGGACTAAATTTGATGATTTATTTTTGGTTTCCTTTCTTCGGGAACAACTTGATGTATTGCTAGACAGTCAACAGCGTTGAAAAGCATAAAGATTAAAGCTGCAGTTGAGAAAAAAGCTGACGTGGAGGACTGGAAGCCATCTGCGTATTTGAAAAGGGTTACTTGTATCATGATGATTCAGGCCGGCCATCAAAATGTCGACATCATAGCTGCTGCTCAATGCTCTGTGAACACTGTAAAGGCTGGAAGAAGTGACATGGAATCATGAAAACCAGCTTCCTCAAAACTGTGGTCTTTGGGTCTGTCTCCAGTGAGGGTGACGTCATGCCTTACATCTTTGAGCAGTGCCTAACGCTCAATCCAGACGACTATGAAGAATATAGTCGGCTCGAGAGAGTTGCTGCTGGGAGGCCATATTTATGGCAGTAGCATTCAGACTCTTGCTAGACCTCCGGAAAGAGTCAGAAGTGGCTGTCGGAGAATTTCTACGACTTCACCATCCCCAATTTCAGGCCTCCTAATTCCCTCAATTGTAATCCCAAGGATGATTATGTGTGGGGGTGCAGTTGAGAAACACACCAAACCGCTCTGCCTGCGACACCAAGGTCGAACTGGAGGACAAGATCAAAGAGGTGTTCGAAGATCTTCCCAGGAACATAGTGAGGAATGCATGCACCAGATTCCGGAGCTATCTTGAGGCTGTGGTGGAAGCTGAGGGCGGCTACTTTGAGTAAATTCTTACCTCCCGGGCCCTAATCTAGTTGATATCTTTATGATTTGTAAAAATACTTTTTAATTCAGAAAAAAAAAACCAACAAAAGACGAAGACAGCTGGTGTAGAAAACAAACAGATGTATTAGTATAGCGCTCGGGAAATGAAAAATTCTTTAACGTTTCGGACCTACGCTCTTCCACAGAAAGGAACACAGAAAGAAACAAGGAGAGAAAAGAGAAAAAAAAGAATGTGTAGTGGCTAGCGATCTATCATGGCTATGTACATATATATATATATATATATATATATATAAACAAACTTCTATGTGCTTTCGGTGCGAATGGTTTTGTTATATGGTGCCGAGTTTAAAGTCCTGTAAATAATAATAATGGTATTTATATATAGACGCAGGCATGGCTTAAAGTATACAACGATCACCGTGCAATGACTAAGGAAAATAGTCTAATAGTGGGGCATATAAGCCCTCGACAGAAAAATGTAGACTTTCCCATCTGCGTGGATATGTATGTATGTATGTATGTATGTATGTATGTATGTAGTACGTATATATTGTTAGGCATTCATCGCACATTTAGAACACATCTTTAACACAACCCAGAACGCGTTCAGCGAGGGCTCGTATTTCGTATTTAGTATTCTGCCTCTATAAGTGAGAGTAAGTTTTACACGCAAAGATGAAAAAAATAGAATTCACTGAGTAGTGTATACTCAGGCCATGGAATATTTTATCGTCAACTTCAATACAGATTGCTTTCTTTAACATTTGTTAAAATAATCATATTAGCATCTCAATTTGTATTATTGGCAGACAGTTAGACGTCTTATAATTTCAAGGGATACAGTTAGAAACCATATACATAAATAAGTAAATATATATATATATA
>NC_068981.1:33990995-33992175 GCF_001194135.2 Octopus bimaculoides
TATATGTCTATACACACACATAAGTATGCGTGCTTTATATGAAAGAAAATTGTTGTATACAGTGCTCAGGTGCATGTATGTATGCATATATGTATGTGTATATGTATATACACACATATATGAAGGTTTCAGACAGTGACAGGTATATCTATTAACCTATAACTATTTATAAATATATGCAATCAAAAATATAGTCATAACGGTACCATCTCGCTCGCACGTACGGATACATATACGTATAATATATATACATGCACAGACACACATACGCACACAAACACGCACTCATGCATATATAGATAATACGCACGCACATACACATATGCATATATGTATATATGCACACATGTGTGTGCGTCTATCTATCTATCTATCTATCTATCTATCTATCTATCTATCTATCTATCTATCTATCTATCTATATATATATATATATATATATATATTTCATTCGTAATGATAATTCACACTTGCAGACATAAGTAATTCTCAACCCCCAGTTGCCTGACATTTTTCCAAGAGCCGCTTGATTAGGTACCACTCGAAGACGGTAAATAACGAAATTAACGCAAGTATTCATCATAGCTTTAGAAAACGAACCTTATAATGGATTGATTTTTAATCAAATTTTCGAAACGTGTATTTTCGTGAAATTTCATTTACTAGAATATGAATGCATAAAATCAGGGTTACATCTAGATGAACTGTTTCATATTCTGAGTAAGATAAGGCGGCGAGCAAAATGCTTACAGGCGCTTCCTCCTGTTAGTTATGTTCTGAGTTCAAATTCTGCTGAGTCCGACTTTAATTTTCATGTTCGATGAAATCGACAAGTCCCCTCCCATCAAATTTCAAATATTATGCTCCTAGTAGAAACGATATTCTAAATAAAATAAAGATACAAGGATAAATTACGGGCATTGTCGTAGGGACGTCGAATAGAACGCTTTGCGGTAACCGTTTTAATCTTTACGATCCGAGTTGAAATCTAGTCGAGGCTAATTTTGTATTTCATGTTTTCGGGGCCTATAAATGGTAAAGTTATCCAGTACCGAGTTTGATTTTTCAATCTCTCTCTACTCTCCTCTATTTCTCTCCCTTTCTTTATGTCACACTCTCTTTCTCTCTCTCTCTCTCTCTCTCTCTCTCTCTCTCTCTCTCTCTCTCTCTCTCTCTCTCT
>NC_068981.1:33992574-33994754 GCF_001194135.2 Octopus bimaculoides
TATATATATGTAAGATGTTTCGTTGGTTTTTGAGGTATATTCGACAGTTATTTCCAACAGGTTGAGCTGCCCCACATTGCAGCTGTTCTCTATCTAATACATTGATACTCTTCGTATCAGCGTGAAAGTATCTCACTATTCCACTGAAACATGTGCCCTTAATGCAATCCTCAAGAAAAAAATCAGCATGAAAAAATGTGCGACAATGCTGGTCTAGCCGTAGGGCTTCCCCACATTTTCCGTGAGACCAATTTCACTCAAGGCTTAGGTTAACGAGAGTCTATGGTAAAACGTAAGTAAATAGTAAAGCCAATGTTGGTTTCGACAACAAATACTCAGTTATTCGATCAATTATATCAGATAGTCTTTTACTTTACTTGAGGTCGTGTCTTAAATATTCGATAGCTGTCATCACTACCACGATTATCATCACTTCACTTATTGTTTTGAATTGAAGATGTAGGGAGATGTAATTTGTATGTTTTCGATCTGGAAAGCAATTACCCATGCCACAATCAGTTATTAGGAGTGAATATTTTTCTTGGCTTAATTCCATCCCTATATCAGGTAAAAGCGCTGTTATTATCATTAACATGTTTCCAGCAGTTTTATGCGAGTTTCCTGTGGTGTATACTGCATTGTATTTTGGAAATGTATATTTGTGTTTGTATCTATTTTATAGTGTTACGAGATTTGTTTTGTTCTTTCTGATGTTATATTACTGTTCCATGTGTTTGTTGTGGAGATTATGAGCAGTATGGCTTATTATTTTGTTGTGAGTAGTTATTTTGGTGGGTGGTATTTAGTATTTCGTATGTGCTGTGTCTGGTGCAATGCATTTTAGTGACAGACGTTGATTGTGCAATATATGCACTGCAGGTGTTATATTATTGGGTTCCAACTGTATAGACAGTAAATTGTGTCAGTTGTTGGTGTTATAGAGTCGTGCATGGATTATGTAAAATTATGTTCTATTATTTTATTGAGTGGAATTGAACGGAGTATGTTGTACGTGTTGTGTTATATTAATGGGTGACAACTGTATAAAATTGTAAGTTGTGCGAGCTATTGGTACTATAGTGTCATCTATAGGATAAGAACATATGTTGTATTATTTTATTTCTCGGGGATTGATTATGTGATGTGTTATTTTGTTTGATAACGATTTCGTAGAATAGACACTACGAGAGTTATTTTATTTTTATCCAGCGGCTATTTTTACTGGATATGCATTGTGCTCGGAAAGTATGCTGTTTGAGATATGCTTTTGTTTTGAAAGTGTTTTGTGTATAAAATCTGATGTACCTAGTTTAACTACTTTTCAGACTGTACATAATGCTGAGAGCCCTGTTTTGATATTTGTATTCATATATTTATTTATATCTAATGTTCCAAGTATTATTGGTACTGTTTTATATTTCATTCTCCTTTTCATTATATTCATTTTACTTTCAAGATCCTTGTAATTTGACAGTTTCCCCATCTTCTTTAATGGAAATGTTTTCATCAGAATGGATCAAGATGTTTATAAGGGTACAATTTCTTTTGTTCTAGCCTTGATTATTATATCTCCTTTTAATCTGGACAAGCAAGTTCCAGACGACTGCGGTCAGTGTTGTTGTGAGACAGGTTTCGGGGGTATTTATAATACGTCTCATTTGTTTTCATCTAGACTCTATCGTGCCTATGAATATAGAAGGTCTTGGGAAGCACTTAACTACATGAAACGATGTGATTAATCGATTCATTGTATTGGCTTTATAGTCTCTGCTTGATAGTATCTTTTTCCTTATATACTTTTGCAATTATTTGGGACTTGTTATTGGTCATGGGTAGCTAAAACGAACCCTGTTACAGCTTGTCAACTGCTGAGTTCAATGTAATCAACTACGTCCTCTTAAACTTCTGGGTTTGTGTCCAAATAAAAGACAACAGCAAGAACAATAATAATAATAATGATAATAAATACATTTTTACCCATATTATCCTCGTTAGCATGTCGGACAAAATGCTTAGCAGCCTTTCTTCTAGTTCTTTACGTTCTGAGTATCACAGGCACACATACGTATACATAGATACATACATACGTGTGTACGTGTGTGTGTGTGTGTGTGCGTGTGTGTGTGTGTGTGTGTGTGTGAGAGAGAGAGAGAGAGAGAGAGAGAGAGAGTGAGAGAGTG
>NC_068981.1:33995341-34002619 GCF_001194135.2 Octopus bimaculoides
TATATATATATATATATATATATATATATATATATATATGTATGTATGTATGTATGTATGTATGTATGTATGCATGTATATATATGTGTGTGTGTGTGTGT
The DNA here is from genome assembly GCF_001194135.2 of Octopus bimaculoides. NCBI lineage: Eukaryota > Metazoa > Mollusca > Cephalopoda > Octopoda > Octopodidae > Octopus > Octopus bimaculoides. The sequence goes on from NC_068981.1 coordinate 33,995,443, forward strand.
GTATGAATATATACATATATACATATGCTTACACACACACACAAACACATATATATATATAGATGAGTGTCTAGATGTGTATGTGTGTGTGCGTGCGTGTATACACACGTATGAATGTATCTCGTTATTCTGTCAAAAAGTCATATATTTTCAATGAAATAAGCAACAGTGTATTTTTTAAAAGAGTGTTGTGCAATATATTATTATATAATTATATATTTCTTGTAGTGTAATTGAAAAAAACTCTTTCCTCTTTTTTTTTCACTCTTTCAGGATAAATCTAATAATTCAAGAACAAACATCAAAACACATTAATTTTCACTTAACAAACTAAAGATGTTTACTTCTTTCAAAATACTTTATTATCTTCGCTTGTGTCTGTTCTTATGACAGCCAAATTTCACATTTGATTTTAGCAACAAAACAACAAGGTATATTACTGTTCGTGCTTCATTGAAGAATAAATAGCCAAGACGGCAACGAATCGATAAGGTTGTTGTGTATGGGATAGTTCTATATGCTAGATATAGCAGATAAGTCTTCCTCAAAATCACTCTTGTATCCGATAATGTAGTGCAGTTTACAAAAAAAAAAAGAAGAAAAATGATCTTAAGTTAGTGACGTCAGGGTGACTTGGGGCTACAAAATACGACAGTAGGAACAAAACAGCGAGGAAGCACCTACGTGGCCCTGTGATGTGCTAGAAATAAAACCCAAATCTCCCTCAATTCAGACTCTACGATCTTAAAAAGGACACATTGAATAATATGGTCCTATGTGCACAGCGTCTAGGTAAAAGACGGGATGGTCTGCGATGGAATGTCTCTGATCACAAGTTTGCTCGATCAGGGATGACCAGCAACAACAACAATAAAGTCTGAAATTTATCCAACAAAGTTGTTTTGGTCGGACAAATTTGTGCTGTAATTAAATCTTCCTTAATCCGTGGTATTCTTAATGAAGTGCAATTAAAATCATTAAAATATTTTTAAAAAACAGGATAAGCAGATAATTAAAACCCTTGATCGCAGTGGCATTTAACATCAATTAAGCACTTTAGCGGGTTAAGGATTCGGATCCACTCCTGATTTCTTTGCTTCATCAGTTTTCCGAAACAGTTTAATTCAGTTTAATTTTCCTTGAAGAGAATACTTGATAATTAATTTATCATTATTTTTATTTTTCATGTTGTTTTAGTCATTTGACTGCGGCTATACTGGGGCACCGCCTTGAAGGGTTTTGGTCGAACAAATTGACACTAGGGCTTATTACTTCTTCAAGTTTATTACTTATTCTATCGATGTCTTTTGCCGAACCGCTAGGTTACGGGGATGTAAATACACCATCACCAGTTGTTAAGTGCTGGTGGTGGGCAAGCATAAACACACACACACACACACACACACACACACATACACACACACACACACACACACGCACGCACGCACAGATATATATGCACATATATATTGAGGGTATGAGAGCTATTGGTGTCAAGAAGACCCAAAAGGTGTCGGGTAACGCTAAGTTAGTGCTATGGATAGACCATGGTTAAGCTCTAGGTTCGATAGTGATACGAATGATTAGTCCAACGTGGGTCATGTATTAGCATGCTTATATAAATTGACAGAATGAGATATAAAATCCAAGGCTGTAAATAGTTTTCAGAACATTTATAAAGAAAAAAGCTTTACAACTGTTTCCAGGATATTTTATACATCCCTTCATCAGAGACGGTGCAAGAAAATGTTTGAGTATTAATTATTGGAGAAAAGATATGAAATACAGAAGAAGAGAATGAGAATAGAAGTGAGATATATAAGGATATTGTATTTGCAGTTTCATTATTCAAGTACAATGGTGTATATAAGTTGTGAACACGTTTCCTGTACCTTGTGTGTGAGTTCCAATGGTAGTTATATTTGGTCATTCCAAGCATAGAGCCTTATAAACAGTGCTGTTCAATCGAGGGTTTTTTTTTGGTGTGAATTAAAATTTGGGAATGCGTTTGTAATATTAATGGATTGATGGAGGGAGGAGAGATGTGTATGATTAGAAAGAGGAGATAGGTCAAATCAAAAACAGGAAGAAAATGGGATGAAGAAGAAAAAAGAAAAAAGGAGGGAGACAAAAAGAAATGAAGAAAGAGAGAACGAAATGAAATGAGGGTGTGTTAGTTAGTGGTTAGGATAAAATGAGGGGCTAAACATAGAGGGACAAACAAGGACAGACAAAGGAATTAAGTCGATTACATCGACCCAGTGCATAACAGGTACTTATTTAATCGACTCTGAAAGGATGAAAGGCAAAGTCGACTTCGGCGGAATTTGAACTCAGAATGTAAAGACAGACGAAATACAGCGAAGCATTTCGCCAGGCGTGCTAACGTTTCTGCCAGCTCGCCGCCTTAATAATAATAATAATAATAATAATAATAATAATAATAATAATAATAATAATGTAAAATGTTTTGGTGCGTGATTTTTTGCCCACCCTATATATTGTATTCAGTTTGGGTGTTTTACATGCTTCAAATGTTTGACGTATGTATGTATCTTCTATAGATAAATAATCCTTTATTTAATGTTTTCCCTCTCTTGTATGGTATTTGTATGCAGTAATGGTTATATATTGCTCATTGAGAAAAATAATAATTTTTCTTATACTTATTTCCACATCAGATCCTAGAGATATGGAAACGCAACGCAGCATTTCCGACTAACAGCTATAATTCATTTTCTTATCCTATAATAAATGCTATAATGGGGCTTCCATAGAATGCATGCTGTGACTGACCAGATGCAAATCAGATAATTACATATTTTCTTGAAGCAACCTGTATAAATGGACATGGTGTGGTGTTTACAGTTCTAATTGGCTTTTCTTCATAGTTTTTGCATGGAATTCTGGAACTGAAAATATCTTGAATTTCGTTGATTATTTCTCAAATGAGAAACAAGTGATGTTCTATGTTGGAAATAACACAGATATTTATTCTTTGGTATTATTTTGAAACTGTCTTTATTTTTTGTTTCGTTAGACAATAATGATATAAGACTTTAAAGTAGTTTGATTAAAAATATTAGGATAGGATATACGATAGAGGTTTCTAATAATTACATGTTTCCCTTGAGTTTTTAGTTTTCTTCGAATTGAAAAATTCTCTCTCGGAATGTAAAGCAATTTAAGGTAACTGCTAGACGGGAAAATGCTTGATAAATGATAATCATTTGTAGTTGATTAGTAGAAAGAAACAGTTGGAGATACAACGACTATAACTCGGAGATATTTAGAGTCTACAGGTATAACACTTCACAAGAATATGGATATATGATACATACTTGTAGGTCTGGATATAAAAGAAATTTCAGCATCAATCGTTTATTTTATACATTATAGGAAGGACATTTATTTGTTCAATGTAATTATGAATTTGGTTAATATTTTGTAATAATATATTTGAAGTAGATTTATATTTGCCTACATTTTGCTACAAAGGCGGAATCCAAGCCCAATGGTAGCGTTTCCTTGTATTTCGAGGATGGGGAAAGAATACTTTATTTTACTATGCCTCAGCTCATTCAGCTGTGAGGAATAAGAGCCAGATGATCTGAGATATTTTTTTGATTTTTCTGATGGCTTGTTGAGGAGGAAGAGAGTATCATGCCTATGGACTTGGAAACTCTCTGTGGCGTGGTTAATGTGCCTCCTGAACAGTGCAAGCTGATGGCTGCAAGAAAAATTACAAAGATGGAGGGAATTCCAGATGGAATACTTTATGGGCAAGAAGGACTGGGCGGAGTGACCACTATGAGATATGGGAATAGGGAGGCAACATTCTTCACGCGTCTCTCTTATTGCTACCCATTTGAAAATGTTATCTGCAATAGGTTAGCACATTATCCTAGATTATATTTCATCTTTCCCTACACGACATGAAACCAGAGCTAAAGCAGCGGCATTCAAAGGGCTACCCCGGAACCTAGGAGACATTTATTATTCATTTATCATTTAATAACACTTTAGTGAGAGGTAAGACTGTAAGACAAACGGCAGGCTGAAGAGACAATAAAAGAGATGAAAACACTGAACTATAATGATGGCTGTTTGTTCAATCTCACCGGAGAATGTAAAATAAGGTGTAACATAATAGCAGTGCTAGCAATGAATATAATATAAAATAGAGGCGATATTTAACGCTGTTGTCATTGATCGTCGCCATTGTAGCAGAAGCGATGACAACTTTATAGACGGAAATCGCTGCGTAGTTTGTGGTAAGTCTAGAATTAGGGATGCTGCTTTTTGACACTAACTATTGTAATAATATTGAACTTGTAGCGTGCCTGTAGCAATATCATTATTGTGTTTTACTATGACACTGTTAACACTTTATGCTGTGAATGTTCCCGTAGAAGGGCGCGAAAATTGAGCTAAGTTTAGTTTGTTGATGATAGCGATGGCGGGAAAAATGTAATAACGCTTCATATCGCAGTTATAGTAGCATCAGATGATGAAAACAACTGGAAGAGGTGTGCTTTCTATTGATTCATCTCATCCAAATAATTTGTTTTCTCTCTTCAAGCCTTCTCCTTCTCCTCCATTCTAAGTTACTCTTCCTTCTTTTCCAGATTCCCTCTGGGTTAATGGAAGTGGCGTGTGTATCGGAGGTGGGGTTTGTTTTACACCTTTTCTCCTGCCATAAATTCATACGTTGACTACTATTAATCAGAACAGTCATTTTTATAAACTACCTTTGTACGCATTCTTATTTTCTATCTATCTATCTATCCATCCATCTATCTATCTATCTATCTATCTATCTATCTATCTATCTATCTATCTATCTATCCATCCATCCATCCATCCATCCATCCATCCATCTATCTATCTATCTATCTATCTATCTATCTATCTATCTATCTATCTATCTATCTATCTATCTATCTATCTCATTCTTCCTCTGTATTGTGTCGTGTGCTACCTAATTCTCTTTCCCAGTTTTACCTCCAGTATCACCAACACCCCCTCTAATTTTCATCTTCCCCTTCTATATCCACTTTTACTCTTCTTGTTCACTTCATTATCTCTTCCACCTTTCTCTCTCTCTCTCTCTGACTCAGTCTACCTCGCTCTCTATTTGTCTGAGTGTTTATTTCTCACTCCATCTCTCTTCTACCCTCTCTTCTACCCCTCTCACACGCTCGTTCTTTCTTTCTTCCTTTCCATAGTTTTACCAAACAAAACATTTCGTTTCCTTCCTTATATATCTGTACGTTATTTATTTCTCTACATATATCTACCTCTTCACTAACTCTCATAATCTTCCACTTTCTCTTTCTTTCTTCCTCTCTTCCTCTTCCTCTCTCCCTCCCCCGCCTCTCTCTCTCTCTCTCTCTCTCTCTCTCTCTCTTACTCATGCACTCTTTTTCGTAGTCTCTCTTCATTCTTCTATTGCTCAATCGATTTTGCGTTTTCCCAGTGTTCGCTTCTGAATGCACGTGCGTCAGGATGATGATGATGATGATGATGACGACGACGATGATGACGATGGCGATCATGATGCTGACGATGACGACGACGCCGATGATGATGATGATGAGGAGGAGGAGGAAGGAGAGGAGGGAAGGAGCGGAGAGGCGGGGAAGAGGGGGAAGAAGAGGAAATGGTGGCTCATCTTGTCATCACCATCATCATTATTGCTGCTGCTGCTGCTACTACTACTACTACTACTACTACTACTACTACTACTACTACTACTACTACTACTACAGTCTCCGTTGCTTTGTTATTTTCGCTGTTTTTTTCTTTTTGTTGTTGCTGGTCTTGTAGTTGTTATCGATGTTATTATTGTTAATATTTTGTTATTTATTTCAGCTGTGACTGTTGTGTTTTTTTTTTTGTTTTTTCATCTTTGTGGAATTTGGTTTTGCTCTTTCGTAACGACAGCAAAAACAACAAAAAGAGCAACAACAACAACAGCGATAGTAACGTTTCTTTATTATTGTTGTTATTATTATTATTATTATTATTATCACTTATTATTATTATTATTATTATTAATGACTATGTGTTTATCATGTTCACCCCCCACCCCCCGGACACCACCGTGGTTGTCGTCGTCATCGTTATCACCGTCATTATCATCACTACCACCATTATCATCACCACCATTATCATGAGAATCATCATATAGAAGTTATTAACCATCATCATCGTCGTCGTCGTTTTATTGGCAGAATCATTAGAACATCAGAAAACATCTTGCGATATTTGTTCCGGCTCTTTATTTTCTGCGTTCGAATCCTATCGACGTTCATCTTCGCCTTTCAACCCTCCCGGGGTCGATAGAGTAAAGTACTTGTCAAGTATGGAGATCAAAGAAATCGACTCACTATCTCCTCTCAAATTTGCCGTCTTTGTGCCTAAATTAGAACTAATTAGAACTAATTGTAATTATTTTCTTGACATGACAGAATCGTCGGACAAAACATTTCGGGTTCAGTCCCACCTCCGTGTGGCACCTTGGGCAAATATCTTCTCCGCAATAGCCCCTGGCCGACCAAAGCCTTTTGAGAGTGTGTGCATCTTTGTATTTGTACCCACCGCTTGACAGCTGGTGTTGGTTTTTTGCGTCTCGGTCACTCAGCGGTTCGGTAAAAGAAACTAATAGAATAGGTACTATACTTGAAAAAAATACTCTCTCAATTTCTTCGACAAAAAGCTTTCAAGGCAGTGTCCAATATGGCCGCTATCCAGTGACTGAAACAAGTAAAATATCCTTTCTACTCTAGGCACAAAGCCTGATATTTTAGGAGAGGGGGGTTAGTCGATTGCATCGACCCCCAGTGCTCAACTGGTACTTATTTAATCGACAATGAAACATTGAAAGGCAAAGTCGACTTCAGATAAATATTTTGTCCGGCGTGCTAATGATTCTATCAGCTCGCTGCATTCATTCTGCTAATAATAACTGTTTCAAATTATTTTCTTACATAGGCACAAGGTCAACAATTTGGGACAGGCGGTCGGTCGATTAAATCGCTCTCAGTACTTATACTTTTTTGTATCGACTCCCGAATGATAGCAAATCGGACAAGCTACTACACGGCGTTTCTTCCGGCTGTAATTTTGAGCTCAAATTCCGCCGAGGTCATCGTTGCCTTTCATCATTGGGTGG
>NC_068981.1:34002758-34004462 GCF_001194135.2 Octopus bimaculoides
GTAAGATTGTGGTTTCGATCCCTGGACCGGGCGATACGCTGTGTTCTTCAGCAAAACACTTCATTTCACGTTTTGAAGGCGACGAGCTGGCAGAATCGTTAGCACGCCGGGCGAAATGCTTAGCGGTATTTCGTCTGCCGCTACGTTCTGAGTTCAAATTCTGCCGAGGTCGACTTTGCCTTTCATCCTTTCGGGGGTCGATAAATTAAGTACCAGTTACGCACTGGGGTCGATGTAATCGACTTAATCCCTTCGTCTGTCCTTGTTTGTCCCCTCTATGTTTAATCCCTTGTGGGCAATAAAGAAATAGATATAATGAATTTACACCCTCTCCGAAGTTGCTCGCCTTGTGCCATTACTGGCAGAACCAAGGTAGTGAGCGTATGAGATCGTTAGAGCGCCGAAAACAAATTCTTGTGGTACTGCTTGCAAGTTTTGAGTTTAAATTTCGTTGAGGCTAACTTAATCTGTTATCCTTTTTGGGCCGATAAAATAAGTATCAGTCGAGCATTCGGGAAGATGTAACCGACTTGTCCCGCCTCTCAAATTGCTGGCCTTAGGTCAAAATTAGAAAGATTATTATTGGAACAGGACCAAGCTGGGGAGCTGGCAGAATCGCTAGAGCATCAGAACAATTCTTTGCGTCATTTCCTTATAGCTTTACGTTCTGAGTTCAAATTCCGCCGATGTCGACTTTGCTTTTATCCTTTTTTGGGCTCGACAAAATAAGTACCAGTTGACTAATGAGGTTGATGTAGTCGTCTTTCTCCTTCACCCAAAATTTCAGGCTTTGTATCTTATAGTAGAGAAGATTGTAATTATAATCGTTATCATCATTATGTCCCCCACCCCCCGTACCTATTATCATTATCATCACCAGCACCACCGTCATTATCTCATCATCCTTCCTATTCTTCACTTCCTCCTTTCCTCTCAGTTTCCCCTCATCTCACCCTTCCTCTCACTCCTCCTCCTCATCATCTGTGTTTCTTCCCTTTATTTTTTTATGTAGCAGTTTCGTTATTGTTTTTGTTTCTTTTATTGTCGAAATAGCTTTTGTTGTCATATTTTTTCTGACTTTCCACCATTTTTTCCCCTATTACCCCCCTCTCTCTTTTCTTTCATTCATTTTTCATTAACTTTTTCTTTCTTCCTTTTTATGTTTTTTATCTTACGCTTCTTTCACTATTTCCTTCTCATTTTCCTTTCCTTTTCTTTATTTTGTTTGTTTGTTTGTTTGTTCAGTGCAATAATCGGTGTTTTCTGTGTCAGCAGATTAGCTAAATAGTGGTGAAGTGGTGCAAATATAAATAGATAGATAGATAGATAGATAGATAGATAGGCAGACAAACCGACTGACTAAATAAACAGACAAATAGATAGATTGATAGATGCATAGATAGATAGACTGACAAACAGATAGACAGATATATAGATAGATAACTTTCTTTTATTAGCCACACAGGGCTGCACACAGAGGGGACAAATACAACTGTAGAGTTTTTCTTAAAAAAAAAACAAAAAAAAAAAAACGATCAAAAGGGATCGGTAGGGGCAAACAAAAAAAAAAGTGGGGTGGCATCGTATATCACAGAAAATGTCAATTGTGTAAAATGGGGTAACATTAGGTTTATCCATGGAGAGAAAAGCCTACGGAAAAGACCATGGTAACCTCAGCAGAGAATTTTTTTCTCGATTTATAGG
>NC_068981.1:34005561-34008192 GCF_001194135.2 Octopus bimaculoides
TATATATATATGATAATAAAGGCCAAAGCGAATTTCTGTGTGTCAGTATGCCACACTTTGACCCCGTCTCTCGCTATTCAATGACACTTCTACTATTCCTCATGTTGGGGTGAGAGTAATAGTAGGCATAGAGACGGCGAGGGCGGTAGTAGATTGACGTTTGTGATGGTAGTGGGGTGATGGTAGTGGGGTGATAGAATAGTATGGGCAGTAGTTGTGATAGAAGCGAAGGCGACGGTGGTGATGGTGGTGGTGTGGCGGTCAGGGATGATGGTGATAGTAAGCAATGTGAAAGTAAGTGGTAATGGTAGTGGAGGGGAAGGCGGCGAAGTCAAAGGTATTGATGGTGGTGGCACCAGAAGTCTGTATGGTGTGTGTATGGCAGTTGTGGTGGCGTTGGTGGTGGTACTAGTGATGGTGATGGTTGTACAATCAACAGAAAAAGAGAGACAGAAAAAAAGAGAGAGAAAGAAAGAGGTCAAACAGAAAAAAAATTGTAATGACCCTTGAATGGGAAGAAAAAATATGTTGTTTATCATGCAGCTTTGCAATAAATTCCAAGTCGACAAATTATATCATTGTTTTGATGAAAATTGTTCATTGCTTGAAAAATATTGGTCAAGTTTGTTAAAATTTAATATGTACTCAATGTATGAAGTCTCATTGTTGGGCCCAAGGCCCAATGAAAACAACTTCTTACCAAAAATAGCCAGTAACATCCTCATAAAAAGTTTCATAACATTTAAAAAAAAATTATTAAAAAAAAATCATCTTAGCACTTCAAAATTGTATTAATTCTCATAGACTTTCATATATATATATATATATGGAAAAAGGACAAGGTAGAAAATGCTAAAATACTTTTATAAAAAACATTTCAGTACCGGTTTCGATCCTTGAGATCTTTTCAACTGTAAATATGGATAACAAACTTTGGAAAAATTTGGCAAAATTAAATGAAAAGTCTTTTTAAAAACATATTTGTATAGTATTCAAATACAAGGGGCATTTTTTCTTTTGTTTCTGTCTGTCTCTGTTTCTCTTGTTAACTCTTGTGGGTTCGAGGTCGTTGTGTCCTTTTCTTAGCTCTCCTGTGTAAAATTTCTAACTTCCGGTCAGCCATTACTATGATTGACCTTTGACTGAACACTATTCAATTTTTTTTCTCCGTGTTTTTCTCCTTGTCTCCGTATTCTTTCTGCTGAAGAGCGTAGCTCGAAACGTTAAGGACTTTCCGTATTCCCGAGCGTCATACTAATACATCCTTTTGTTGTTTACACCACCTGTCCTCGTCTGTTGTTGTTTTTTCGTACATTCTCCCATATATATATATATATATATATATATATATACATATACTTTTATTCTTTTATTTGCTTCAGTCATTTGACTGTGGCCATGCTAGAGCACCGCCTTTAGTCGAACAAATCGACTTCAGGACCTATTCTTCTAAAAAAATTTTTGAAAAATGGAAATAAGCACCGGAGTCATTCGACTAAGAAATCTTCCAGGCGGTGCACAAGCACACTCATACATATATATGTGTGTGTGTGTGTATGTGTGTGTGTGTGTGATAGCAACCACCACAATGAATATCACAACTGTAACCTATACCATGATTCTCTATCACCATCGCTTCAACTAAACAACACGAATCAACATGGGAGTCTCTACGTGGTCGATCGATGAGCTGGAAATAGCACCCAAGTGTCTTTAGAATAACATTCCGGCGTCTTAAAAACGGACGGTCTGGTCACGTCTGGATTATCGTTGATCATAGGCCAGCTTGATTAAGGCTGAAGTGGGGTCCTAAACCACCACCACTACTACTACTACTACTACTACTACTACTACTACTACTACTACTACTACTACTGCTGCTGCTGCTGCTACCGCTGCTACCGCTGCTACCGCTGCTTCCGCTGCTACCGCTGCTGCCGCTGCTGCTGCTACGCCCTTAGCCACCACTTCAGCCACCATATTTGGCTTAACATGAGCAAGTTTTCGAGGAATGGAGGTAGTAGCGCTGAAGATGGCGATGGTGTTGGTGAAGGTTGTAGTGGTAGTGGTGGAAAAAAAAGGTAGTGTTGCGTTGTGGTAGTGTTGTTGTAGGTAGTGGTGGCATTGGTGTGACAGTGGCGCTGATAGTGATGGTGACGGTGAGGGAGGTGGTGGTGTCTGTCGTGATGGTGGTGATGGTGTCTTTGAGAAATTTCGGTGAGGTATCACTGCACTACGGATGTATGAACAGAGGCTATCTTACATCACTGTCCCCTTCCCACTTCATCACCATCACCTCCACCCTTTTCACATACACAATAAAATCTACTTCACCTCACCACCGCCATCACCACTGCTCAGCTCACCAGTCGACTCAAATCCGCCATATTTGCTTGGCTCGTCCCATGGCTATCAATTTTATCATGTTGTACATGCATGTCATAGATGAATGGCAATTCCAAATATGTAAGTATAAACATGGATAAATATATAAACAAACACACTAGAATGTATGTACATGTGTGTACGTGCATCTATGATTTTATATGTGTGTATGTATGTATGTATGCATGCAAATATCTATGTATTTAACTACGTAGATATAAATACACACACACGCATATATATATA
>NC_068981.1:34009201-34010525 GCF_001194135.2 Octopus bimaculoides
TATATATATATATATATATATATATATATATATATATATATATATATATGTATATATATATATATGTGTAAATATATATATGTATATATATATACACACATACACATCTATATATACATATACATCTATTTTTGTGTATGCATATATATATATATATACATACTTATACAGCTATTTGTTTGTGTATGTTGTTTGTGTGTATATATATATATATATATATATATATATATATACGCACACAATTATCTATATATCCATTAATGATTCACTAAGGAACTGGAGTTACGCAACCACTTGCATGAACGTAGAAGCTCAATGCATGTTTGAACGTATACACGCCATGAATATATTTTAAACAACGTTGATGTATTTTACATTACCACCTACCTTGTACTGTATATCATTCTCGTATACTCCGCTGTTGAGAATTAATAATACAGTCTTGGGGAAACAAATATTAGAATTCATTATCCTTTGATGAATACCTGTGATCAGTAAAAGTTAAACGTTGATCCTATCATATATATGTGTCGTACAAATGAATATTTACGTAACAGACTCTGGAGTATAGGCCTAAATTAATTGGTCGCTCTGTTAACACCACCATCTAGTTCGTTGGAGCCTGGAGTCTTCACTGCTGCAAACATTCAAATCAAGTCTCCCATTTGGGGATAGGATCCCCTTCCTTCTCTCTCTCCAACTATTTAAGAGATTCTGAGAAGAATCACGGAGAACTGCTTTCTTCCCCAACTAAACGATGAAAAATGCCTTATATGATATAATGCTAACAATAATATTGAGGTTCTAACACATACGAATCTGAATACCGTAGTGTGGCCACTTCAATCTACGTGAGTCCCGTTAGAACAAAAAGAAAAAAGTGCTTACTTAGACTGTATTATTGTTTACTAGTTCCAGATCGAAAATTGCGGCCACGCTGTGACAAAACCGTGAGCTTTGCTACACTCTCACTACATGAAACCTCCTCTGATATGTGGCATTTGGTGAATGTGGGAAGTTCATTCGGAACACTTGACAGGAGGAGATCCAGTTTTGTTTTCATGACACCTATATCCATCCCATGGCTTTTTTATTTGGAGAATATTAAAGAGCTTTCATAGGCGTAGGAGTGGCTGTGTGGTAAGTAGCTTGCTATAGACGCAGGAGTGGCTGTGTGGTAAGTAGCTTACTTGCCAACCACATTGTTCCGGGTTCAGTCCCACTGCGTGGCACCCTTGGGCAAGTGTCTTCTACTATAGCCTCGGGCCGACCAAAACCTTGTGAGTGGATTTGGTAGACGGAAACTGAAAGAAGCACGTCGTAT
>NC_068981.1:34013136-34017671 GCF_001194135.2 Octopus bimaculoides
GATGAAAGGCAAAGTCGACCTCGACGAAATTTGAATCCAGAGCAAAAAGGCGGATGAAATACCGCGAAGTATTTCACCCGGCTTGCTAATGATTCCGCCAGCTCGGTGGCTTATCGCCACCTTCCATTTTAAAAGGTAACTTTCGAATAATTTTTTTTTTCTGTACTGAGTTTTCAAGGTACGACTTATTCCAAAATCAAGCAGTTGTAAATCTGCTGTACAATTTTGTGGGGAGATTCTCGAAACATTATCTAAACAAGAGCGCTCAGAGAGCGCAAACCTCCACCAAGGCAACACCAACGTCCTTATTTTTTTAATTAGGCACAAGGCCTCAAAATAGAAGGGACAACACAAAAGACAGACAAAACAATGCAAGGGGGTACATCAAAACACGTATCGAATGAATTATGGATATAAATGAAAATGAAAATGAAATGGCTTTCCTACCCAGCAAAGCAGGTAGTTCCATTTTACTGTTTTTAAATGAACATAAGAGCAGGAGTGGCTGTGTGGTAAGTAGCTTGCTTACCAACTACATGGTTCTGGGTTCAGTCCCACTGCGTGGTACCTTGGGCAAGTGTCTTCTACTATAGCCTCGGGTCGACAAAAGCCTTGTGAGTGGATTTGGTTGACGGAAACTGAAAGAAGCCCGTCGTATATATGTATATATATATATATATATATGTGTGTGTGTGTGTGTGTTTGTGTGTCTGTGTTTGTCCCCATAGCATTGCTTGACAACCGATGCTGGTGTGTTTAGGTCTCCGTCACTTAGCGGTTCGGCAAAAAGAGACCGATAGAATAAGTACTGGGCTTACAAAGAATAAGTCCCGGGGTTGATTTGCTCGACTAAAAGGCGGTGCTCCAGCATTGCCGCAGTCAAATGACTGAAACAAGTAAAGAGAAAGAGAAAGAGAAAGTTCAATATCAGTCTTGCATCTCTTGGTATTCCTTTTGTAAAAATCACACAAAGTCACTGTTTATAAACTCTACTCCACCAAATCTTCGAAGGCCACCACCGGCGGCAACTCTCGACGTAACAAATCTGCATTTCTGTCATCTCCATTCCTTCACCAAACAAGTACTGCAATCTATCTCCCCTTTTCTTCTTCCAACAAAACAGCCCTCAAACCCTCGTTATCCACTCCGGCCGCCAATTTCACTCTTACAACGCTCCTCATCTTGGTAATCCTCTTCTCCATCTCCACACCTTTTGGACATTGCACCATTGTTCTCAAGTTCCTCCTTTTGGGTGTCACTCTCCCTCTCTCCTCACCAATCCCCCTCCTCCACCGCTGACATTTCTATCTCGGTCCGTCTCCCATTCCGTGCTGCTATCATTTCTCCTTCACTTTCCCTTCTACCCCTTCCTCCTTCCTCCCTGCTAGTTGATGGTCTCTGCGTTCGTTCCTCAATTACCTTCGCAGACCTTTCACCCCTTCGCCTCTCATTCGCATTCCCCTGATTTTCACTCTGCCTCTCCTCCCCACCTGCCATTCCTTCCCTCCTCGGACCCTTTGGTAGTGAGTCTGTATCACCCTTCTTTCCTTCTACCACTGTATACTGCTCTTCCATTCTCTCCACCGCCACGGTTGCACCCTCTTCCTCTTCAAATCCCTTCTGTCTGCTCCTCCTCGTGTTTCTGGGGACACCTAGCTTTCCTGTGCCCCCCCTACTCCACATAGAAAACATACAGGCGGTCCTCCTTCCAACACCATTCCAAACTCTGTTTCATCTGGCAGCACCAGTTCTTCCGCAATCATGTGGAGGTCTCGCAAGCTTATATGGACCAATACCTCCAGTCCAAACCCCCAGCTGTTCACCTCCGTAGTTCTCGACATTTTCAATATTTCGGTGTCCTCCTCTGTATTGAAGGGGATGGCTGCCACCAGTCACGCCTCATCAATTTCTGGGGGCACTCCACCCATTCTTACCCTAGCCGCACGCTTTCCACAGCAAGTCGGTAGCAGTGCCCACTCCGCTGATCTCAAAGGCACAGAGGGGCACTTTCTCGCTTCTTCCTCACTCATGAAGCGCATCTCCACTGTGCCGTACTTCATTTCTCTGGTGCAGTACGTCATTACATTCCTCACCTCTCTCTGGCACCCCTCGACCGCCTCCACCGTTGCTACTTCTACCCATTTCGTTGCAAAATTCAACGTTCTGTTAAACAATAACAGCACTCACATGGATCGTACACACCTCAAAACTTAACCGACTCAAATACAACACTAACGACAACACCAACGTCCTCTCAACGAAATAGTCAGAGATGATTTTTAAAATGAGAATATCTGAAATAATCTCGACTGCTCTCACAACCGAGAATATTAAAAATGAACCCGACCGCTCTCAAAAACTAAGTAAAAAAACAGGAAAAGTAATTCAGAATCCTTGTCCGGTACCGAATCGATCCCAAAATCTAATCAGTTCGTGCCAGTTATGAGGCCAAACATCCCTGAAAGTTTCATTCGAATCTATCTAGCGGTTCTTGAGATATCTTCTCCACGGACAAACAAGCAAACAAACAAACACGACTGAAAACAATACCTCTGCCTTAGCGAAGGCGGAGGTATGCCTTAGCGAAGGCGGAGGTATGCCTTAGCGAAGGCGGAGGTAATAATGGAATTTGTTATACGTAAAAGAATTGTTTACCAGCAATAAGATTTTCCATTTTATTTTCTTTATTTTCCTAAGGTTTAATTAATTAAGTGACAAACAAATGTCTTGTCATCCAATCCTTTTTCTTGGCATCATATTTCACTGAAAGATATTCTACATTTTTGAAACCGCTTAAATTTTTTTATTTTACAATAAAAAAAGGAACATAGTTTTTCAATTTCCATCGCGTTACAGCGAACAACAACAATAACTAAATATTGTTTTCTTGTCTTTTCCCCTCATTTTTATGGATCTCATTAGGCTGTGAAAATGTGATGAGGTAACTGATAAAAAATACGAATCTTATCTACATTAAATATTTCTTGTTTATTGTAAAAAAAATAACTTTTTTTTTTCGTTTACCATTCTTCCTACACAGTCGGTTTTGGAATGGAGCATCAGCTACTTCGTCACAAATAACTCGGGCTTTTATCTCGTATCGATCACAAAATCGTTTCAGTCATCCGATACCGGTCTGTGGTATCGTTTACATTATGGTCCAGAATAGAACTTAAAAAAAACAAAACAAAACAAAACAAAACAGTATAGTTTCATCTATTCTTCGTGGATGCAAAGTATGCAAATTTCAATATATTTTCGAGAGCCAAATCGACAAAGAGTCAGTTGAATTGGCAAGAACAAATGAGAGATTTTTTTTCTTTATATAAATATTGTTTATTGTTTATACGTCTGATTTTACTGGCTGTTATCGCAAAAATATTTTTAGTTTAGAAAACCTGTGTGTAATAGAATGCGACATTGAAATGCTACCTTAAAAATGCTGTAATTAATTAATTAATTAATTCTGATATTATGGTTTAAGAACTCCTTTTCCAGGGCTTCTAAGAACGAGAAAAAAAGCGCAGGAGGCTTTTAAATTGCGCATCCTTCCTATTTGCGTGCCTATTTCACAATCTTTTCCATTTCTTTCTCCTCATCCTTTATGTAAATCCCCACACAAATTGTTACCTGTCTTTATAATGTCCCCTTCATCTATGATCCTTGTGCCTTTAACAGAAAGGATTATTGTCATTATTATTATTATTATTATTATTATTATTATTATTATTATTATTATTATTATTATTATTATTATTCAGTAGTTTTATTTTTATAACGTGCTTTCACTTCACTACCGAGCGCAGCTCTGTGCGCCTTGGGTATGTGCTGTGGTGCTCTTATGTTTACTGTATTGAAAGTGTTTTGCGTAGAATGTGTGCAGTACCCAGTAGTGCAATTTTCTGTATGTTATATATATTTGTAAGTCCTGGTATTTTTGTTATGTATTTGTCTGAATATTTTTTTATTATACCTAAGGCACCTACTATGATAGGAATTGTTTCTGTTTTTAGATTCCACATTCGAGTTATCTCTATTTCCAGGTCTTTGTATTTTGAAAGTTTTTCCATTTCTTTTATTATTATTATTATTATTATTATTATTATTATTATCATTGAGTGAGGAAACAGTGACACTGGGGTAAAATGTACGAAGCTCAGTATACCATCATGACTACCCATCTGATAAGGGTACACCAGGCACATGCATCACAACCATATGTGCGCGATATGGTGATCTCATATCGAGATTAACAACGCATGACGTTGCAGGTGGGACCCAGTTAGAATTTTCTTCAGGTCGAGTAGCCCATCCCGCTCAACAGGTCCCTGAATAAGGGTTGTTTAAGGATGTTGAACGAAACACCCATGTTTCCAGAGAGGAATTATCCAAATATTCAGCTTAATACCACAGATTTGCTTGTCAGTTGTTTGACCTTAACAAGTTGAGCATGTCCCTTGGTGGCTGACGATATGTGCATCTCTGATCATGAGCAGAAGTAGTGGGGAGCATCATAGCCATGTGTTGAGAGGAAT
>NC_068981.1:34017681-34018974 GCF_001194135.2 Octopus bimaculoides
TGTGCATCTCTGATCATGAGCAGAAGTAGTGGGGAGCATCATAGCCATGTGTTGAGAGGAATTCTTTGGGGTTTGAATAATTCACCTTTGGAAACATGGGTGTTTTGCTCAGCATCCTTAAACAAACCTTATTCAGGGACCTTTTCAGCAGGATGAGCTACTCGATCTGAAGAAAATTCTAACTGGGCCCCACCTGCGAAGTCATGCGCTATTTATCTTTATATGCGATCACCATGTCGCGCACATATGGTTGTGATTCATGTGCCTGGTGTACCCTTATCAGACGAGTAGTCATGATGGGTATAATGGGCTTCGTATATTTTACCCCAGTGTCACTTTGATGGCATGTACTGCTCTCTCATTCACTTAATAATAATAATAATAATAATAATAATAATAATAATAATAATAATAATAATAATAATAATAATAATGGCTTCTGATTTAAGCACAAAACTAGCAATTTTGAGCGAGAGGATGAGTCAATTACATTGGTCTAAGTATTTGACAGGTACTAAGTTTTTTTTTGTTGTTTTTGTTTCCGGAGTGATGAAAGGTAAAGTTGACCTTGGCGGGATTTGAACTCAGAACGTAAAGAGTAAGAACAAATTCCGCAAAGCACTTTTTCCAAACACTAACAACTCTGCCAAAAGTCAAAGCCAACGAGAGCGAGAGCTTCTATATGGTTGTTTAAATTGCTAGAAATAGCAGTCAGATCTCTCTCATTTCGTACTCTATCGTCGAACAAAAGAACCTGCTGGATAATGCGGTATGTGGTATATGGTCCTAGATTCTTTGTGAATAGAGAAAAATACAGGATGGTCATGGGTGGACTCCCGCTGAAGATATGTCTCCCCGAATAGGGTTGAACCTGGGAACGAAAAATACAGTTTGGATATAGAAGCGAAAGCAAATATTTTGGAATGAATAATGTTAGCAGTAGTAACAATACCACGAGCAGCAGCAGCAGTAGCAGTAGCAACAGTAAGGGTAGCAGCAGCAGCAGCAGCTACAACAACAATAAGGATAATAACAATAAGAAATATAAGGCTATATATTTCATCCCCTACACACATCCTGCACCCGGGTCTGTCAAGCATTATTGTTATCAAACTGGACTTACTGAACCTTGTGGTAGAGAAGTAGCAGCAGCAGCAGCAGCAGCGGCGGCGGCGACGGTGATGATTGTGGTGTTATAACGGCAGTTGCAGCAGCATCAACATCAACATCAACAGCAGATGTGGCGAAATCAACGGTAGATGCGACTGACGTTGGTAGTGGCAGATGGGATAC
>NC_068981.1:34019537-34022557 GCF_001194135.2 Octopus bimaculoides
GACGACGACGACCACCATCTCCATCACCACCACCACCACCACCGCAACAGCAACAACAACAACAACAACAACAGCAGCAGCATGACGACGACGACGACCACCACCACCACAACCACTACAACAACAATAATAACAACAAAACAACAAAAACAGCAGCAGCAGCAATGAAAAGGGATCAGCTCTAACGTCCCTTTTATTTACCTAACAAGCTCTCAGCCAATTAGTCACCACCACCATCATTACCACCACACTATCACTATCACCACCACCACCACAACCACCATCATCATAATCATGATAGTATCCTTTCCCCTTCTCTCCGTCCTCCTAGTCTTCACTTTCTCTTCTTTGGGTCTTTGTCATAATGGAGTCGAAGTGAGCAGTATTCGAACCCGCAACTGCTGAAATGGGTTGAGGGGGAACCCGCCAGGGTCGAATCAACCTTTTCATTCCTTCAGTTTTGTTAAAATAAGCCCTTGTGACAAACACACTGTGAACTCAGCCCGAATCATATCTCAGAAAACTACTTCCGTGCAAAATCAAAATGAATTAACCATGTTGTAATCTGGGGGAAATTTGTACAGATTTCAGCAGATTATGACAGATTACGACAGATTTCAACTGAGAAATGATTAACTGTGAGTTCGATGATGGATACTATGAAACAAAGCAGCTACTCTACCAAACAGTTCGGTGACTCGACCTTTAATTCTAGTCGTGTGGACATTTTGAATAGTCGTCGACTGCGAATTGTACATGCACACATACATACATACATACATACACAAACGACATACACGCCTTCACGTGCATTGCATGCACACATATACATTTATATTACTCTATGCATACGCATATATATGTATATGTGTGTTTATAGTATATATATATATATATATATATGTATGTATGTATGTATGTATCTATGTATGTATGTATGTATATTGTTATATTTTGAGAGGGCCACTTTTTTGGTAGTTGTGGTAGGGACAGATAAACACTCGCACTGTATTTCAGATTTATTTTATCATTGTTCTTATTTTATGCCCTAAATCTGGAAATCTTTCGTCACACATCCTTTGACCTCTTCAGCGACTCTCCGTCCCACGTATCTCCTCCTGTCCATATTATTATTATTATTATTATTATTTTTATTATTATTATTATTATTATTATTATTATTATTATTATATATGTAGGTAAGTATATATTTATTATTTACCAACTCGTCCTTGACGTTTTTGAATTTCTTCTTGCACGTCTTTCCTTGCATGACTTCGTTGGTGACCCTTCATGTCAGCTTTCGACCCCCATCACTTTGTCACACATATTGCACTTTAATCAAGTTGCTGTGGATTACTGCGCCTGCTTTATATCATCATCTCCTTTCATGTGGTTCTTGAAACCATCAAGAATAAGACAGATTCTTCCACATATTTCACAATGACAACTTTTGTCCGCAGCTTCTGATGTTCCTGGTTGTTCCCCTTTCGGACTGGAGCGACGAGAAATGTAATGTTTTGCTCAAGAATACAACGCATTGCCCGGTCCAGGAATCGAAACAACAATCTTACAATCATGAATGTAAAGTCGTACCCATTAAAACACGCGTCATTATAATACGTACATACATGCATACATATATAATACATACACACATGCATACATACACAGGTACGTACGTGCACTTGTATGTGTGTGTCTGTGTATGTGTGAATGTGTGTGCGTATGTGTGTGTGTGCATGTGTGGTCAGCTTATTCATAATGAATTTGACTCTATCATCTGTATGGGGTGTCCTGGGTATGGCTTTAAACCGTATCCCGTAGTGGGACCCTAGTGCGTGAGGTCCAGGGTTTTGAGAAGTATGTAACCACCCCTGAGCCACTGCTGTTCTCAGGTCTATTCTGGCCCAGAGTAGTAGCACCTGTCAGGGTCCCAACTATGGGATATCTACCATGTAGACTAATCCCTGCCTTGTCTTCCTTCTTCCCCCAAATCTAGAACAGCGTCTGTTCCGGCATCTGGCGGCTGCCCTGGTCACACACCCTCTGCATCTGTCCGACATTCGGAGTTGAGTTGTATGTTCTGCGTTACTATTAACTGCAATATGACAAAGCCAAGCGGGTTAGCTGTAAAGGTGCCCTTTTACTTACCGTGGATGCGGCAGCTTGTCCCCGATTCCAGTTATCATGGATCTCCTCCTTGCTATTGGATTAGTCGCAGATAAGTCAAGTTGAGCGGTGAGGAATTGCGCACCCTTCTCATCGCTAGAAACAAATCTCTGCGCATCTATTCGATCCCATGGAGTCATACCAACAGTAAATGTTCAGATTTTATTCTTAAAAGTGCTTAATTTTTTTTTAGCATTGGTATACATATATTCACATACGCACTCATACATACATTAACATACACACACATATGCATATGGAGACCCGTTGAGAAACCTATCAGATGGGAGTCGGTATGATAATGAGCTGCAGAGCGTAGATGACTTTTCAGCCCAGCTCATGGTCTTCAGTTTTCACCATAAGCCATCACATAAATACATAGATCCATCTACACAACACACATATACACTATCTTTCTACATACATACATTCATATTTACATATATGCATGCATACATGTAGACATCATACACGCACGTATGTACATTATGTTCACACATGCATTAATACTTATAAACATATATGCATAAATACATGCTTACACACACACGCACAAACTAAATATGGTGAAACCTAAAGCTGGATTAATTTTACGCCACATTATTCCATATGATCACATGACTTGTTTCTGTTAATTTCACGTGGCTACCATTGCTCTTTTCCACAAGTCTATGTCCAACCTTTGCACTTCGAAATCCGCTTACGAACATCACACGTGCATCTGCTTTTGTATGTATGCAAAGATGTGCAGTTAATACGCAGTAATTTATCTATTCACAGATGTACTTCTCTCCCCCCCTCTCTCTCTCTCTCTCTCTCTCTCTCTCTCTCTCTCTCTCTCTCTCTCT
>NC_068981.1:34022913-34027093 GCF_001194135.2 Octopus bimaculoides
CTCTCTCTCTCTTTCTCTCTTTCTCCCCCCCCTCTCTCTCTCTCTCTCTCTCTTTCAATCAATCAAACCAATTTGATATTTTGCATGGATGTATGTATGCAAGTACGTATGTGCATGCGTGTAATTACGTTCGTATGCGTATATAGACATATATATAGTCATGCGTATGTATGTATGTCTCTATATGTGTATGTATGTGTGTGTGTGTGAATGTGCACGTGTGTAATATAACATACATTAATATAATATGATTATTATAAGAATGTGCGCATCGGCCCGTATATGTGTATATATATATATATATATGTGTGTGTGTGTGTGTGTGTGTGTGTGTGTGTGTGTGTGTGTGTGTATGCATGAATACACACACACACGTAAATGTGGACATACACGCACACACAGACAAACACACACAGACAAACACACACAGACAAACACACACACCTGATTGCTCATGTTCTTTCTCAGTATTGCTGTTACTTCTCTTACTGTTGTTGAATAGCGCCACTAATTTGTACATGAATAAACTGATGGCACAAAAGTCACGTCTTCTTTATAGCGACACATGGATTGCCTAATACTCTGATACTTAATACTTATATAATGTTTTCCTTGTTTAAAAAAAAAACTGGAACGAGAGCGAGGAGGAAAAAGCAGACAAAGAGAGAGAGATGAGAAGAGAAAGTCGGTGGTGAGAGGTAGAAAATGAGTGAGAGAGAGAGAGAGAGCACAGGAGAGAGAGAAGGAGAGAGAGAAAGCTAGATTTTGTTCAAAGATTTAGCTGTTATATTAAGTAGGTCAAAGGACAATAAGGAAAATTTCTTGTCTTTAATCTTGTACTGCTTTATTTCTCCTGTTGTTTTACTTTCAGTAAACGATTTATCTTAATCCATGATATTGGACTATTCGAATTATTTGCCTTGGTTCATTCTTGTTTAATATTATGTAAATTACTGCCGATCCAAGATCATTGTATTTTTCTTTCCTAATTTTTTTCTTTTTTTTTATATGTTAAAACTATTGCACTGACGAAACCTAATAATACCGAAACGTTTTCATTAGTTTTGCTGTCTGCGCTAACAGTAATTAGACTTTTCCCACATGAATGGGGATTATATTGTTTTAATTCCTAATTTTTAATTTTTTAATTCTTAATTTTTCTAAACCATTTTCCCTTTTTAGAGTGAGTTAACGATGGCCGCTAAATTTTTGTGTTCTTTCTCCAAATACTCCTTTATACTCTTTTACTTGTTTCAGTCATTTGACTGTGGCCATGCTGGAGCACCGCCTATAGTCGAGCAAATCGACCCCAGGACTTATTTTTTGTAAGCCTAGTACTTATTCTATCGGGCTCTTTTGCCGAAACGTTAAGTTACGGTGTCGTATACACACCAGCATCGGTTGTCAAGCGATGTTGGGGGTCAAACACAGACACGCAAACATATACACACACATACATATATATATATATATATATATATACATATATAAGACGGGCTTCTTTCAGTTTCCGTCTACCAAATCCACTCACAAGGCTTTGGTCGGCCCGAGGCTATAGTAGAAGACACTTGCCCAAGGTGTCACGCAGTAGGACTGAACCCGGAACCATGTGGTTGGTAAGCAAGCTACTTACCACACAGCCACTCCTACGCCTGTTCATTTTCATTACACATTTTTTCTCCGCTAATTTCTTCTCTCCCTCTTCTCGCCCTCTTTCTCTCATTTGCTTCTTATTTCTCTCTTTTACCCCCAAATCTTTTTTGTCTCTACGTTACCGCTCTCGAAATGCAATCAATTACCAGATCCTATTGTCCGATGTCACGTCTTTTTCTGACATAACTTCTGCAGTCCCAATTGCTCCCCGACGGGCTAACAAGGGGATCTTTACGCAGACGTTTTGACACGCTAAAAATGACAACTAAATTAACATCAGATTGCCCACGACTATCTTAAAATGATGTATGCTCACGGTTGAAACAGTTTTCATCATTTGTTTGCTCAGTTACAACTGACCCGAGCCAAAATAACAACTACTATTACTACTACTACTACTACTACTACTACTACTACTACTACTACTACTACTGCTACTACTACTACTACATCAAACTTAATAATAACAGCGGCAGCTTTTATTTAGTTTCCCCGTACCTGCCACTGTAATGAGCATTGTTGTCACTTTAGCCGTTTAGTCCCATCGGTCCTATGTCTGACCAGACAGACAATGACCAACGATACACTGTCCCTGCTTTTTGTGCATTCAGAACTTGCGTTGTACAATTTGACGTTCTTTTAAAACGAAGATTGTAACGTGGCTTCAGGGTGACTTGGCTGCTATATCTAGCCGGTCATGCGAATACATAGAGGCCCTCGCAATTGGTGTTCTTATAGCTAATGCATTCACTGCTGTTGTTGCTGCTGCTGCTGTTGCTGATGTTTCAGCAGGTATTGTTGTTGCTGTTGGTGCTGTTGTTACTTCTATCGTTAACTACTAATGATATTGTCACAAATGGCGGCTGCAGCTACTACTACTGCAACTGCTGCTGCTGCTACTACTACTACTACTACTACTACTACTACTACTACTACTACTACTACACTGCTGCTACTGCTGCTACTGCTGCTACTACTACTACTACTACTACTACTGCTGCTGCTACAACTACTACTACTACTACTACTACTACTACTACTACACTGCTGCTGCTGCTGCTGCTACTACTACTACTACTACTACTACTGCAACTGCTGCTGCTGCTACTACTACTACTACTACTACTACTACTACTACTACTACTACTACTACTGCTACTGCTACTACTACTGCAGCTGCTGCTGCTACTGTTGTTGCTACTGCTGATGTTGTTACTGCTGCTGGTGCTGTTGTGGATACTGCTGCTGCAGTAGATACTACTACTACTACTACTATTACTTCAACTACTACTACTACTACAGCTGCTGCTGTTGCTGTTACTGCTGCAGTTACTGCTACTGCTGCCGCTGCATCTATTATTGCTATGCATGCTGCTATTGAGGCTACTAATGCTAGCTCAGGTATTGATACTGTTACTACTACTACAACTACTGCTACTACTCCTACTACTATTACTACTACTACTACTACTACTACTACTACTACTACTACTACTACTACTACTAACACTACTAGTACTACTACAGCTGCTGCTGCTGCTGCTGCTGCCGCCGCCGTTGCTGTCACCGATACCGGTAATGTCATTCACCATCAATCCCATTGTTGACATGGCTGCTACATCTAAAGTTACCGCCATCTTTGTTCTCAACACCCACCACCGGCATCACCAGCATCACCGCCATTTTATAATTTTGCCGCCACTTGCAACGCTACGTTCATCACCACCGCTATCACTGAGAGAACCATATAACCACCACCACCACCGCCACCACTACCACTACTACTACTACTACTACTGTTACTGCAACTGCTGCTTCTGCACTCGCTGCAACCATATGATGCTGCTGAAATGAAGCTGCATTAAAGCAGCTTTTCATTCATTAGATCGTGAATCACGCAATTCCCACCGCTTCCATCTTCTTTCTCTCCACCCACCGCTGTATTTTAAACGCCCCCGCTACCTCCGGTTTTTGGAGAAGCGGGCAGATAACTCTATCGATCCTATTGTGCCATTGATGTTATTATTGTAGATAGCGGGAGGAAGTTGATCGGTCTCACTGAGAGGAGAATCTATTGTTTAGGAGGTTAAAAGATAGCTTTGTGACACTGTATCGTGCCGACATGTCATCATATATGGAAGGTATCGCCTGTATATTCTCTCTCTCTCACACACACACACACACACACACACACACACACACACACACACACACACACACACACACACACACACACACACACACACACACACACACACACACACACACACACACACATCAACAGTCGTTTACACATCCACCGTATATGCACATGTACGTGTGCGTATGTGTGTATGTGCGCGCTTATGTATGCATGTATGTATATAATCAAATGCATACATATGCACATATGCACATATGCACATATAAACATGCAGAGTGATAAGGATATTATTTACATACCGCCGGTTTCATACTTGGAACCACTTATACCTAACGCATCTCTCTCATTCTTTCTCTCTCTCCCTTTCTCTCTCTGCATATATAT
>NC_068981.1:34027498-34028571 GCF_001194135.2 Octopus bimaculoides
GAAACGTTAAAGACTTTCCGTATTCCCGAGCGTCATACTAATACATCCTTTTGTTGTTTACACCATCTGTCCTCGTCTGTTGTTTTTTCGTACATTCTCCCATATATATATATATATATGCATTTATACATATATATGTATGTATGTGTGTGTGTATGTGTGTGTAATCACACAAACGTAGATCAAAACTAAACTTAGTGAGAGAGGTCAACGACATGGATATGAATATAAACAAATAAAGGTATAAGAAATATCATACAAAAGAAGCAAAAAAAATTATTGGTTTTTAAAATTATCTCTGCTTGTAAAGGATGTTTCACATTTACAAAAATGGCCCCATATGAGAAGGGGAAATGATATCAAGAATCAAAATTTTTCAAAGTTGACATGAAGGAAAATGACTGGTTTATTGTAAGGGGATAAAATGGCGATTGTGGACACGTGTTTACATCTTTTATATACAAAGTTAGCTCATATCTGTAGATATACTCTGTTGGAAGGTACAGCCTTGAAACAAAAACTGCCAACAATACGAAATAATGGTATTTGCTTCTGCATGTTAAACAGTTTGACATATTGAGACATTTGGGCTCTTTTTATATATGCTTTACAAATGTCAGTCGTTGGCGTACGGCCATGCTGGGGCACTGACTTTAAAGCTTTTAATCGATCACACAACCCCGGTGCTTATTTGGGCCTGTGGTACTACTTCATCGGATATGTTTGGAATTTGATACGCATGAACATACAACGCATACACACACGCCAGTGCATACGCACACACTCAAACATACACACACATAAATAAGTACGACCCCACCATATGTACATATAGTTATGTATTAATTCATGTACCTAAGCAATTTTGTATGTATGTATGTATGTCTGTCTGTCTGTCTGTCTGTCTGTCTGTCTGTCTGTCTGTCTGTCTGTCTCTCTGTCTGTCTGTCTCTCTCTCCGGGTTCAGTCCTACTACATAACATTTTGTGCAAGTGTCTTCTGCTGCATATACCCTTGGGCTGACCAAAGTGGATTTGGTAGACGGAAACTGAATGAAGCCCGTCGTATATATA
>NC_068981.1:34029055-34029873 GCF_001194135.2 Octopus bimaculoides
TATATACATATATATATAATGTAAATAATATATATATATATATACGCATATTTATGGTACAGGACGTCACCAACAGTAAACAACATGAAATACGAAAACAAATGAGTTAACTAAGCAAATAACGAGAGAAAAAAATGGAAAACATGACAAATAATACAAAGAATGACCCTTCATTATTTGTCGGCTATCTATCTACTTCCCATTTCGAGCCATCAACGACAATATGAGTCTTCGAAGACAGTTGCTCCCATAAATATCAAAATAAAATTTGGGATTTATGGAGGATCAAATATGAGAACAAAAACAGAACAGTGGAGACATTCAGGGAAACCGAACGAAAACAAACAATGGGAGGTCGTTAGATCTGAACGAGGGGATAATAGTGAACGCTGAGGGAAATATTTTCTTCTACAAGAGAAAAGATAGAAGAGAGAGACAGGATACGTCCTGTCCTTAGAACGTCTGTGCAGGAAAGAAAAATGGTTACGTAAGGAAAAGAAAGATGGACGAAGGTCACGTGTGAGCAATGAGAGAGAAAAAGAGAAAGAGGGGAGAGAGAGATTGAAAGAGAGATAGAAAACGAGGAAAGGGAGAAAAGAGGAATTAGAGAGGATGGGGGAGAAAACAGTATAGAGCGGATCGCATCAAAAAGGTTAAGATAAACTTAATTGGAAATGGATGCCTGGCGTTCAATTAAATAATAATATAAATAATATATATTTTATTAGTATTAAAGGTGCAAAGACTTCACAATAAACTGTTACTCAGAGTTTCACGTTCCTGTTCGACAGACAGTTTAGAGTGAGAATCTCCGGTAT
>NC_068981.1:34031269-34035772 GCF_001194135.2 Octopus bimaculoides
AGAGAAAGAAAGAGACAACGTGGGCAAAGAAAATTAGTGATTATATAAGAAGAGCTACGTAGATAAATAGCTAAATTAGAAGGGGAACAGATATCTTTCGTGTTTGGTGTAACACATAATTTGTAAGTTTGTGAATCTAAGATGTTGGATATGCGAATCTGCCACCCAGTTTCCATTCCGAAGAGAGTCAATGTAGCCTTATCTATTATTTAAACCCTTGTGAAAATGCATGAACATCAGATAAATACAAATCTGTTGTTCACGAGCCTCAATCCCTGTGTATATGCAGTATAATCAATAACTGTTCCGTAGAAGTGCATGGTTCACAGCTGGTTTGATTTCGTAACTGAGAAGTCTGACCAATGTCCACAGAGAGTCTATTTCCGTCTAATGGACCAGCAAACATATCCGGATGGAATGTGAGAATATAGGTGTAATATGAGCAGAGATTGATAAAAACAGGAAATGGATGCCTGGAAGCAGCTCTTACCTTCCTCATTGGTTGGAATTTCCATTAAAATGTCGACTTGAAAACATTTTCTCGATATTTTTTAATGATATAATCTGACTGAGTAGTACGCAAAATTTAGTTGTAGCTAAGTGTCAGGTTTATGGGATACAAAGTTACACCAACATAACACACACGTATACATACATTTATATGCATATACATGTACACATATATGTGTAAATATAACTCGAAGGAAAATAATAGCGCCTGTCTAGCAGTAAGACCCATTAAATTGCAAGACAGTCGACTGCCTCCGTAAGTAAGATTTTCTCAAATTCGTTTACTCTTTTACGTTGTTTGATTGTTGTTAGTGCTAGAATAATAGTCTACTTACTTGATCACCTGCATTAGTTTATCTTTGACTTGTTCCCAGAATAAACGTATAATTCCGCAAATATGTATTCATAATATCACTGTGTTATATTTGAAAGGATTAATACTCTGATAATAATTTTTCATGGAATATAGGCCTGAGGTGAACTTTTATATTTTATCTTACCAGTCTCGGAAGCTCCTGCAAAGGTCGCAGGCGTTAACTTTTCCTTCTCTGATTGACCCATGGAAAACCTTCCTTTCCTCGAGGTAGTTGTTTTACTTCAAAAACTAGCAACAGTTCTCCAAAACTTCGGGTGGGGAGGGGATCAATTACCGTTTCTCTTGATTGATATATTTCATGACCTAAGCATTGATACCCTTTAAATTGATGCAAGCTATGATATTTACTGTAGTCCGACGTATTGTTATGGTAAAGCTACAATATGACGACATCTATAAACTGATTTAAACAATTTTATCATTATGAATGACTGCGTTCATCTTATGGCCAGTTAGTTACTCTGCGCTTCAGTTCTTCTATGGAGAGTTTCATTTCACTACGTTGTCGGTTATTTGACTTTTATCTGATGAATAACTTCAATTTCATAGTTGGAAGATCTACTAACTGGAGCAGCGATGGATTTTATTTTGCATGGTCGATTAACGTAAAAACGATAGCAGAAATCCCCTGTTCAAGATAGTATAATGTTCAGTCAACAACATTTATTAGATATCAGCTATAAGTATACTAGGTTGTAACCAGGTCTAGGAAACATCACATGATAATTATACACTGCTTTCTGTTGCTCCACAGATTTTATTTATCTCCTTTTAAGATGTACTGACATTTGTGCTTATGTTTCTGCCAATATTCCAGTATTTGCGAATAATGTACATAGTCCATAGTTCATCGTGTGTGCCGGAGTTGTCAGCAGCAGATCAATCTTGACAGTTACGTCTATTGTAAACCAGTGGTTCTAGGAAACAGACGGGGTTACAAAGCAGTAATGATATTGATAATGTAAGGACACTTTTCAGAAATAAGTGGATTTTTGTAGTCTATAAAGACGCTCTATACATACAAATATATTTTCCGCGTGAGAGTGCTGCAGAAACGTTCCCATGTTTTAAGATTTGTATTTCCAGGGAACGAATTTCTTGTTACAAATAATTTAATGGTAATGAACCAGTGTTGTTTCCAGTACTTTAATTATATTTATCCTAACTTCTGAAAATACGCAAGTCTAAATTCTACCTAGGGAAATATTCACAATTAATAAAGATATCGTTATCCAAGAGTAAGGACTTTCTAGAATAGTTAGGAATATAATAAATATAACTGGACTGAATACTCATGGAGGGGGTTTTGATACGAGGGCCCGAAATTTTGCTAGTTGGCAGAAACGTTAGCACGCCGGGCGAAATGCTTAGCGGTATTTCATCTGTCTTTACGTTCTGAGTTCAAATTCCGCCGAAGTCGACTTTGCCTTTTGGGGTCGATAAATTAAGTACTGGGGTCGGTCTAATCGACTGGCCCCCTCCTCCAACATTTCGGGCCTTGTTCCTAGAGTAGAAAAGTATATATATCATAATTTTATTCAATTTAAAAAAAAATTGAAGCATGGCTCTGACAGTCCGGAGCGTATTGAAATTATTGGTGCGTGACTTTTGGCCTATCCTGTATATTTGTGTATATATGCATACATACATGCATACATACATACACATATATATATATTCATTTACTCTTTTATTCTTTTACTTGTTTCAGTCATTTGACTGCGGCCATGTTGGAGTACCGCCTTTAGTCGAACGAATTTTTGTAAGCCTTGTACTTATTTTGCAAGCCTAGTACTTATTCTATCGGTTGCTTTTGCTGAAAGCTAAGTTACGGGGACGTAAACATACCAACGTCGGTTGTCAAGCGATGGTGGGGTAACAAACAAGCACACACACATACGACGGATTTTTTCAGTTTCCGCTTTGATCGGCCTGAGGTTATAGCAGAAGACACTTGCCCATTGAACGACAATATGAGTCTTCGAAGACAGTTGCTCCCATAAGTACCAAAATAAAATTTGGGATTTATGGAGGATCAATGTCGGGAACAAAAACAGGACAGTGGAGACATATAAGGAAACTGAACGAGGTCATTTGACCAGAATGAGGGTAAAATAGCGAATGCTGGAGAAATATTTTCTTTGACAAGAGAAAAGATAGAAGAGAAAGATAGGATACGTCCAGTCCTTAGGACAGTCCTGAAAGAAGAGAAAGAAGATCACGCGAGGAAAAGAAAGATGGACGGCGGTCACGTGTGAGCAATGAGAAAGAGAGAAGCGGAGAAAGATGGGAGAGAGAGACAGATAGAAAACGGTGAAAGGGAGAAAAAAAGGGAGTTAGAGAAAGGATGAGAGAGAAAACGATAGGGGAGAAAACAGTATAGAGTAGAGTCGCATCAAAAAGATTATGATAAACTTACT
The DNA here is from genome assembly GCF_001194135.2 of Octopus bimaculoides. Classification (NCBI taxonomy): domain Eukaryota; kingdom Metazoa; phylum Mollusca; class Cephalopoda; order Octopoda; family Octopodidae; genus Octopus; species Octopus bimaculoides. Next base: position 34,034,576 of record NC_068981.1, read on the forward strand.
TGGAAATGGATGCGTGCCATTCAATCAAATAATAATATAAATAATATTTGTATATATATATATGCATATATGGGTACAGACACACATTAATACCTCGACTATCGCGGGTGTTACGTTCCCAACCCTCCCGCGATAGATGAAAATCCGCGAAGTAGAAACAATACTGCACTGTATATTTTATTATCATGTTTATAATTTGTATATATTTTTTTAAAATTATAAATGCAAATCAACACCACGGAGGAATCGACATCAGCTGAAATAATAATCCGCGATATGGTGAAGGATTACTGCATATATATTGAGGCTACAATATATTCTACAGGGTGTCCACAAAGTCTGGGTACATGGGGATTAACACATACTTTAAGAAATTATTATTTCTTATATTTAATTGTTTATGTTATGATTTTATTTACTCCATGTACCCACATGGGGATTAACACATGCTTTAAGAAATTATTATTTCTTACATTTAATTGTTTGTGCTATGATTTTATTTACTTCATGTACCCAAACTTTGTGGACACCCTGTAGATCGCATTATACTCGAGTAAATATGCTAAGTAGGAATTGCTACAACCCATCAACAAAATAGCGAATGAACTTAATGGCTAAGTTACTCCAGAAAAGATTTTCAATAGAATCTATTTCTTGTGTTGCAGACAACTGAAATTTTATAAGGGACTGTAGACGGCTAAATGAACTTCATTTTTATGACTGGTACTTGTTTTATCGACCCCGGAGTTATGAAAGACCAAAGGCGATCCCAACGGGATTCGGAACTCGTCAAGCACGAATGTGAAAGATGAATATCATTGGACATTTAATTTGGTTCTCCACCCTTTCTACCCGCCTAACTGAATTCGCGATAAGGACGATATCACCAAGAAGCGATACAATTTAGAGATGAAAAATAGCAAAACAAATAACACAAAAAGCGTCTATTTAAGTTAAACCATAGGCTTGAAAACAGCTTCATATTGGCAACTATCTGTGTCATAAGATTGGGATGAGTAAATTGTTAAGAACGGGGAGACGATATGACAATGTTTTCCGACTAACCTTCTTTCTTTTTTTTTTGTCTGTCTGTCTCTTTCTCTCCCTCTCTCTCTCCTTATCTCCCACACTCCCTTTCCTTCTCTCTCTTTATCTTTCAGTCTTTCTTTCACTGTCTTTCCCTTTCGCGCACATTTT
>NC_068981.1:34035915-34037192 GCF_001194135.2 Octopus bimaculoides
CCCCTCTCTCCCTCATGATCTCTTCTTACTTTTGTCTCAACATGTCATTCCCTCTGAATATTTCCGTCTCTCTCACCAACTCTCTCCATTTTAAAACTATTTTCTGCTCTTCTCTTTCTTCCTCACTTTCTTTTACTCTATCCCCCCTCTCTCTCTCCGTTTCTCTTTTTGCCTATCTCTCTCTCTTTCGCTCCCTCTCTCTCCCCGCCCTTTCTCTTTCTCTCTCTCTTTCTCTCTCAACGAAATTCCTTTTACTTTACCATCTTTTCTCTTTCCTCCTCTTTCTATCTCTATTTCACGTACTTTTCCAACTTCCCTTCCAAATCTCATTCATTTCCCCCCGAAACTTCAACATATCCTTCATCAACCTACACCCTTTCCTTCTCTTCCTCTCCTTCCCCTCCCTTTCTCCCTCCCTTTCTCCCTGTCTGTCTATCTGTTTCCTCCCCCTCTCTCTCTCCCCATTACTCATTCTCTTAATTTCTCTCAATTTTATAATTTGTCACGGTTTATTAAATTTTTTCACCCACTTTTTTCTTCATATACACACACATATATATATATATATATATCTGTCTCTCTCCATATGTATATATATATATATATTGTCGTCGTTATCACTTTCAACAACAACCACTTCCACTTCCACACCCCAACCTTAACCCCAATCCAATCGCAATCCCAGACCCACCACCCTCACCCTCACCATCACAATGTACTCTTCCTTTCGTTCAACAACGATGGCGTTCTTTTCCATTGTTTTTCTTCATCCTCTGGCGTATGCGTATGCCCGCTTGTCGACGACTCAACCACCGACTTAAAAGTCGAACACCTACGTTCGCGTTCCTAGCATCATCTCTCACAATACAGTATCTGACTCATTTCTGTCCTCTCCGTCCTTTATATTTTGTACTCTCTCTCTCCCCCTTTCTCTTCTCTCCGCTTGTTACTTTCTTTGTCGCCCTCATTTTACTCACTCATTTTTTTCTCTGTCTTCCCTCGTCTCTCGTCTCCCTCTGTCCCTTTTATTTCACTTGCTTTCGTTCGTTCTTTCTTTCTTTCTTTCTTTCTTTCTTTCTGTATGTCTGTCTATCTATCTATCTATCTATCTATCTATCTATCTATCTATCTATCTATCTACCTATCTATCTTTCTTTCTTTCTTTTTATATCTCTTCTCCAGCTCCAGTTTCTTCTTCTTCTTCTTCTTCTTCTTCTTCTTCTTCTTCTTCTTCTTCTTCTTCTTCTTCTTCTTCTTCTTCTTCTTCTTCTTCTTCT
>NC_068981.1:34037446-34038400 GCF_001194135.2 Octopus bimaculoides
AATCCCTTACACACACACACACATACATACAAAACACACATATTACACGCGCACACACTCACTCCCTGACACACAACACACAAACGTACATGCACAACACACGTACACAAACAACACATATATAAACACCCACATACTCATATACACAGCAACACATGCATTCACCCACACACACGTACACCTACCCCTATCCCCAACAAACATGTGTACACACATACAGCTCCTAAAGCTTTCTAAAAACACGCTTCAATCTATAACACAAGCATAATTCTGTACCCTATCACACTAACAAGAACACTCATTCAAACATGCGCGCACGAACGCACGCAAACACGTACATGCAGAAATAGACGCGCACAAACACACACACTTTCTAGTACTCATGTGGAATTGCCGTCGAGCAATTTGAGGAATTCGTCTCCGACTGTATTTCGATTCCTTTGTCACAACCGCTAACATTGTCACTGTCATAGAGACACGGTAGACACTGGCAGGGTGTGATGTGGCGGAGACTTGCGATAGTCTACAAATGAGGCACGCGCGCGCACCCCCTTCACGCGCGCACACACACACACACACACACACAAACGTGCAAATGCACACACTTAAATACAAGGACGCTTATATCGATAGATACACTTTCATACATAAATACGAACACAGACCAACATGCAAAAATCTCTCAATCTCTCTCTCTCCTTCTCTCCTTTTCTCTAGAAATGTATACCTACATACACATACATACACATATGTATATATATGCATGCATGTATGTATGCACGTATGCTTAAATATACACATAAAAATATATCATACCTACACACATATACGCACGTTTAGACAGACATATATACATATACAAATACGCACAAACACACTCACACATAGTTGTGCGTGTGTGTGTATACATACATAATATATACATATAGTGATATGAACGTATATATATATATA
>NC_068981.1:34038701-34039138 GCF_001194135.2 Octopus bimaculoides
ACACACACACACACACACACACACACACACACATATATCGATACCGAAAGGATGACAATAAAATTTGGCCTCGATGGAATTTGAACTCATAATGCAGATCTCGGAACGGCTGTAATGACATTTCAACGCCTTCAGATGTATATACACATAGATGTGTATATTTGTATTATTTGTATGTATGTATGTATGTATGTATGTATGTATGTATGTAATAAATAAAAGACAGAAGATGGAATATACCAGAATATATATTAACCACAACAATTATTTCGATACATCTAGCATCGACTCCTCTTGGGTGGGACGCACAAAAACTGGTTCAGGAGTAACCGGTGGTATAGACGATTCTCGTCGGGTGATAAATAAAACAAAACTCGTTAAAATGACTGTGTCTGTGTGTGTGTGTGTGTGTGTGTGTGTGTGTGTGTGTGTGTGTG
>NC_068981.1:34040149-34040815 GCF_001194135.2 Octopus bimaculoides
TATGGAAATATGAAATTCTCCAATAGCTACTGTGAATCAGTCACAGTGCACAACAAAATCAATGATCTGATAGTAGTTGGGCTGTATAGGCCACCTCAAACACCCGTACTGCGCTTTAATGAATGCCTCAACAGCATTAAGTGCTGTATTCAAAAGTGCCATTCTAATAACATAATTATGATGGGAGATTTTAATCTACTGTCTGTTGATTGGTCTACAAGCAATTTGAAATCAGGCACTCCCACCTCAACTGCTGACAAAGAAGTAATAGAGTCACTTCTCGACTTTATGAATGAGTTTTTCTTGTCCCAACTTGTCCTTGCACCAACAAGATATCAGAACATTTTAGATTTTGTGTTTAGTAGCAACACTAACACTTTACTCAATATTACAGTGGAAAAAACTCTTCTTTCAGACCATGACATGGTTCTCTGTAACCCGAGATTCTACCAGCCAAAAGCTAACCCTAGTGACCTCTCTCCAGCCCACCCATCTATGATGACGACTGGGACTCAATCATGCAGTGAACTACCGGCTGATCTCGCTTTCCTCTCATACCATCAAGGTATTTGAGAAGGTGGTGAGATCACGGATAACCCACTTTCTTGAAAGCAACAAAAAAAAAATACACATACTCACACACACATATATATATAAAATCAATAC
>NC_068981.1:34041172-34044563 GCF_001194135.2 Octopus bimaculoides
TATATATATATATATATATGTATGTATATATGTATGTATGTCTGTGCGTGTCTGTATTGTCCTCCAACATCGCTGGAAAGCCGATGATGGTGTGTTTACGTTGCCGTTACTTAACGTTTCGCCAAAAGACCCCGATAGAATAAGTACTAGGCTTACAAAGAATAAGTCCTGAGGTCGATTTTCTCGACTAAAGGCGGTGCTCCAACATGACCGCAGTCAAATGACTGAAACAAGTAAAAGAAAGAAAAAAAGACGAAAAAGGATATATTCATACGTACATGCGAATATATACAAATAGTTGAGTGATGGACGCATATATGTTCGTATGTACATATGCATGCACGCATGCTTAATTGCTTTATTAATTAACGTTTCAAGTTTAAATGGAAACAATATTAAGCATTATGCATTTGTGAACAACAATTTGAAGGGTTTGATTCCTTGCGCAGTGGTCTTTGTTAATGTGTAATATTTAATATTGCTTCCATTAATTCTATCTCACTCTTTTGTTCTATTCATTTCTGTTCTGACTGTTTCTCTTTGTCTCTCTCTACATCCCTATTTTTGCATATATATATATATATGTGTGTGTGTGTGTGTGTGTGTGTGTGTATGTATATGAAATAGTAAAATGTGGCACGAGAGAACGACGAAAGAGGATAAGGAAAACAGGCAGAAAACACACAAATGACGTGGATATACCCAAACCTCATCATTTATCAGTCAAAAATCATTAGAATTTCAACGCATATATATAAACATACATACATGCGTGTGCACGCGTGTCCACACACACACACACACACACATACATTTATGCATGTATGTACACGTACACATATTTACATACATACACGTATAAGTTACACAATTGTAAATAAATTCTAGTAATATTTGATTTATTCATGATCTAAATAGAATAGCTTAACCTTAGAAAATATATTTGTCGATTAGCTCAAGCTTAACGTCAGATCTCTTTCACGTTTTTCTTCTCATCGCATTTCAATCACAAAACAAAAATACTGTTTGTTTTCATTTCGTGTTTAAAAACTCCATTCACAAATCATGGTTTGATAATCACAAAGGTGAGTCAGAATTTTAATTTCTTAAGTTTGGCAGCAAGCTGTTTGATTCCTTTCGCGAATTGATTTACCTGTAGATTTGTCATAAACAGTGTTCTGATTTTCCCGCTGTCGTCTCTATAAATTAGCTGTAAACTCGTCTCTCTTCCTTTCTATAGTATCCTCTGATGACGCAATGGAAAAATAAAGCAATACAATTTCAGCACTAACAGAGACAAAAGCTCTGTCGGAAATTATGAAATTAATTTTATGCTTGCTGTTGATGTGATGAGAATAAGTGTCTTAGAGAAGAATAAATGTTAGGGCTTACATCTCTTATGATAATGTTGCAACAAATTTGACTCTACTCTCGGCATGAGATCCTCCAATATATAACTGTTCCATAGATATTCTTAACATTGCCTTAAAATAATCAAAATTTAACATTTACATACATACATGCATTTACATGCTTGGATATGTGTATATATGTACTATGTATGTATGCATATATAACTGAGTATCGCCGAATAAGAGTCCAGTCGCTCTGTCAACTTACTAATGCTTGTGTCTACGTTGAGTTCTCTTTGGAATTACTTTCAGACGTCTTACTTGACTGTTTCCAATAGAATAGCATGGAATAATATTTTTCCAAAAAATGTAAAATCTTCTTGAGACATAAATTGGACTCTCAGACTGAGTGAATTGAAGCTGAAGCATCAAACATGAAGAATGTATTTTGAAGACAACAAATTACTTCCTTGGCGGGGTTAAAAAGCATAATACAGTCATATGATTAAAAAAAAACCCTTTAAAAACAAGATTCATCTGAAGCAGTTATAATACATCAATGACAACATTAAGCTAGTTTCACAGCGGCAGTGGAGGGAGCAAAGCTTGAGATTTTTAGCCGATCCCAATAGTCAAGGCTTGTCATGTCATCTTCCGCAGACCTCCGCCAACCAGCTCATTTTAAGATAAATACGCGAGTAAAATTACTAATAGAGAAACAAAAATAAACTTTGGAAACAGCAACACCACCATAGGTTAAGTGGAAGCGATGAACGTGTTTTCAAGGGAGATAATCAAAGAACGTAACTGTAATACTTCATGTAAAGTAAATATAACAAATGAAAAATCCTTCAAGAATCTATAAAAATTCATGGATCACTACCAAAATTTCATCATCTGTTCCTTGTGTCATTACCAACGTTTTCTGCAAGTTTCATTAAATACCGTTCACAACTTTTGGAGTTATTTTGCACACAGACGGACAAACCAACGCCGATATAAACATAACCTCCTTCCTTGGCGGAGGTAATAATTTCTAAACATACACTGTATAACATTGGTTTGCAAATATACAAACGCATTTCAAGAGGAATAAGTTAGGCAATTAATAAGAATTATTGTGTGTTCTTATCATGAAAGATGTTGACTGCTGTGTGAGGGATGGTTCCTTTTCACATTACTGCTTTTAGTCCTACTCGATAGATTCTTTCCAGACATCTTAAATTGAAAGCAAATCCAACAGCAACAAGATTAATTATCCACGTTTTGTGAGAGAAGAAAATTGTCTTATACCTTTGGATGTAACAATGAAAATGAGATGAAAAGATGACAGATTGAAAAAGAGAAAGTACTATATGAAAGGTTACCAGATTTTTATACACAATTACCACCTGCGCTTCTGAATTAAGACACACACGCCCTCATGTACATACGCACGCACACACACGTACGTGCGCACACACACACACACACACACACACACACACACACACACACACACACACACACACACTTGTGTTGGCTTACAAGCTGATATCTGTTGTAGCCTGCTGGATTCAAAAGGTGGTGAGTTGATAGTGGTGATAATGTGGGTTGCATTGGTTCAGATGTTTGTGAGAGCAGGCGGGTACTATTGGTGGCGTAGCGGTCATATTGTTCTTCGCTAATTGTATTGTTGTGGCTGTTTAGTCTGATGTCAATCCTCATTGACCTACGATCAAAGACATCTCATTCACCTTTTAAAATATATTAGGAAACTACATTATATATTTTGATTTAAAATGTATTTGCTCATCAACTTCATGCTATATATTATTGTTGCTATTGGTAGCCGTGTTCGTGTTGATGATAGAAACACACACACACACACACGCATTTATATATACATACATGCGTATATGTGTTTACCTGTATGTATGTAACGTGATGGTGGTTTTGTAAATCATCAATCATGCATTTTAGCCGTAACTAAAACGTGAGTGGCCTTTGAGCTAAGAAGAATGTGTAGATATAAATTGTTAGCAATTTAAAACTACATT
>NC_068981.1:34047233-34050835 GCF_001194135.2 Octopus bimaculoides
CACTTGTAATTCACAAAGGCAAAAACAAGAAGAAAAAACAATTTTTCATTGTTTTTTTCTTCTTGTTTTTGCCTTTGTGAGTTACAAGTGATGCTATCTGTGGGATTCTCAGCTTTTTTAGCTGCTATTTCTGAACTTCGGTATATGGTGAAGCAAATATTTGCTGATCCCTTAATTATATATATATATATATACACCACACACATACATTATGCACATTTTTAAACATACGTACACATTCATATATATGCGCATATATACATATACGTACAAATAAGCACGCACGCATACACAACACACATACAGTGACACTATGTGACGAACGTGTGTCACTGTCGTACATGCAAGACTTTTTGTTTCCAATCTACCGTAAAAACATGTTCGGCCATGGGGAAATATTACCTTGCTTAGAAATAGTCGAGGGTTGGCAACAGAAAGAGCATCCAGCTGTAGAAAATCTGCATTCCACCTGACTCATGCAAGCTTCGAAAAGTGAACAGTAAGACGATACTGATATTAACATTGATGACTCTTGTGCAGTAGTGTTGTGATTCTTTTGTTACTACTTAGATACGTTCGAGGACGGCTAAGCTTTAGTGAGAATGATCATATTATTAGAGAAACATGCGTAGACTTTTCCCGCCACAATGTCCTGAAATTAAAATTATTTTGGTTGCTGATAAGTTTATTTGTTTTTCTCATATCGTAACCATTAGTTAGCTTTTAAAAAATATATGTTAACAGTAACTTAACTGAAGATTTAACATGCAGATGGCTTCCCTGCATAATATATCTTTTCATAGTTAGGTTATACTTTTTTCATTTCCGGTCCTAGTGTGTAAGAAAAGCGGTGAGGGTTCCATCACACCGCTTTGGTTTGCCATTTGACACATTTTATGTATTGACCTCCCCGAGCCACACATTAAGGGTTACATGGCATTAAAAATATGACCTGTTGCAACAGAGTGCTGTTTCTGAAACCTAAGTGCAGGCTTTTGGATTAATTACTTAGGGTTAAGTACTAGACAAAGAAAAACCAAGCTACTTCGGGAAGGAAAAAAATATACATATTCAAAGAAAAGTACAGAACCCCTATTTATAAAATTGATCATAGTTGGGAAAATCGAAGGAAATGAGTTCTCTTTCTAAGTAGAAACCAAAAATGAAATGATGAAACGAGGACAGGAAGAAATTAAGAATGGTTCCTAATAATGATAATCTTCAAGCAATTACTTGCTGACTTGTTGAATAGAGACTAATGTGTAAGAAAGACCAATATATTGATAAAAAAAAATAAATTAAAGCTGAAAATCACATCGGTCGTATTTGGACTAGACAAATCAATGAAACAATTCAGATATTTTCTTGGTTGCTATTTCTGTTATCGATAATTTTAGGATGTAGGACAAAGGAAGAAAGACATCCGTGAAATTACCGCATCGCCTTGCTAAAATACATCTTGGCAGATAAATTAGCCAAATTAGGCGGAAGTGTGGTGGTAACATTTTCAGTAAGACATCAAGCCGTGGAATTTATAATGTTAATGTCCCTTGGAACATAACGAAACGTCTGCGCCATTTTATGTTGTTGTTTTTTTTTGTTAGAGGAGAAGGTGAAAACAAGGAATTGCGATAAATTATTTTAGTAGATTTCTCTATTATTACGTTGGATAAAGAACTTCCTAAATAACGAAGAAGAAGAAGAAAAATGAAAATAAAAATAAACAGATGTGAGTGCATATATCTATATAGTCATTTACAGTAACTAGCTAACTATCTGTATCGATCTATCAATTCACCTATCTTTCAGAACATTCACTTTTAGAGCTTTTCAATCGGAAACCAATAATGTGTTCAATGATAGATGTTTGAACACAAAACCCTAACCAACAATTTCTGGAATTAAAAACTAAATAGCGTTGAGTATTCACGTAGACGTTCAATGCAATGCAAACTCTTGATTTGCTGAACAAATCAGAAGTTTGTGTAGTGGAAGCACCAAATTATGTGCTAAAGACAAACGGAATCTATTTTAGCAGTATATTTATAAGACATTTATACATAACCTTAGAAAATCTCTATCTTGTTCGAACAGAAAGATATTTCACAAGTAAATCATTGCACTATGCCACTGCAAGAGATCAACTTTGTCTTTCATCCTTCCGGTGTCCAAAGATAGCACCAGTTAAATACTAGCAGCGATTCTTCTTCATCTTCTCTCTCAGTTTTTGAAAAGAGTCATGGGGGTCTTCTCACAGCATTTCTTTTTCTTGAACAGAAAAATACTGAGCCAAGGATTAGCAGCCTGTTCTCAGAAAAACAACAACAGGTCTGATATGGTCTTGGTATTGTCAAAAGGGGAGGCGCAATGGCCCAGTGGTTAGGGCAGCGGACTCGCGGTCGTAGGATCGCGGTTTCGATTCCCAGACCGGGCGTTGTGAATGTTTATTGAGCGAAAACACCTAAATGCTCCACGAGGCTCCGGCAGGGGATGGTGGCGAACCTTGCTGTACTCTTTCACCACAACTTTCTCTCACTCTTTCTTCCTGCTTCTGTTGTGCCTGTAATTCAAAGGGTCAGCCTTGTCACACTGTGTCACGCTGAATATCCCCGACAACTACGTTAAGAGTACACGTGTCTGTGGAGTGCTCAGCCACTTGCACGTTAATTTCACGAGCAGGCTGTTCCGTTGATCGGATCAACTGGAACCCTCGACGTCGTAAGCGGCGGAGTGCCAACAACAAATTGTCAAAAGGACAGACCGATATGCAGTATGACATGGTACGGAAAAAAAAAATGAGATATAACAGTGAGTTAAAGAGAATTTATGCGGTCGCTCTTTGACGACAGTTCCATCAAATCACATCAAACATTTTAAAACGGCAGAACACATTTGAAAGTGTATCCTTAGATATAAAAAATTCGGATAGTCATGCGGTTTCACGATAATAAAAATTTATCTTGGGGTGAATAACAACATCTGCATAATAGCAGCATTTTCAATTAGTAAAATACTAGATGAAGAATTCAGTAATATGTAGTTTATATAGGATTAGATTAATACTCTGAAACAGCTCAATATGAAGAAACTAATGAACTTAGTTGCAGATTACAAACACAGATTGTTCATAAAGTGGAAGTATTTGAAAGAAAAGTTAGAAGAATGTTAAATAAATTCAATAAATTATCTTGAAGAGTAGGATGTCTGATGTTTTTGGTTCTTATATTGCCAAAACAATTTTAAAAGTTAGAAGAAAACGGGATTATTTGACTGGTCAGAATTTCTACAAGCTTACTTTTTGATTTCATGTTGCAGAAGAAAACCATCATCGGTTTTGTTTCGCCCAGAATTTTATCATAGGAATAAATTAGCTTGCTTTAATGATAAGGATAGATCTGATATATCAAGGAGAAAAACGCTGTACAATGCATTTCAATTAATTAATCCACACCGCCAGTTCTTGCAATTTCATTCAAATTAGAGATGTGTAAAATTGTTATGTTCGAGGGAGTGGGGGGAGAGAAAATGGGTTACACTATATCTACAAACAACTTAAACTGGGCTGCTAAATAGCCTCAGGTGGTAGATTTAATTCATGGCTC
>NC_068981.1:34050845-34052209 GCF_001194135.2 Octopus bimaculoides
AATAGCCTCAGGTGGTAGATTTAATTCATGGCTCAGTTTCGGAGTCTACTTTTGAGCATAGGGTTTTCGATTTGAGGATAATCTCGTCCCGTTCTCCGACTAGTCTTAGAGACCTTGAAAGTTATCGTTAGTACTGCTTTGCCTCGTTTAACTAAGCCATGTAAAGAAATATAAAAAATGTGCCCCATATAGAACTAAAAATATTTTCAATTGCTGTTTACTAACATAAGTATAATGTTTACATCTCACACTATCAAGTAAGAACGTTTTTCTGAAGTTGTTCTCGAGTTAGACTGTAAGTGACATACATTTTCACAAACATCGAGCAATTCTTCTTTGATTAAAACAAGAAAATGTAAAGTTGTTTTATCAGACAAACTCTGATATACATTGCCGGCGATCACCCCTAGAGAATACAGGTTGTCATTGTATATTCATGTGTAGATCCGTATGTTCACAAACAGATAAATAATTATATACAACATTGCTTCACGTCAATGTTAGTAAGCCTTGAACCCCTCCCATCAGAGGCCCAATAGAGTTTGCATTAGAAAAAAAAGAAGCAAAATAAACAAGCACAATAAAATAAATAAAATAAAATAAAGATGAAGTCAAAAACATTTTATCGTCTGTTTATTTCCCCCGTATATGAATAGGTTCTTTATTAACTGTTTTATGACAAGTCTGGAGCACTTGTTACATAGTTTGGATGTGAAACTGCGAATAAAAGGAACATTTGATTCAGTAATAAATATGTGATAAAACAGAGTGTGGGATTGTAATGGAGGAGAGAAGCGAAATAATATTAAGCAACTGTACCGTTTCTTAAGCTTACATCTCCTAATGACACATTAAACACGCGAATATCTTTTAAAAAATTAAGGTTACGTTGGATAATGTAGTTCTGTTTTTTTTAATCAAAAACAAATATCTTTCATTGATCGAAGGCCTTCTTGATCACGACTGACCTCAGGTGAAAATAAAAATGAAAACAATAAACTCGTAATATATTGCGATTTGTTATTAAAATAGGCCGACACTTCTAAATAATCATCTTTGTTATAAATGAAGATTCTTCCAAAAAGTATTTAAAATTCTCATTCAATGTTTGTGCTGAAATTTCTCTCTCTCGCTCACTCTCTCTGTGTCTCTATCTGTTTGTCTGTCCCTCTTTCTGTCACTCTCTCTTTCTGTCTCTCTCTTTCTGTTTCTCTCTCACTATCTATCTATCTATCTATCTATCTATCTATCTATCTATCTATCTATCTATCTATCTATCTATCTATCTATTTAGCGATCGATATACCTTTTTGTTTGAATCTCTCACGCTCTCTCTCTGTAATGCATGTTGTATATATATATAT
>NC_068981.1:34052672-34054168 GCF_001194135.2 Octopus bimaculoides
CACATATATATATATGTATATACATACACATATACTTTTCCTTTATTCTTTTACTTGCTTCACTCATTGGACTGCGGCTATACTGGGGCACTCACCCAGCGTGTTGCACCTAAAGCTACATGATTGCGAAGCGCTCTTCTTAACCACATAATCTATGCATATATATACAGTAGTTATGTTTACAAGCAAAGATAAAGTGCTCAATACATAAATCAAGTATTTATATTTCTATATTTTGAAGCGTACGCATAATTTCCCATTTCCGACTGCCGAAACGACGATAAAAAAAAGAAAAAAGATAGTAGTGCAAACATCTATATAACTGCGTCACACGATCAACCAGACTATCAGTTGTTGTTATACACCGCTGGTCACAATGCTCTTTTTGTGATTGTTGTAACTTTCGAAGGATGCCATCCCTCTGGCTACGCGGGCAGGTCAGCATTCTACCTGAATGGAACGTCAGTCTGTCTCAGGGTTAGCAATTTACTCGTGAGTACAGTGAAGGAATGGGAAATGAACTGTTTTGCTCAAGAATACAAAGCGACGAAAAATGCATAAGCAAGAGAAGTGTTTCTTGTTTACGAATCCTTAGTATTGCTGAATATACGGCTGCTTTTTGAAATATGGAATGATATTTTAGGGTATGCAGAAAATGCATAGAATTTCCGAGCCAATTGTTAGAAATTCTTTGATAGATATCGATAGAAATGTCTGCTATTCTCTATTTTCATCGTCTAATCCAATCGTGGTCCTTCAGTTAAGAGTGGTTCTAGTTTATAGCTTGCTTTTCAATCAAATATATATATGATACTTTGTTGTATGCATGTAATGTATGTATGTATGTATGCAAGCATGTATGTATATGTATGTGTGCGCTCGTGTTTGTGTTTGTGTATGTGTGTGTGTCTTTGTGTCTACCAAGTGACGGGGCGCAGAATAAAGTGTAGCACCCTTTCGTGATCGAAGAGTTTCTAAGATCGATGACGTTCATCTCGAACGTTTGCAACTCGATGTCGGTAGGAGCAGCGCACGCAGAAAAGTTAATTCCAGGGGGAAGCATTTCTGGAGATGAATGATTGGGGAAGAACTGTCTAATGTAAGATTTGAATATATGTGTGACAGAGTAGAGTTTATAAGAGGTGGAAGAGAAGAAAATTCATAGAGTTGGTTTAGGTAGAGGCGATACACAACTTGTTAGAGGAACAGAAGCCATTGTCCTAACCGTGGAAGACTTTTAAAAAAATGAAAAGGCTTGTTTGCGAATTTGCGTCATATATTAAAATCGGCGTATCCAGTTTAATGAAGCCCTAAAAATAGTGTCTGCGCATGCTATATCATGTTGGACAGTTTGAGAAGGTTAGCCAGTTACTGTTGAAGTCGCATCAAAGGCTGAAACTTCTACCGTTGATCTTTGTACACACACACACACACACACACACACGCACGCACACACACACACACACACACACACACACACACACACACACACACAC
>NC_068981.1:34054269-34058095 GCF_001194135.2 Octopus bimaculoides
TGTGTGTGTGTGTGTGTGTGTGTGTGTGTGTGTGTGTGTGTGTGTGTGTGTGTGTGTGTGTGTGTTTGTGTGTGCACGCGTGCGCTGAAAATGTCTTGTGCGTTTATGTTTCTATCTGCCTTTCTGTATTTATGTCTTTCTCGTCACGATAAACAGTTTTTCTCCCCAGCTCTAAAGCCAGACCGTATTTATCTCAAGAAAATATGCTCTTCTCATCGCACCCTCTTCTACACGCTAACACACGCATATACAGCTCAAACAACGACATTCCTTAGACATCTTTAAACCTGGAAAAATCCCTTTAACTTTTTCGAGATCTCTAACCGATGATTAATTATTAATACGAAAAATGTAGGAACTTCTATGCTGTCTTCCGAACACGTAGTATTAGCAGTTAAAAATCACTCAAATCAGAGTCGATTGTTTTAAAAAAGGAAGGACAAATTGGAAATTATAATCCCTGATTAGATAGTGGTCAGTGCTAGGACACCTCTGGACAGAGATCTTCTTGATTACGATTGACCTTGGGTTACGCAACAACAGAGATTATTAATTTTACGAAGCTAAAATAGGTTCTTACTAGAGAACTGTACATAGAGACGGTGCATTCATTAGATGTGCGCACATTCTAGACGACATTCTGCGAGACAAACCATAGATACTGTTAACTATTGGCCTGTCAAGCCAACTAAAAAGCCAGCCCGCAGTCCCTGGATTTGCTAAATATATCAAACAAATCCCACCAAATCACACAATATCGCCATTAAAAAGAAGCACACATCAGACAATGTAATCCAAGATAAACAAAAATATGGGATAGTCATAGTGGGATCAATAATAATCTGCTCAAATCAGAGTTAAACAATAATTACTGATCTACTGCCAAATACTCTTTATGTGTTATATTTGTGGCTAATTTGATGATTGTATTCACGAGACTTATTACTGGTTGAAGATACGTCTCTACCGTATAGAAATGTAGCAATGTAAAGTTAGCTTGGTGTGAGTTCCGTCCCTTACCAAACAATACACATCAAAGAAAGCTAACGAAAGCTACATTAGCATTATCGTACTGCTGATACTTATTTGAATTCTTCGTTGAATTGCTCCTACTATGAAGAGTTGCTTTACGGCCGTTTCATAGTCAAGTCGTAATTGTCGTTATGTGTTGTTGTTATATAACCCTTGGTCAACACCAGCCAAGCAGACCTGTGATCGGAGACATTTTACCCATGACCATTGACCATCTTTTTCTTTCTTTCTGATATACTGTGTATAGAACTATAATACCCAATACGTTCCTACCTTGTTTTAAAGATAATGGGGTGTGATTTGAAGGAGATTTCACTGTTATTTCTGTTAGGTTGAGCAGCCGCATAGAGGCTTACATATTGGCTCGATTCAACTATCTTGGCTTGGCAAACAGCCGAAATGTCAATTGCAAGATTTCATTGAATACTTGCCTTGGTATCTTATTGATTACGACTTACCTGATCTCACAATGATCATCTCACATAAACCAGATCGATATTCCTATTTCTTTACCCTCTTCAATTCTAATATGTAGTAGAAACTACACATTCATCAAAGTCTTGCAGCTTATTCTTATACTCTTAACAAATTATAAGCTTTAGCAACCGAAACTGAATATTTGCCGGATTATCTTTACCAAGTTACTGATGTCCCTGAGTCTAATCGGAAAATGTTATTACAATATTGCACACATACATAAACATAAACTTAAACATAATGTACTGAACTCTAACTGAATGTAAGATGTATGATAAGTGCCACACATAGCTTTTCTGTTGCAGAATAAAAAGATAAAATTCCCCAATATAGTTTTATGTCGGTGGTATGTATAATCTTGGAGGCGCAATGGCCCAGTGGTTAGGGCAGCGGACTCGCGGTCATAGGATCGCGGTTTCGATTCTCAGACCGGGCGTTGTGAGTGTTTATTGAGCGAAAACACCTAAAGATCCACGAGGCTCCGGCAGGGGATGGTGGTGAACCCTGCTGTACTCTTTCACCACAACTTTCTCTCACTCCTTCTTCCTGTTTCTGTTGTACCTGTATTTCAAAGGGCCAGCCTTGTCATACTCTGTGTCACGCTGAATATCCCCGAGAACTACGTTAAGGGTACACGTGTCTATGGAGTGCTCAGCCACTTGCACGTTAATTTCACGAGCAGGCTGTTCCGTTGATCGGACCAACTGGAACCCTCGACGTCGTAAGCGACGGGGTGCCAACAAAATAAAAATAATGTATAATCTTATACAGGTTAATTTATATGAGATAAGCAAGGATAACAAATACGCGCTTTCGTTCAGTCGATCGACCACGCACGTCAGCAGGTTTGAAATTAATAGTACAATTTTTAGCAGAGTAAGCAGTGTACGTTTTCGGTTGTTTGTGATACATCAGGTATTTGGATGTGCCGACAAGTCGAAATTAGTTCGTTCTTTATATTTAAGATCTGCGTGGCGAATAATGCAGATCTTCCCTCTAATAAGTCAGAGAACACCTCGTTGTTCATCCGCATACAATGAAACCACCCACCAAGCATCGTCAAAGGTGTTTCATTAATCGTCAGCAAACGATAACTATATTATCCTCTGTCGAAATCGATTTTAATCGGACTGCAGTATACTATAACCATAACAGTACTGCTGTAGAACACTCTACAGCTCTGTTGGAGGTACTAAAACATAGTCTATACCAAGAAAGAATAAAATACTCACAAAAACTATCAACTATAATAATTTGCTTCTAATTTGATTCTCACATAGCTTGCCGTAGACTTCTCCATTTTTCATTTTTTAAAATTTTCTTTTCTTTGTCTATCTTTCCGAAGAGAGTCTACCGCTCGAAACGTTAAAGACTCCTCTACGTATTTTCCTTTTCTTGAAAGTGAAACTTGTAACAACACTTTTTATCAGCTTGTCTTTCATGTTATCTTTTTCCTTAATTTTGCACCCACACGCACGTACACACACGTACATGCATATTCACACGCGAGCACACACACACACGCGCACACACACACATGCGCACACACACAGACAGACACACACACACACACACACACAAAAAACACAGGCACAAACGCAATTCTTTTACTCTTCTATTGAGTTCAGTGATGTGTAAATGGCAGTCATGCTAGGACACTGCCTTCAAGAGTTGCAGTCGAATTTATCGAACCCAATACTTTGTCTGATATTCATTTTAGCATTCCTATTTAGTGGACAGCTATGTCCACCAACGGGACTGAACCCAGAGGAATAATTACTTAGAAAGCATTTTTCTCTAACGTCACAGTAATTTCTCATTCATTCTTTCGCTCTCCCATACATGCACACATTTCTTCTCTTGTTCAACTTTTTTAGTTTGTTATGCTATTTGGCTTGTGCTTGATGACTTTGTTTTGAGATATTTCTTAAAATATGAAACTATTAGTAACAATTATAGACATGTATTATGTCCTTTAAATAAGTTATATTTATCTCTCACCAGATGGAGTACTTTCTTTTGTTGAATTTCTTATCAAGACACAATACGTTATACATTAATCCCTCACCAAATCGCGGTTCACCTATCGCGATTTATTATTCAAGCTTACATCGATTCCTCTGTGGTGTTGTTTTGCATTTATAATAAAATAAATATGTACAAATTATAAAAATAATAAAAGAAAGATACAGTACAGTATTGTTTCTACTTCGCGGATTTTCACCAATCGCGGGTGTTTTGGAACGTAATACCCACAATAGTCGGGGGATTACTGTGTATATACACAGTAACCCCTCGACTATCACGGGTATTATAT
>NC_068981.1:34058439-34062837 GCF_001194135.2 Octopus bimaculoides
TATATATATATAGGAGTGGCTGTGTGGTAAGTAGCTTGCTTACGAACCATATGGTTCCGGGTTCAGTCCCACTGCGTGGCACCTTGGGCAAGTGTCTTCTACTATAGCCACGGGCCAACTAAAGCCTTGTGAGTGGATTTGGTAGACGGAAACTGAAAGAAGCCCGTGGTATATATGTGTGTGTGTGTATGCTTGTGTGTCTGTGTTTGTCCCTCAACATCGCTTGACAAACGATGCTGGTGTGTTTACGTCCCCGTAACTTAGCGGTTCGACAAAAAGAGACCGATAGAATAAGTACTAGGCTTACAAAGAATAAGTCCTGGGGTCGATTTGCTCGACTAAAGGCGGTGCCCCAGCATGGCCGCAGTCAAATGACTGAAACAAGTAAAAGAGAGAGAGTATACGAATGCACATGGCTTAGTGATTAGGGTGTTGCACTCATGAATGCGAGATCGTGGTTCCGATTCCGAGAATGGGTTTTGCGTTGTGTTCTTGAGCAAAGAACTACGTTTTGTGTTGCTCGCCGACCATTTCAAAATCTGACATGTGGCACGTTGAATCACCTGTACAGGTAATGTCGATTTGATGGAGGGAGTGAGATTATCTGCGACACAAATATTTGTTCACTATAAACAAATCATCTTTGTGCTTGTTCAGTAAGAAATTGTAGACCCTTCATACATCGTATAACGACGGGAGAGTTCATAATATATATAAATATATAATATATTATATTATTATAATATATAATATTATATAATAATATGACAGATAGGTATATATAGGTAAAATATAAAGGAATTAAATAAGCGCTAGACCGAAATAAATACAGAGGTTGTTGTAATTAGAAACCCGTGAAGCTAATACCGCAGCAGAGTCGCAGTCTACTGAAACCAGTAAACCAATAATGGAATAAATGAAAATGTATGGAATATGGAGTTGTGGATGAGTAAAAGGTTGTATACACGTGCGTGTGTGTCCTGTTTTAGAATGTTTCTTGTTTAATGCATGCACCAAAAGCTGCTCTGCAGGCAGGTTATTATTTTTTGGTTTTGTTTTTTATATATATTTTTGTTGAAGCTTCGAAGTATCTGGAGTGGACACTTCTACAGAGAGAATTGCTTGTTGAGTGGTTGTTCCAAAACAGTTGCAGGCTAATTCTCAGTTTGTTTTTCTCTTTCTCTTTCTTTCTTTCTTTCTTTCTTTCTTACCTCCTACCTCTGTGTTTTTTTTTCTCGTTCTCCATCTCTCTCTTTCTAGCATTTTTCTCGCTTCCTCTACTCTCTATGCATGTAATATTAAATGTTTGATTTCAGAAGAAGCAACAAATAATATCAAAATGATAATAAAGCAGACAGGAAGATAGAATACGATATTCAAGCAGGTGGATCTAGAAATAGGTGTGAAAGAATGAAGTTGGACGACATTCAACGATAATTGCTGGTGTAAAGTGATAAGACAAATAATAAATTCTTTCGAATTTGAAACTCTTTAACTCTTTAAAAAAATCATTCGTTTTTTTTTCATAAGAAAGAATCTTTTCTACTCTAGGCACGAGGACCGAAATTTTTTGGGAGGGGGCCAGTCGATTAGATCGACTTCAGTATGCAACTGGTACTTAATTTATCCACCTCGAAAGGATAAAAGGCTAAGTCGACCTTGGCGGAATTCGAACTCAGAACGTAAAGACAGACGAAATACTGCTAAGTATTTCGCCCGGCGTGCTAACGTTTCTGCCAGCTCGCCGCCTTTCATAAGAAAAAATCTGTGAATGTCGATTGCTTCAGAACAAATAACGAAATACTGATCTCAAAGTTTGGTACAAGGCCAGCAACTTAAGAGAGTGGGGTAAGTCGATTACATTGACCCCAGTGCTCAACTGGTACTTATTTTATCGACTCCTAAAGGATGAAAGCAAAGTCGACCACGGCGGAATTTGAACTCAGAACGTAAAAACTGATGAAATGCATAAGAAAATAATAAAAATAGATCCAGTGTAATCCTAATGAATGTAATTCACTATATTCAAGATGGCCGTCTGCATCATCGTAGAGTAATTCAAGGAAAAAGTTTGAGAAAACAAAAATCAGCGAAGAGTGTACAATATATAGTTTTTAGCTTCAAGTTGCAGAACACTGTAGAATTAAGAGCACACAGATGTACCAAAGCCTTTTGGGTGAAATTTCGTAGACAGAAACTGTAGAATTTCGTCGGAAGAACCATTCTTGTTCTCAAGCGGTAAACTGAATCTGATACGTAATTTTCCACCACTATCACCACGACTACCACCACCACCACCGCTTTGCTTGTTATAACATAGTGGTTTCAAATTTTGTTACAAGACTAGCAATTTTAGGGAGTGGGGCTTATGTCGATTGCATCGATCCCAGTTATATCTCGGAATTTGAGTTCAGCACCTAAATAGACGGAAAAAATGTTATTAAGCATTTTGTTCGTTTTGTCTGACGCGCTAACAATTCTGCTAACGTGCCACATTTACATGGTTTAGTATAGTGTCAGAAAGGAAGAAGTGAACTTCATAGCATTCAATTGTTTTCATTTATCTGAGGAACTTTTTCCAGTATAAGAAGTAAATAAGGGTTCCTCTCGTTAGCTGACGATTACAAATGTGTGAGGGAGACGTATTATTAACTGAATCGCGTATAGTGCACGCCTAGTGTATTTCATAGACACGAGAGGGATGAAAAGTAATGTAGACCGCGGAGTGATTTGACCTCAGAACATAAATAGAAAAGGGATGTATAAGCCTTAAAACAATTAGTTCGACACGCCACTATATCTACTCTAGATTAAGGATTTAGTAATTCTATTCAGTTTTGGCGCAAAGCCAACAATTTTCTGAGGAAGGTACTAGTCAATTACTTCGATCTCAGTACTTGACTGGTAATTTATTTTATTGACTCCGAAAGGAGAAAAGGCGAAATTAACTCGGGCGGAATTTGAACTCAGAATGTAAAGAGTCGGAAGAAATGCTTTGTAGCTCTTTGTTCGAGGCGCTAACGATTCTGCCAGCTTCTCTCGCATAAGCACAAAGCAACATATATTTTTAGGGAGGCATATAGTCGATGTTTATGGACTTCAGTATTTGAGTAGTACTTTATTTTATAGACACCGGAAGGATAAAAGGAAACAAAAAATGCCCACGAAAATTGTTGAACTCAACATAAAAAGAATGAAAGTAACTCACCCTGCACTGTAACACTTCTATCACACCCGCACTATTGATAAAGAATAACATGTATTCTTTTAATTTATTTCTAATATTTTTATCCTATTTTTATATTCCCTGCCTCGGTTTTAGAATATCAGGTGGGGTGATTTTACCATTCAGTGTACTGCAGCAATATAAAAATGTTAATATAATTGCATATACGCCTCCCATTCAACAATTGGCCTTGTGCCTAAGTAAGAAATCATTATTACATTCTGTGCAATTTTCTAAATTTCTCCAGTATTGATTTATAAGAAATAACGTCAACTAATAACCCATTCGTCTGGTTGACAATATTCACCTTTTGTAACAAACGTCAATTATTGGTATATTGCCAAATTCATTCCTTCGCCATGCACGCTCCCTCCTTCTAATATTGTAGTGTAGGTTTTCGTTTACAAAATTTGGGCCTTCGTTCTATATTTGTTCAAAGCTTCAGGCTATACTAATTAGCCTTCTGTTTTGTCATTTTCATGAATATGCATTCTTTCTTGAAAATATGTTCAGCAATAAAAGTAAAGTCACTCAAGATGATAATCCGTTGTTAGAGATACAGCACGTAGTCTGGTTTCACATTCAAAAGGGATGCACCAAAATATTTCTTTTCTTTGAAGAAAAAAACATTGTCCGAAACAAGAGAAACTTACCTATAATGGTATACACACTTGTCATTTTATTTTGATACCAATAAAGAGAGTTTTTTGCAGATACAAACTACTGCCATTCTCTTTCAGTGCTGTTTCTGTTTGTATCTGTAAACAATAGACGAGTCGACAAGGGTGCTTTTACCTAATCGCTTGAACTGCTAGAAATACCAGCAAAATCTCTCCCATATCACAATCTACCGTCTTAATACATACATACATACATACATACATACATACATATGTTGTTGTTGTTGGCACCCCGTCGCTTACGACGTCGAGGGTTCCAGTTGATCCTATCAACGGAACAGCCTGCTCATGAAATTAACGTGCAAGTGGCTGAGCACTCCACAGACTCGTGTACCCTTAACGTAGTTCTCGGGGATAATCAGCGTGACACAGTGTGACAAGGCTGGCCCTTTGAATTACAGGCACAACAGAAACAGGAAGAAAGAGTGAGAGAAAGTTGTGGTGGAAGAGTACAGCAGGGTTCATCACCATCCCCTGCCGGAGCCTCGTGGA
>NC_068981.1:34063142-34065098 GCF_001194135.2 Octopus bimaculoides
ATATATATATATATATAAACTCGTATCAAAAAATGTAAGAGGTTTTACACTTTACTAGAGAACTCGATGAAAATAATAAACATAATACTATTTCATACATATAAGAAATATTTGTTAAAGTTATTAGTGTCCTCTTTATCTCTGATACCCGAATACCTTGGTGTAATCCACAGCTTTGTTGCTTCAGATATGTCACGGCATCATGTTCTATATTTTAACAAGCAACTGTTTACTTTTTAAAATTTAAGTGAAGTTATAATTATTATAATCCATGAAATCCTTGGTGAAATATTAGTATTGATTTTGGAATATTTATTTTCACTATTTCGGGGATGTACTTGTCCAGCAAATGATTTGGTTTGAGACAGTGTACTGGAAATAAAGCAATTACAGCGAGGAAGGCACATATTCCACTTTAGTGGAACTTTGTCAGTGACCAGGTCGTAATTGGTACATGGAAAATTTTGACACCAAATAATAAATGTTAAAGTGAAGTTAACAATCTTGGTGAGTTATTAATGGCTAATTAGTGCCTTCCACGCTGTAGTTTTTTATTTTCACTATATTTTTAGTAAAATCCACCATACGACTTTTGCTTCGTGAATCTAATCTTTACCATTAAAATATGCAAAGTTCTGCATCCTGCAGTAGATCCCTTCTAATATTTGTAGTCCAAGCCCCGATATTGTTGTGTTATGATGTGCTATAGAAATGCAGAACATTACCTCACCACCCATAGCAAAGTTATCAAAACATCTGATATTCCTCTCATTTCAAAATCACTCTATTGATGTTAATAAAATAAATAGGTGTTAAACAATCATACAGTGCTCGTAGATAGGAGATGGATATTCACAAACGTTACAGTTTCCTACTAAATAATCTGCCACTATTCCACTCCTCTAGATTCTTTAGTCAAGAGAGAAGGCATGCCCATAACTCTTTTACAGTGCTTCCGAGACCTCTGGTAGGGAGGGAGTTACCCTCAAACATTCAGGTCATAATGCTTTCTGGCTTCAATTTCGCTTGGGATTATTTTTTCCTGTCAGCTCAGTAGCCATGTAATGGATTCGGCAAAATTGTGGCTGAGTGATAATATCTGAATTGTATTCGATATAACACATGTTTCTGCTTCTGATTGCAGAGTATATCTACTTGTAGCGCTTATTTTGATGTACCTGAAATAAGATAATGACATACCTTGTCATATTTAATTACGATTTTTTATATTCTGAGCTCATGTCCCATCAAGGTCTTCCAAGCTTGTCAATAAAATATATACTAAATATGTTTTGGGACGATTAAATTCCTTGCGTCTATCCCGCTACATCCCAGGCAAAATTCAGGCCAGAAAGCATTCTGACCTGAATGTTTGAGGGTAACTCCCTCCCTACCAGAGGTCTCGGAAGCACTGTAAAGAGTTATGGGCATGCCTTCCCTCTTGACTAAAGAATCTAGAGGAGTGG
This sequence comes from Octopus bimaculoides, assembly GCF_001194135.2. NCBI lineage: Eukaryota > Metazoa > Mollusca > Cephalopoda > Octopoda > Octopodidae > Octopus > Octopus bimaculoides. Next base: position 34,064,609 of record NC_068981.1, read on the forward strand.
AATATTGGCAGATTATTTAGTAGGGAACTGTAACTAGCGTGTGCTAATGATAGAAATTTTTAGTCACGTTTTATTTGCTATTTATGATACAAGTTATTGGGTAGAAGAAAACGTTAGATGTTGTAATGTTCATTCTTTTGTTACTCATTGCACACTGGTGACAAGATACGAGCTAAAGAGTCCCTGTAATCACGTGGTCACGTGACCGATCAGACTTATCAGATGTTGTTACACAATGTTGGTCACAATGTGTGTTGATTCGTTTTAGCCTTCGAATGGCGCCATCCTGCCAGCTAGGCGAGCAGGTCAACATTCCCCTCTGATCGAAAAGGGCGACTGCAGCAACGTGAAATGAAATGTTTTTTCTCAATTCTTGGTGTTTTGAAAATGCTTCTTTCTTTAGTTCTTCCTGTTTTGAAAATCCTTCTTCCTTCAATTTCTGCTGTTTTCGTTGTTTCTACAATTCTTGCTGTTTTGAAAATCCTTCTTT
>NC_068981.1:34065218-34066827 GCF_001194135.2 Octopus bimaculoides
CAATTCTTGTTGCTTCTATATCCTTCTTTCTAAAAATTTTTGCTGTTTTGAAAATCCTTCCTTCTTTAATTCCTGCCGTTTTGAAAATCCTTCTATCTGCAGTTGTTGCTGTTTTGAAAATACTTCTTCCTTCAGTCCTTCATTTTGAAAATCCTCCTTTCTTCAATTCTTGCTGTTTTGAAATCCTTCTTTCTCCAATTCTTACTGTTTTAAAAATCCTTCTTTCTTCAAGTCTTGATTTTGAAAACCCGTCTTTCTTCACTTCTTGCTGCATAATATAAATCATTCTTTCTTTAATTCTTCATTTTGAAAATCTTTCCTTCTTCAATTCTTGCTGTTTTGAAACTCCTTCTTACTTCAATTGTTGCGGTTTTTTCTTGTTTCTTTTTTACTTCTATTCTTGCTGTTTTGAAATTCCTTCTTTCTTCAATTCTTGATGTTTCGAAAATCATTCTTTCTTCAATTCTTTCTATTTTGAAAATCCTTCTTCCTTCAATTCTCGCTGTTTTGAAAATCCTTCTTTCTTCAATACTAGCTTATTTGAAAGTCTTTCTTTCTCTATTTTTCTTTGTTTGTTTGTTTGTTTGTTTCGTTCTTTCTTTCTCTCTGTCTGTCTGTCTGTCTTTGTTTCTTTCTTGCTTCTTTCTTTGTTTCTTTCTTTTTCCTTCTGTTCTTTCTTTCTCTCTGTCTTTGTTTCTTTCTTTCTTTCGGTTTTTCCTTCTGTCCTTCTTTCTTTCTTGTATTTCATTTCCATTTTACAATAATCCAGTTTATCTTTCCTTCGTTTTATCCCTATTACTTTATATATTCAGAACCTACTTACCATTTTTATTCTTATTTTTACCTCCGCGTATTTCTTGTTCTTTTACTTTCCTTTCCAATTCCCTTCATTCTTTCCATTTTTATTTTATTTCCTTCTTTTGTTCTTTCATTCATTCCTCTTCTCACACTTTTCTCACTTACCTCATTCCGTACTTTTCTCGTTACTTCTCGTTGTTTATTCTTTATCTTTCATCATTCTATTCCTTCATCTCACTGTCCCATTTTTGTTCTTTCCTTGGTTTTTTTCTTCATTGCCTTCATTCGTTTTCATTTCTTCTTTTTGTTCTATAAATTTCTTTCGCTTTTTCTCTTTCTCGCTTTCTCCCTTCTTTTTTTTGTCTCTCTCTCTCTCTCTTTCATTTCTTTCGTTATTTCTCTCTTTCTCTTTCTCAACCTTCCCTTATTCATTCTTCCTTATTTCATTTTTTTTTTCTTTTCCATCACCATTAGCATCATCGTTACAGGCCGCTGCCACCACCGGCGCCGACGCCGCCGCCACTGCCGCCTCAACCGCTGTCACCACCGTCGTCCCCGCAACCGCCACACCACCATCGCCACCACCACGCCACCACCACGCCACCATCGCCACCGCCACTGCCACCTCACCATCATCATTATCGTCGTTGTCATCGTCATCATCATCGTCATCATAATCATCATCACCACCACCATCATCATCATCATCATCATCATCATCATCATCATCATCATCATCATCGTCATATTTTCTATTACTATCACCATCGTTAGCATCATTATCATTATCATCGCCATCCTTATTGTCAGC
>NC_068981.1:34069291-34073046 GCF_001194135.2 Octopus bimaculoides
CAATAACAATAATAACAGTAATAACAACAATAACAAAAATGACAATAATAATAGTAAACAGGATGATGATGATGATGATGATGATGATGGTGATGATGATAGTGATAATGATGATGATGATGATGATGATGATGATGATGATGATGATGATGGTGGTGGTGATGATGATGATGATGATGATGATGATGACGACGACGACGATGGCGATGATGATGATGATGACGATGATTATGATGATGATATTGATGAAGTTGATGTCAATGATGATGGTAATGATTGTGGTTGTGGCATTGGTGATGATGGAAGAAAAAGAAGAAGAAGAAGAAGAAGAAGAAGAAGAAGAAGAAGAAGAAGAAGAAGAAGAAGAAGAAGAAGAAGAAGAAGAAGAAGAAGAAGGAAAACGTGCAGAAGAGAGGAAAGGAAAATGTAAAATAATAAATTATAAAAAAAAGGTATTTAAACAAAAACAAACAACAATAACAATGTTTCTTGTGAAGGAGTACAAAGAGAAATGAAAGAGTATCAACGTCTTTCTGTTTGAGGTGAGAGTTGTATAGTGATTGGGGTGGCTAACGAGTGAGACATGGACAGTGTTTAATGAGGAAGACGCAAAGAAAGCCAAACTAATAGAGAGGGAAAAGAGAGGAAGAGACAGAGAGAGAGAGAGATATATATACAAAGGGGGAGGGAGATTTCAAGTGAGAGAGAGATAGAGAGAGATTGGTAGAGAAAGAGAGAGAGAGAGATTGGTAGAGAAAGAGAGAGAGAGCGTCGAGAGATCAAATAATAGACAAACGTAGGGAGAAGGAGAGAAAGAGAAAGAAAGAAGGAGAGAAAGGGAGAGAGATACAAAGGGGGAGAGATTTCAAGTGAGAGTGTGTATATCTCAGCGAGCGAGCGAGAGAGAGAGAGATTGGTAGAGAAAGAGAAAACGGGAGAGAAACAGAAAACGGGAGAGAAAGAGAGAGAGAGCGTCGAGAGATCAAATAATAGACAAACGTAGGGAGAAGGAGAGAAAGAGAGAAAAAGAGAAAGAGAGTAGGAGAGAAAGAGGTAGAGAGAGAGAGAGAGAGAGAGAAAAAGAGAGAGAGAGAGAGAGAGAGAGAGAGAGAGAGAGAGAGAGAGAGAGAGAGAGAGAGAGAGAGAGAGAGAGAGAGAGACAGTGAGACAGATCGGACGGTTGGAAGATCAATTGAATGTATGTGGTTGAGGGAGAAATATGGGGAGACCGAAAGTGTGTAAAAGAAGTAGAGATAGATAGAGAGATAGAGAGATAGATAGAGAGATAGTGGGAGAGAGAAAGAAAGCGTATGTGAAAAAGACAGATCTAGAGAGAGAGGGAGAGAGAAACCAACTGAGAGTGTGTATATCTCGACGAGAGAGAGAAAGAAAGACAGAGAAAGAAATAGAGAGATCAAACGTGATAGAGAGAGTGAGATCAAATAAGAGACAAACGTAGTGAGAGGGAGAGAGTGTGAAGGAGAGAAGGAGAGAAAGAGTGGACGGGTGGAAGATCAAATGAGTGTATGTTGTTGAGAGAGGAATATTCAGAGACCAAGGGTGTGTGATAAAAGAAAGAGGCGATCAAATGAGAGACTGATACAGAGGATAGAGTGATAGAGAGAGAGGGAAATGACAGAAAGGGAGAGAGTGAGAGAGAGAGAAAAGCAGATCAAGTGAATTAGACTGATGGCGATCAAATTAGAAACAGAGAGAGAGAGTGCATGACAGAATAAAAGTGTTATGCAGGAGAGGAGTAATAGGGAGTGAGAAAGAGAAAAAGAGAGGGGGGAGAGAAAGAGTGGTAGATCAAATAAGAGAGATTCAGGTGAGATAGAAAGGATCAAATGAGAGAGCGCATGCGATAGAGAGAGAGAGGCACATCAAGTAAGAGACGGAGATAGAGTGAGATAGATAGATAGATAGATAGATAGATAGATAGATAAAGAGAGAGAGAGAGGAAGAGAGAGCAGCGAGAGAGGAGGAGAGAACAGAGAGAGAGAGAGAGAGAGAGCAGAGAGAGAGAGCAGAGGTGAGGAGATCAAATGAAAGACTAAAATATGGTATGTGAGAAAAGGGAGAATGAATGAGAGAAGAGAAAAATAAGAGAGAGAGAGAAAAACTGAAAGAGAGAAGGAGATATCTGCGTACAGAGAAAATGTGATAGAGAAAGCAGAGTATGTAAGAAAGAAAGAGAGACGGAGATCTGTTGGGAAAGTGAGAGAGAGGAGAAGAGACACGAAGAGAGAAAGATCTAATGGCGGAGAGAAAAGGAGGTTAATAAACTGGATGAAAAGGAAAATAGAACCGAGAAAAGATATATACACATGTATATATACAGAGAGAGAGAGAGAGAGAGAGAGAGAGAGAGAGAGAGAGAGAGAGAGAGAGAGAGAGAGAGAGAGAGAGAGAGAGAGAGAGAGAGAGAGAGAAAGAGAGAGAGAGAAAGAGAGAGAGAGAGAGAGAGAAGAATAGTTAAGGCGAAAAATGAAAGGATTAGAGAGAGAGAGGGGGGTGAAAGTGAGAGAATGAAAGAGAGAAGAATAGATGAGAATGAAGTTCGATAATCAAGCAATCACTGAGATATACAAAGAGATTGAAAAATTGCATGATACAAGTAGATATGTATAAAGATACAGACACGAAGAGAGAATATTAGAGAAACAACTACACACACACACACACACACACACACACGCACATAACACACCCACACATACCCACGCATATACACACACATACATGAAAGGGCGTGAACACATACACACATACATGCACACATATGTGAAGTACACCTTCTCTGAAGAGCGGTTAGCAATATTTGAAATGGTTCACCAGGAGACTCGCTTCTCTATTTTCTTCGCCCATCGAAAACATAAAGGGGATTTTTTAACATTCTTATAATTTCCTGTTGCAGCTAGGCTTTCTAATATTGAAATGTACTTCAGGCCTTCTACGTTGTGTATAAAATGTATATAATCTAATTAATGAGTAACCGCCTAAAGGGCACAAATATGAAAATTAAGATAGTCATTAGAGTAATAGCTTCATTCTTGACTACTTTATATGGGTGCTAAATACTCTTTGCTATTGATTAGGGAAGGAGATCAGATAAGTTTCCTCTGAGGAGTGTCAACAAATTGCAACAAATAGAAAAATGGTCCTCACATAGAGAGTATAGAAAGAATGTGTTTACATTTTTATAATTTCTTTCAAAGCTAGGTTTCCTAATAATATATTTATTCCACACACAAACAAGCGTGCGCGCACACACACACATACACACACATGCACACATATTTAAAGATAGATTCTTTGCAATTGAATAGACAGAAAGTTGATAGAAAGAAAGTAACAGACGTGTCGTCTTTGAACGTAAAGAAAAAGAAATTCAAGTGAAAAAATAAGACTAAAAAGTCATTGAAAATACAAATATACCATAGAGGAGACAAATAGAGTATTGCAGAAAAGAGAGAAAGAGGGAGAATATCAGAAAGAGAGGGAGGGAAGATGGAGTGAAAGAGATACTGAGATGTTAAGAAATGAGAGTGTGAGAAGGACAGAGAGAGGAAGAGAGAGAAAAGGGCTGAGATGATAACGTGTGAGTGAATGAGTCAGGTGAAATGGCGATCAAATATCTTCAGGTAAATAGGGAAGAAATGAGTCTGTATTTGTGTGTGTATGTGTATGTGTGTGCATGTTTGTGTGTGTGTGTGTGTATGTGTGTGTGTGTGTGTGTGTGTGTTTATATATAC
>NC_068981.1:34073949-34075310 GCF_001194135.2 Octopus bimaculoides
GAGAACATTGTTTTTGTTTTGTTTTTTTGGGGTGAGGCTTTGGAGACAATGGAAGATGGATAAGCAGAGAGACAGACAGACAGGCAGATAGATAGATAGATAGATAGATAGATAGATAGATAGATAGATAGATAGATAGATAGAAAGGTGGGTAGGGTAAAAGAGAGAGAGAGAAGGGTTATTCATTTTCCTATCCATCACTTTCATTGTATTGAAATGGTCTTTTTAAGGATTTTCAAATAAATAAATAAATAAATAAATAAATAAAGGTAAAAACTTGTTTACTACTTACACCATTGTTTTTTAGATGGTTTTCTAAGGATGGTAAGAAAAGGAGGAAAATCAGAGTTTTCATCTTACGGAATAACAGACGCCAACCAAAAAATCCTAAAGAAAACACCTCACAAGGACAGAATTCAGATCAGAGACTAAATCAGAATTCGTAGTAAAAGAATGTGGAGATAGGAGATGTGGAACGTGTCACAATACCAACAACTTCAAATACATAGAAAGCGGTTCCCACATAAAGTTCAAGAGCGGATCTATTTTAAAAATAAATGCAGATATGAACTGTAAAACACAAAATCTCATATACTGCATTACCTGCCCAAACTGTAAAGAAAATTACATCGGCGAAACGAATAATCCCTCTGCCAACGTGCAAGAATTCACAGGCAACATATTCGGCAAGAAGAACTAAGAATGATTCCATTGAGTAAACATCTAGAAATATGCGGAGACGGAAAGTTCAAAATATTTCCCTTTTAGAAATGTACATGGGACGATCCACAATACCGAAAGGCAATGGAACCACACTTCATAAAAAGATTTTCTCCGAAGTTTAATGTTTGAAAGAGAAAAAAGAAAAGCAAAGAGTACGTTTTGTATGTATGTATATGTATATATGTGTGGGTATGACATGATATATATATATATATAGTTATTTTTACTAATTGATTTTTCAAATTTACAAATATTATACTAATGTGTTCTCATGCAGAACTACACCTTACCAAAAATAAATAAATAAATGTATGACAGGAATATATTCTGAATATGACTCAAAGAATATAAAAAGAAAGGACTAAAACAGAAAAGACAGGAAAACATTTTTTATATTTTATTTATATTTTCTATTTCTTATTCTCTATTTTTTCTTCTTTCTTTTTCTTTTCTTTTCTTCCTTTTCTTACCATCCCTAGAAACCATCTCAAAACAATGGTGCAAGTAGTAAACAAGTTTTTACCTTTATTTATTTATTTTTTGACAACCTTAAAAAGGTCATTTCAATACAATGGATAGGAAAATGAATAGCCTTTTTCTCTCTCTTTTAGCCTACCCATCTATCTATCTATCTATCT
>NC_068981.1:34075329-34078615 GCF_001194135.2 Octopus bimaculoides
TCTATTTATCTATCCATCTATCTATCTATCTATCTATCTATCTATCTATCTATCTATCTATCTGTCTGTCTGTCTGTCTGTCTGTCTGTCTGTCTGTCTGTCTGTCCATCTTCCATTGTCTCCAAAGCCTCACCCCAAAAAAGCAAAACAAAAACAATGTTTTTGGCCATATTCTTTTCTGTTGGAGGTTTTACTCCAAAGAGATATTTGCAAAGTGTTGTATTACTCTTGAATACTGTCCTGATGTCATCTGGGCCACATATCTTTTGTATATTTTCGGAGAGGCCTTCCACATAGGGTAGACGGACTGTGGACAGTTTATTGGCCTCATCCTCTCCCCTCTTCATAACTGGAGTGGATAGTATACTTTTGGGATAGTTGTTGCTTAACATATTGTTATTGAGCTTGATCATTTCTTCGTGGTGTGTATCACGATAGCTACTTATATTCTTTGCACGATGTTTTAGGCACTGAGCAATCCCTCTCTTACACTATATGGATGGTTGGAATTGAAGTTGAGGTATCGTCCAGTAAAGGTCGGCTTGCGGTATACGGATGCCTGAATCCATACTTGGTGCGTGTTATTAATACGGCCAGCAATGCCAGCTGATTGTCTTTTTCCTTTTCCATTGTGAACTGTATGGATGACTTTATTGAGTTCACATGATCTAACAGCACTTGGACATCTTCCTGGTGGGGACAGAGTATAAAGGTGTCATCAACATATCGTAGGAGGGTTTAGCTATGGGATTGCCATTATCACTGGTAATAGCCAATATATACACGGAATACTTTGAGAATTTGGGTTTAGCACCACTGGAAAATACGAAAACTAAAAGAAACAGCACATATGCTAGGACACAACAACCTCCTAAGCAGACGGAGTGCAGATATGAGCAGCAAATGGAAACCGGTATTAAGGAAGGTTAGAAAAATATTAGATTTATAAGCCCTAAAATTCACTCCATAATTGCCCACGGGCATATGGTTAAGTGGTTAAGAGCGCGGCTACTAACCCCAAGATTCCGAGTTCGATTCCAAGCAGCGACCTGTATAATAATCGGATGCAGTACCAGGCAGTGGATCTCATGGCTTCTGATCTTAATTAATTGGATGTGTTATCATGTACATTGTTTTGTCTTGGTATAAAACATGGGCTACAGCAAATATTCTGTTTAATACCACAGATTTGCTTGTCAGTTGTTTGACTTTAACCAGTTGAGCATGTCCCTTGGTGGATGACGATATGTGAATCTCTGATCATGAGCAGAAGTAGTGGGGGAGCAACATAGCCATGTGTTGAGAGAAATTCTTTGGGGTTTGAATAATTCACCTTTAGAAACATGGATGTTTTGCTCAACTTCCTTATAGTTCTATATATTTCGTAAGAAAGAATAATGATACTATTTTCATATATATATATATGTATATATATATATATATATTTATCAGCTCATCCCATAAATAATGCGATTTTTTATACTTCTGTTATTTTTCAAAATCAAGATAAACAAAGTTCTTTCTTAATCTAAAATATGCTCTCCTTCATTTTCTATAACGCTCTTACATCTCTCTGGCAGACTTGCAAGGCTTCCGTTTCAAAATTTACTTGTCCGTGACGAAGAATATTCTTCCAGTACTGTTCTGACCTCGCCTACAGAATTCCAAATGATTTTGAAGACTGCGGAATAAATGATAATCAGATAGGACAATGTCCAGCGAATATGGTGCGTGGGACATCGTTTCTCATTCAAACTGCTCCAGTCTTTGGAATGTCATCCTCGCTGTATGTGGCCGAGTATTATCCTGATGGAACAACACCTTTCGTCTTGAAACTAAAGACGATCGTTTTTCTTCTAGCGCTGACTTAAGCCACTCAAGCTGCTCGCAGTAGATTTCCTTTGTTATCGTTTGGTTTGTGTTTAAAATTTCAAAGTGGTCTAAACCTTTCATATCCCACCAAACAGATAACACCTTACGTAGGTGAAGACCTTCTTTAGCTTGGGGTGCCGGAAAGTTTGTGAGGAACCCATTGATCCAATTTTCTGACTTTTCCGATGGCACGCAGGTATCGATGAATTATTGAATGACCAAATCCAAGTTTCTCTGCTAGTCTCTCAACAGTTACGATGGGATTTTGTTCCACCAGGATTTGCAGGACGCCCTCGTCGAGCTCTAGAGATATTTCTGGATGAGGCCCGTCTTCTCGACTGTAATTTCGGCTCGGAATTTCTAGAAGCACCGTTGACACTGGCTTACGCTTATTGTCCGATCCCCATATACTACATTAATATTCCTCGCACTCTCCGTTACGTTGATGCCTTTATTGAACTCACAAAGCAAAATATGCCGAATATGCTCCTTCTATTATAGCTTTGAAAAAATAACTGCTAAAATCGTCCTGCACTCTTCAAAACTTGCACTAAGAATAAGGACAAGGTAGAATTACTACCTGCTTTTATAGCAAGTTGATGCAGATAGTCTATCTCCTCTCCCTTCTACTTTTAGTTCATGCAATTGAAAAAAACCGCATTATTTATGGGATGACCCTATATATATAACATGGTGTTTCTAGGACATTATTACCTCAGTATGTGTGACACATTGATTCCGTAAATCACACCAGGTCGTTTGACGGATTATTTATCTGCTCATCTTGAGCTAACCTAGGGTTATACAGCAACAATAACAACAATACTTTCTTCATCTTCACCATCATGACAGAATCGGTAAAGATTCTATCAAAATCCCTACCACAGCGAGTAGTAGTTTCTACTTGGCTGCTCAACCTACAAGAAATATCAGCCAAATCTTTCTTCAATGACGTTTAAAGTAGGAAGACCATGTTAGACAATGCGGTCTTTCTATTTTAAACGTGATTTACAAAAACATCGTTTGTTCCTGGTCGGAAAGTCTTTGATTATGTTTTCTGGAACTGGCCAGACCTGGTAGTAAACAACTTCATTTCGCTGTAATCATTCTCCTCCATATCAAAATCATCTTCGTTGTCACCGTTCACCTCTTCATTTCTGTCCTTTTCCATCTTTTCCAACTCTTCTTCTTCTTCTTCTTCTTCTTCTTCTTCTTCTTTCTTTCTTTTCTTCGTCTTCTTTCTTTTTTTTTCTTCTTCTTCTTCTTCTTCTTCTCATTCTACTTTTCCTCCTCCTCCTCCTTCTTCTCCTCCTCCTCCTCCTCCTCCCCTCCTTCTCCTCCTCCTCCTCCTCATCATCATCGTCATCATCATCATCATCAACTTGTCTTCATCGTCCTCTTCTTCATCCTTTTC
>NC_068981.1:34079147-34079898 GCF_001194135.2 Octopus bimaculoides
CCCTTCCCTTCTCCTTTTCATTATCACTGTTTTATTTTGTCTATTCATTCATTCATTCATTTATTTATTTATTTACATTTCCATATTTCCCAGACACAAAATCTCAAATATTTTAAGGAAGATTAAAAGAGAAGTGTAATGTTTTTTTGCCATTTCCCATGAGCTTTGGTGACGCAAAGTGCCGTAAAATGGATTCAGACGTGAAAAGAAACTGTGGAGAAGACTCAGTTCCCAGACGACTTTCTATGGTACTCCACAATAATCCATCGTTATCACAATCGTAATCCATCGGTTTTTAACCTCCTCCTCCTCCGCCTCCTACGCCTCCTACGCCTACTTCCGCCTCATATCGTCACATCGTTATTGTACGCTAATAACCCTACTCTCACACTCACACTCATACTCACACTCACCCCTCTTCCCCTCGATGTCTCTTTCTCTCTTCTTCCTTATCAACACATACTCCGCACCGTTGTCATCATCGCTAGCTATCGTTGTTGCCGTTGTCGTCGTCGTCGCCGTCATAATCATCATCATCATCATCATCATCATCAACATCATCATCACTCTGCATCTTCTTGTTCTTGTTCTTGTTGTTGTTGTTGTTGTTGTTGTTGTTGTTCTTCTTCTTCTTCTTCTTCTTCTTCTTCTTCTTCTTCTTCTTCTTCTTCTTCTTCTTCTTCTTCCTCCTCATCATCATCTGCACCGTTATAATCATTATCATCATCATATCATCGTCATCACCACCATC
>NC_068981.1:34081693-34082751 GCF_001194135.2 Octopus bimaculoides
TTTCGATCCCTTTTGATCGAACTCCCCCTTTTTCCCTTCCTACGATCCCTTTTGATCGACACCACCACTTTTTTTTTTTTCCCCCTCCCAAAAAGAAAAGCTCTACATTGTATTCGTCCCATCTTCGTTGAGCCCTGTGTGGCTAATAAAAGAAATGTATCTATGTAATAATACAAATAATATGTGAGTAGATGCATATATACGTACATGTATGTACATACCTACATCTACGTGTATATACAGATGCATATCTGGGTACAGGACGTCACAAAAAAAAACGTGGACAAAATGAAAAACAGAACATAAACAGAGCACAGAAAACACACAGGCCACATAGAGAACATTTCCTTTATCAGCTGCCACCATACTAAACTAAGCGTTTCGAAGATTTGTATGTATGTATGTATGTATGTATGTATGTATGTATGTATGTATGTATCTATCTATCTATCTATCTATCTATCTATCTATTTATCTATGTTATACCGTTAGTTGGTTACTAACTAATATATTTTTAAACATCAAGCATGGGGGATAACTAGGGAAATTTACCCTAGTTCAAGTTCTTCATCTGAAATATAATTCCGCCGTGTTAGCGATTGAATCGCTTAGAAAACACGTAATATTTCTGTATATATATTTTTTATACATGACTTCGTCAGAGGAAAGCAAACATCGTACTCGTGAACTTTATTATGATCTTCGAGACTGATGAGAGGGTATGGGAGAATGTTCTCTCCAGACTAGTGAACTGATTCAAATGGTGACAAGAGTAGAATTCGCTAAGGACATTACAGGACCAGATAGTGATGTGGAGCCGGGAGATGGAGTCTACCATCAAGATCAGGAAAGGAAAGTGCCAAACCTCGGCGCAGTTTCTACCTATTAAATTCCTGATTGGTATCCTAACCTAAGACTATGGTGATGTCGCGCAATGGAATCGAGCTCAAAAGAAATCAGTTGCGAAACGAACATTTTGACAATGTATTTATTTGAAGAGAGAGGGGGGGAGATGGAGAGAGAGAGAGAGAGAGAGAGAGAGAGAGAGAGAGAGAGAG
>NC_068981.1:34082990-34084933 GCF_001194135.2 Octopus bimaculoides
AAAGAGAGAATTGAGGGAATTGTTTAAAAGTTAAACAATTCTGAGGCGCCATCAGCGTCTTAAATAATATTTAAGTGGGTTGAAGCATTTTTAATGTTTGGCCTATTATGGAAAGGAAGCGAAGTTTTACAAGAGAATAGAATATTTGTTCTTGCTGCCAGCCATGACAAAACACTCACAATACTATGCTTCCTTCTTTTCTTTTAAGTGAAATAGGTACAATGAGGAAGTACGAACACACCTTATGTAAATAGTTGTGATAGTGGTGGTGGTGGTGGTGGCAGTGATGGTGGTGGTGGCAGTGATGGTGATGGTGGTGGTGGTGGTGACGACGACGTAGTGGCGGCAGCCGATGACTGCAGAGCAGATACTACACAATGGTTTTTCAGTGAGCGTTGAGCTGAGGTGAAACCCTTCCATGGCAATACCAATATAGTCAAGAATAAAAATTGCAACAACAGCAACACTGACAACAGCTACAGCAACAGCAACAACAACAACAACAACGATAGAAATAACATGAACAACAACAGTTAACAGCAACAAAACAACTACAGCAGATACGACATTAAAAGCTATGTATTTGATGTCGAGAACTTCGTCAGAGCTATTTACTAAAAACAGTAAACTGCTGCTCGACTGTGTTCAATAACCCTAGCCCCACCCCGCTCCTACTAAACACCCTTTCCTTATTCTTTTCTTTCTCTTTCTTCTTCATATTCTTTCCACCCTCTTCCTTTAGACTTACTCCTGCCGACAACACAAGAGCATGTTCTATCATCAGTCATCCCTACACATCTACACATCTCTCTTCATCTGAAGTATGAGTAAAATATACTTAAAAAACAATAATAAAAAGAAATAGAAACTTCGTCCTATTTATTTATTTATTTATTTTTGTCTGGGAATTTTAAGGGATTTGAAGAGAGCATTAGATGTTGTTATTCAAGTGAAACGAGTTCCTTTATGAATAGAAAACAACAATTTAAGAAAATGAAAAGATCGAAACACTACTCAAATTCTCGTTCAAAATGGCAATTCTTTGGCGGGAAATCGGCATTATGTGTGTGGATGTGCGAAGGGAAAAAAAGTTTAACGACATGAAAAAAATGGGTAAAATAGGAAAATACAGTCACACAAACTGAGAAAAAAAAACTAGAAAAACAGAATGAAACTCGATAAAAAGCATTTGTAATAAAGCAACAAATATATATCACAACGAATCAGTCATAAATTAAAAAAATTTAAAAATAGTAAAAGAGTCGAAAGCTATATATTTGATGGTGTTTCTTCCCTAAAAAAGAAAATAAAATACTTCAGAAAAATTTTTGAATTTGTTTATACTTTCTGAGTTTTTCCTCCTTTTTTTCTGCCATCCATATATTCTTTTGGTTTATTTTATTATTATATATATATATACATATATTTTTTGTTGCTAAAATGCATCCATACATTAAAGTATTGAAGTTGTAATTTTTTTTATATTACTGCAAAGAAAAACGAAAAAAAAATAAAATAAAATAATCCCCAAAAAAACTGAATGTCTAAAAAAAGGGGTTGTGCAAGAAGTTTACTGATTCTCTGGTCTGGTGAGTGGAATTCTAAGATTTGGAAACAATGATGGGACAAATTAAGACGTTTGTAAAAGAAAGAATTAAAATAAAATGTATAATAAATTGAAAATATAAGTCGAACATCTACATTGAACCCTTGAAAAAAAAAAGGTTTCGTAAAGTAACAGCGTTTTCTAAGATATACAAAACTGCATATTCTTGGCTTCGAGAAAGAAAAGTTAGTTTTTTTTTTTCCTTTCGTTCAAATAATGTGAAAATTTTCTTCATTATGTGATGTGTATAAATATAAACACGTAGATGCATGTGCAAACACAACACACACACTTTAGTTCGAAGTGAAGTGTGCTATATGGCAAGTGAATATACGTG
>NC_068981.1:34085080-34088759 GCF_001194135.2 Octopus bimaculoides
AAGAGAGAGAGAGAGAGAGAGAGAGAAAGGGAGAGAGGAAGAGACATAAATATAAAATATACATTATACATACATATATAATGTACATGTGTATACGTATAATATACGTATATAAATACGTATATAAAAAAAATATATATGTATGTATATATGTAACGTCTATCTATCTATCTATTCACTTTTGTGTGTGTGTGTGTGTGTGTGTGTGTGTGTGAATTATCGACTTCGAACGACTACATAAATTCTATTACATGTATTGTATTCTATTTCTCCCATTTGTACATCCAAACGCAAATACATTCACACACACACACACAGCTTTGATAGCTAATAATACATCATATTTACACACAAACGTGTGTGTGTGTGTGCATGTGTTCGTGTATACACACACACATGCACATGCATTCATGCACATACACACACATGCACGCACACACACACACACACACAGACAAGATATATAGATGCAAGTAAAACACCAGGACGTAACAATCGATGCAGTCACATTGCAATTAATACCAAAGATGTCACCAACATTATCAGCTATGAGAAAATCTCATCACGATATTATTTGTCTATGGGGCATGATGGAACCAAAAAAATATTAGCAGTGTAAATCTAAGAAAGGACATTTTTTGAAGATCAAGATATAGGAAGTAACAATGATTTGGCAACCGTAATATGAAGGCCTACTCGAGGAATGTTCTTGTCAAAACCTCGGTTAAATGTAGGTATAACACTAGCTGTGATTGTGGACAGAGAAGTGAAAGTGTGTGCAGATTCAGAAATCATTTGTCTGTCAGATGTTAGCACGATATTAAATATTGCTAAAAACAGAAAACTTTTCGGTAGAACTATTGATAAATCTGTTTATATTTCACTCAGATCATATAATTAGTTTTATATCTAAAGAATCTAATGTAATCTAAAGAAGCAGGACTTCACAAAACTAGAAAGATCGTAGGCACAGCTAATTAAAAAAGTGCAATTGTAAAAGTATGCTGAGTTTAGCCAGTAATAAGTATTTAGCGCATACATTTGTTAATATACAAAGATATGTAAATATATAAATACATAAGATGAATATACAGCTCAGCATGCATGGGCGTATACACACATGTTCACTTTCTCACCTACCTACCTACATATGTGTATAACAAGTGTATACATGCATACATACATACATACATACATACGTACATACATACATACATACATACAGTGGCTCTCATGACTTCTGATTTTAATTGATTGGAAGTGTTATCATGTACATTGTTTTGTCTTGGTATAAAAGATGGGCTACAGCAAATATTCTGCTCAATACCACAGATTTGCTTGTCCGTTGTTTGACCTTAACCAGTTGAGCATGTCCCTTGGTTTGCTGACGATATGTGCACCTCTGATCATGAGCAGGAGTAGTGGGGATGCATCATAGTCATGTGTTGAGAGGAATTCTTTGGGGTTTGGATAATTCACCTTTAGAAACATGGGTGTTTTGCTCAACATCCTTAAACAAACCTTATTCAGGGACCTTTTGACGGGACGGGTTACTCGACCTGAAGAAAATTCTAACTGGGCCCCACCTGCAATGTCATGCACTGTTTATCTCGATATGAAATCACTGTGTCGCGTACATATGGTTGTGATGCATGTGCCTGGTGTACCCTTATCAGACGGGTAGTCATGATGGGTATAATGGGCTTCGTATATTTTACCCCAGTGTCACTTTGATGGCATGCACTGCTCTCTCACTCAATAATATATATACATACATACCATTCATGATTAGCTAGTCTGTGCATAAATTTCAATGAAAGAGCCTAGGTTCTAAATTAAAAATAGGCTCTCCTTTTGTGAGAAATTTGAGAAATAACTCAACATGTGTACATAGGTAGGCATTAGGTTTGTAGGAAGTGCATATCTGCATACACACTGCAGATCTACGAAGATTGCACAAACGAGTTTGAATCTGACTATAAAATTAAGCAAAATGAAAGTACGTTTTTGCTGTCAATGTCGTTAAATATTTTTGACTCAAAACTTTTGAAACACACTTCGAACAAACATATGCATATGTTCACTTATATAAAAGAACGTATATAAATCTAAGCATGCAATGGCATCCATGCTTGCATGCATACATACATACATACATACACACACACATACGTACGTACGTACGTACGTACATACATACATATGTGTGCAGAAGCATGCATACATAAGTGTGTACGTACAAAGTTACACAAGCACATACATAACAATCTAGTTTCAATTCTTAATACTCGTAATTCGTATATTTTGGAACACGCATACATACACACACACACACATGCGCGCGCACACACACGTAAGAGGATACGAGATAGGTGGGGAAATGAGAAAATATTTGGAAGAATAAAGAAAGAAATGAAAGAAAAGAAAACAAGAAAAGAAAGAAGGGGGCGACGGTGGTGATGGTGAAGGCGAGGCACTACGTTAGGCGAGAATCGCGAAGGAATTGATTGATAGACAAACGGAAAACTGGTCGAAGGAGACGAATGAATGCGGCGGCCAAACGGATAAAATATCAATATAATGACTATACTGCTGTGTCGTATTGATTAAAGTAAGTCAGAAAATTTTGGTCAGACTATGTGAGATGCGAGATTGACCGAATGAAGGAAACAGACCAGCACATGTTTCTACATTCTCTGTTATATCGACAACATTACAGCTAGGAAAATAAATATATTTGGAACAAAGACTCTGCCAGGATTGACTAAATTGCAACCCCGTCCCCCATCTCGCCCTCCTCTTTGTCTTCCTCCTCCTCCTCCTCCTCCTCTTCGTCTTCCTCCTCCTCCTCTTCCTCCCCACCACCTCCTCCTCCTCCCTTTCTTTCTTTCCTCCGACTGCGCCTCCTGTATTCTTATACTAACCATAGAGAATCTTCACCTTCTTATGCATAAATATTGATTTCCTTTGACTAAACAGGAGACCGATTTTCATATACAACATACATAGTTGATTAAATCAAATACGTAATATATAACTGGTACTTAGTTTACTAACGTTAGCAATAAATTCTCATATGAATTGAACTTTGAAAAAAAAAATGAAATAAAAAGTAACTGTTTCTAGCATAGACAGAAAGGCCTGAAATTTTGTAGAGAAGATTAGTCGATTAAATCGATGCCAGTACTTGATTGTTACTATATTGACACCAGCAGCCCAGAGAGTAGCGGCAAAATTAACTTCAGAAAGATTTGAACCCTGAGCGTAAAGTGTGCCGGAAGATATACATATCGCAAAACAAATTATCTAGCGACAATGTTGTGTGTGTGTGTGTGTGTGTGTGTGTGTGTAGCGTAAAGTAACATACTTGTTGGTGTTTATCAGTTTATCATCAGACCAGCTATATCAGAGCGGACCTATATTCATAGAAGTTCCAGCAATGGCTACCCCGGTTCTTTTCAAGCATAATCTATCAGAAGGCTACATGATGGCGTAGTTTTGTTTACTTCTCGATCAGCCCACAGAAAAGTGATGAGAGAATTGTTGTGATTGTTGATAGAACTCTTCTTTCTTTACTCCTTCACGCAGCAGGTTTAGAGAAACAGAGGGAGACAGTCCGAGAGAGAGAGAGAGAGAGAGAGAGAGAGAGAGAGAGAGAGAGAGAGAGAGAGAGAGAGAG
>NC_068981.1:34088959-34092314 GCF_001194135.2 Octopus bimaculoides
AGAGAGAGAGAGAGAGAGAGAGGAGAGGATAGAAAGAGAGAGAGAGAGAGAGAGAGAGAGAGAGAGAGAGAGATAGAAAACCGACGTCAGTGTTGGACTGGAACTTTATTTATCGACCCGAATAAAAGTTATGCAAAGTTGGCCTCGTCGGTGTTTGAAACTCTGAACACAGAGAACTGAAGCAAATATCACAACTGTCACTCAAGTACGTGGATCGATGTGATCGATTAATTCCTTTCTCAAAATCGCTGGCCTTGTACCTAAACTAGAAGTTGTTGTTATTATGTTAACGAGAGATTGCAACATCGGTAGATAAAGTAACTTGTGGTTTTTAGTTACGCCCATTTACATTCTAGGTCCAAATTCAACTTTACCTCTCACACATACACCGATAAAAAAGTTCTAGTTTAAGTCTGGGGTCGATACTATTGACTACGTCTTTCTCAAATTGTGCGATATTGTGTCAATGTTAAAAATAATTCTATTTACGAGAAGAGATAGCATTAAAAACATGACTGAACATCTTATTTTTTTAATAAGTTTTGCATGTGATTGTTCACATTCTGACACTGAATAAAACCACTAACGCCATCACCACCGCCACCATCACTGCCACCATCCATTCAGTGATGTTATTTCCGCTCTGTTGCTTGACCAAGAACTGCTGCAGTTTTGCATCATTGGAATTGGTATAATGATTTAGTGTTTGTTTCTTTGCCTTCCTCCAATGCAGTTTATCAATAGCTAAACGAAAACCAGACAATCATATTTCACACAGCATCCATTGCTTATTGCTTATTGCCATCATTTTAACATGCAATGTTCCCATTGATTCCAATGAGCTGTGTTATATAAATCAACAACTTCATATATTTACTACTTTCCATCTTTCCTTTCCGTCCCCCCTTTTTTTTTCCCTTAAACATCAATTGCTTGATCTATTTCAAGAACTGAAACTGACTAAAATCGATTTATGAAACGTGACTTCTCACAATCTCAGCTGTTTAGTACAATGTAATATATGTATATAAATGGGAAGAAATCACCACTAGAAAGGCAATCGAATTTGACACAATCTATTTTCCTGGTCTACTTTTCAGTCAATAGACAACGTGTGAAGTGATCAACGAGTAAATTGATGCTAGCGAAACCCGCGGATATTCCTCATCTTATAAATGTTATTATTTCTATTTTGAGACATAAATTTATAGATCCTTTTAAATAATATTGTTTCACTGTGTTTGTTTTCGTTCTATGGTTACGAGTGGTCAAAGTGTAACACTCGAACTTGTTTCATTGGGATAAAGATTACGATTATGTCTCCGATTTCGTTCCATAGTTAACATTGTTTAAAGGAGTAACACCTGAAATTATTTCGCTAATCTAAAAGCCACTCCATGTTTATTTTCAGACATACTTTATCTTGGATTACATTATTCACTGTAGAATATTTCGTTACTATATCTAGCAGGTCAAGCTACCACATAAAGAGTGCCTTGTAGGGAATGATGTAGAACAAGAAAAAATTTCTTTGCGATTCGAAACCACAGATTGGTTTCGATTCTTGATTGTCATTATTTCAATCACCTTCTGCAGCTAATGTGAGGGGCAGTCATGTCACACTATACCATGATGCTCCTAAAATATGGTACCCTGGTAGCTGACTGATGAAGAAGCCAATTAATATTTTTTCTAGTTTTACTAACCAAAAGGGGACACAATTTTTTAAATTACAAAACCCACGACTTGAAGATTTTGAATTGTCAACTGTGTTTTTTTTTTTTACTGTGGTATTTGTATGTAATTATGTGGGCTGGGTTAGAATGAAGTAAGTGTATCAACTATGAACACAGTGCATTGTCGACCGTAGTATAAATAAGCACTGATCTTTTAGTTGGTAATCCACTATTCGTCTAATAACTGAACTACCGTAATTGATGGCATATAAAACGCTCTTTAAAATGTTTTAAAATTTCCCCACCTCTGTCCTATGTGAGAAATTGAGCCTCCCATAAGCTTTAATAAACTAATTTGTCTTTGCTCCTGAATATGCACTGTTGAAGTTGGAGTGCATCTAACATGTCGGTATGTCTTTTATGCCATCAAATACGATAGTTGTAGCTCTGAATAAAATTGCCTGGAAAAGAGGATAAAAAGTATTGTGTATTCAGAAATACTGATTTTTAATACTAGCACATGTTCACATATTATATGGGGATGGCACATTTGATTAATGTCGTTGCTGAAGTATCCTTATCCTTCCAACCTCGGAAGAATAAAAGGTAAAGCTGACCTGTCGGAATTTGATCCCAGTACAAGCAACAGAACGCAAGCAACTAAATATCGCAAGACATTTTACCCCTCACTCTAATGACCCTTTCGTCTCTCCTCCTAAGAGTTTGAAAATAATAATTTTATTGTTATTGTTGTTTAGCTACCAGTTAACCACGATTGAACAGATCTGTAATCAAAGCTTGAGACCATCCGATTCATTTTGAGATTCCTAGGATCACACTACCTAACGTGTCACCTATTTTTTAACGGTAGGTATAAAGTGAAGAACGTTTGGAAGACTTGACAGTTATTTCTAATTGGTTGGCTAGCCAAGTAGAGGTACCCTCATTAGTTAGAGATATATATCACAAAGGTATGAAGTGATAAAGTTGAAAAACGGTATCGAAGAATTGTGACGTTCATACTTTTTCAAGGGCAATAGTTATGTTCATAAATAATCATGAGCATGTGTATTACAAGCTCCATTTTGCAAGTGTTTTTTGCTCAAATTTTCATTTTGTAACCGACTGCCTAAGAAGATAGAACAGTAATTTTATAAAGAATATTGTTGGATGTATTACTGAGAAAATGGTAGATTGGTGAGTAAGCAAAATGTTTGGCGGAGGGTGTGTGAGTAGGAAGACTCTTTTGTCAAAAGAAAAAAAAAATTGAATATTGACGGAGGAAATGAGATGACTAACAACACAGACAGATTGAAAAACAAAATGAATCACAACAAACAACAGTATTGCAGATAGACGCTATATAATTAACTGTGATCACTTTGTTGATGTTTGCAACTATAGAGTCGTTTTATGATGTTGTTTAAATAGAAACAGTATTTGATATAAGAGTAACAGAAGAGAATATTGATTTTCCACAGAAGACCGAACTATTAAAATTGTTGGTAATGAAATGAGATCGTGTGATGTTCATGCCTTGATTAAGGACGATATTGAAATTGTTGTTGTTGCTTTTATTGTTTCGTTTAACAATTCAGTCGAGCAGATATGCAATCAAAGACATCCCAACTATAACCAGCTCGTTTTATATATATATATATATATATATATATATATAT
>NC_068981.1:34092945-34097764 GCF_001194135.2 Octopus bimaculoides
GGGGGGGGGGGGTTCAGCCCAAACACAAAAATACTCACACACACACATTTGATGGACTTCCACACAGTTTCCGTCTACTAAATTTACGCACAAGGCATTAGTTGAACCGGGGCTATTTTTGAAGACATTCGGCCAAGTTACCGCGCAGTGGAATTGAACCTGGAGCCACGTGATTGTAAAGAAAGCTTCTTAACCACGCAGCTATGCCTACGACTGTATCCAGAACCTTTTTCTTTTACAGAAATTCTCTTATGGAACATCAGTAAAATGAGTTAACTTTGACCAGGAACCGAAACCGAATCGTCTGTATCCTTCTCTGGTCGTGAACTTCTTGCTCGGCATCACGAAAACTAGAACAAGCAGAAATAATATTTGCTAATCTTCGAACATTATAGATTTTTTTGAGGGAAAACAGGACAATTTTTTATGGCCGATTTTGTTTTAAATTGTGTAATGAAACATTTATATCTAAAATTGAAATATTGAAAATAAAATATTGGTTTTTGAAAAAATGGTAATTACACTTGCTAAATTACACTTGATAAGATGGCAATGGACTGGCAGACATATTGGAGTACATAATTAAATCCTTGCCATATTTTGTTTCTTCATTTTATGCTTTGTGTTCACAGCGAGTTCGATTTTACCTTTTATATTTCTGAAATTTATTATAATAAATACTAGCAATATATCCGAAGATTAAGCACGTGCTTATAAAAACTGATGGTGTATCAAGATAAAATTAACTATTAATACATAAGCTAGTTGGCACCCAAAAATCCGAGTTATTGCAGTGAGGCTAAATAAATAATGTCATGTGATCCCCAAAGCCTCACTGAGCATTATACTTTCCCTTCATGAACTGATTAAAAATCTACAGGGTTCTCAAAGTCTTTTTTAAGGCCTAATTTAGTGTCATGTAAGGGTAGTGCCATCATTACGGTGGATAGCCATATTCTTACTACATACAACAGCGACTTTTCAGCAAAAGACTACTTCAGCAATGCTTGAACACCGGACGACAGAGAATGTTGTCACTTTAGTCCAGCTCTATTCCTCTACAGAAATCTAGTTTCGCTTCCACCGGCCACATTGCGCAACTGATGCAGCGAAATGAGTGCATGACAATATTCCAGGTGCCGCACGTTCATTTGCTTGTTCTGGGACTGCAGTTCCACCAAAGAGATGAGCTACGGACAAACGTGCCTAAAATAGCTCAACGTCTAGGAATTTCTAATGATGCTCCAGCATGAACATTTAATAGCTACGGAGTATCGAACCCTGTATGCAGCGTGTGTTGACAGCAAACGCACCAGCTAACCAGTGAAATGCATCTGTTCCCCTAGAAGCAAAAGAGTAATGCTTGAGTCTAGTCAGTCGAAAGCTGGGGCCAAAGTATAGCGGTCAGGTGGCAATGTATAACGAAGGTGATGTATGCATTAGTCACCTCTGTACGAATTTTCAGGGTTAGCTTTTGTTTTTGGGTCAGATTGTTCATAATTTCGTCCAGTCTCGTTAAGGGTACACGTGTCTGTGGAGTGCTCAGCCACTTGCACGTTAATTTCACGAGCAGGCTATCCGTTGATCGGATCAACTGGAACCCTCGTCGTCGTCACCGACGGAGTGCCATGTAAATAAATACAAACAAGATCAAAATGGTCCATAATTTTCACGAGTCACTAGGTTATGGTGGACTTAGCCTATATGTAGTATATTCCATGTTAAGTCTGCCTGGATGAACTTAACCGTAATCTGGGAAATTAATGCTCAGAAACGAGTGGTTACGAATTCTAAATGAAATATTATGTGAATTGAAGAAGGCGGCGAGCTCGCAGAAACGTTAGCACGCCGGGCCAAGTGCTTAGCGGTATTTCGTCTGCTGCTACGTTCTGAGTTCAAATTCCGTTGAGGTCGACTTTGCCTTTCATCTTTTCAGGGTCGATAAATTAAGTAGCAGTTGCGTACTGGGGTCGATCTAATCGACTGCCCCCCCCTCCCCAAAATTTCGGGCCTTTTGCCTAGAGTAGAAAAGAATATGTTAATTGAAAGGAATTTAAAATGAAATAACCGCAACCAGAAATTGAACTCGTATTTTAAAAGAGCTTATCACCACATTTGCCACCACCATTCTGCACGTCTCTCAACTAATTTTCGTCGGCTATCTCAAATTTCGTATGTGATTTTGGTTTGTCGACTTGTTTAAAAGCGCATGTTTCTGATTTTGCATTTGACTAAACATAAAAATGAAAAAATTTCTCTTGTTATTTACAGTCAACGTACACACGTACATATATACAGGAAGGGCTATATGTATGTCCTAATCACGTGTGGCTTTTAAATGAATATTCTCTATATTTTGCACCACATTAATCTTCACATCATACGTTTTATTAATGAACTATATTTAATTACAATATTAGTGATCAGCTTCATTAATAATTCACACACACCATTTCACTTGTAAACACACACACACACATGAAGAGCGGGTGAGGGAGTGAGTGAGTGCTGGTATAATACTCGAGAACTTTTTTTTTCATAATGTAAATCAAACTTGCTTCGTCAAAAATGAAAAGACAATACAAATATTACATAACAGGTTTTTTAAAAAAAAATGAGTATTTAAAAAAACTGTGATGAAAGAATTGAGTAAAATATAAACAATACATAAAAAAATGGGGTGGGGGCAATGTGATATAATGTGACAGACTATTTATTTATTTCACACAGAAGAGAAATAAAAGATGGCAGACATAATTAAAGTAGTTTCTTCGTGACAAATGCCGAATTACCTTTTATATTTTACTTGATTGGACTCTGGCCATACTGTGATACCACCTTGAAGGGTTTTAGTCGAACAAATCGATCCCAGTGTTTAATTTTCTTTTCCCTTTTTTGAAGTCGGGTACTTATTCAATCGAACTCTTTTGGTGAGCCGCTATTGTACAGCGATATAAACATACACGAAGACACATGCACACAAAAAGACACACACACACATGGCGGGGTGTACTGAAAAGTTCCTGGTTTCAAGGGTATCGCGAAAAGCCTAGCTGGAACCTCAACCTTCCGAGTTCTTTTACAGGGTTTAGAAAAGCTGAAGGACTGCTTCAATAAGTGTGTGAGTCTGAGAGCGGAATATGTTCAATAAAATCATAATTCACTGATCCTCTTGTATTTTCTTTTACCCAAAGTCAGGAGCTTTTTAGTACACCTTTGTATATTATATACGACGGGCTTCCACACAGTTTCTATCAACCAAATTCACTCACTAGGTATTGGTCGGCCCAGATCTTCAGTAGAAGACAATTGCTCGAGGTACAGGACATTGGGACTGACCCGAAATTACATGGATTGTAAGGCAAGCTCTTTAACCACACCGCCATGCCTGCTTAATATTTTTTTCTTTTAATATTTTAATCTGAAGAAGGGATGTAGTGTTCCATAACATTTGAAGTGGTCCGAGCTCCAGCCCCTTTGAGCGTACTGTCACTGACTAGACCAAATGATGCAACCTATGCTCTAAGGCAGCAAACAACTCCCAAACCAACTGGCACATGTAACATCTCAGGGCGAGCCATGAGAGATGCTGAAAGGAATCTGTTTTTATCTCAAGTGATGTTCCTTTCCAGATCTACAACCCTATCTGAGTTTCTGACTTCAAACTAAGAAATTACATCAGTGTCCACAGATGTTGACCACACAATACTAATCGTCTTTCTCGGACTCGAGAGGCGGGCAAGGAAAGACTGCTGATATGCAGAGTGATCTTCTGTCCGTTTGATATCTGTAAAAGAAATGTCGACAGGGATATTTTTTCACTTTGATCTTAGTCAAAAGGCCAAAAAAACTCCAGCGGAGGAAATTGTACATAGTCACTTAACCTGTGAGAAATAGTCAATCAATCTTCCTCAAACCGCACTCATTGTCAATGACAAATAGCTAGAGCCTGAACTGTCCGGGGTAGCCCTTGAGTTTGTTGCCGCCCCGACCTTACAAGATTGTATAGGCTTATAGAGCCGACTCCAAAGTGCCGGCCTCATAAAATCGTCGCCCGAGGTGGACCGGTCTCCTCGCCGTCCCAGCTACGTTACAGCTTACAATAAAAAAGAACAAGGCCACACGGAATCATGTAGACTTAGATACGCATGCCTAATTAAAAGATGAAATGGTGGCGCTTGCAATGCTTTCGGCCATGTGTTTCTTTCGATCAGGCTGATTGTACCCATGTCGTCTTTTTGGGAAATCAAGAATTATATTGCCCAATGTATCTTTTATTTAGAATTGAAACTCATGATTTGGCTACTATTTCTAGCAGCTCAAGAACTATTTTGAGGCTTTCAGGAACGTAAATTTGCGTTTATTGAAAGAATACCGCTTTAAGATTTATGGCATAAAATATGTGGTCTCTGTTTTAAAGATAAGTAGAGAGATTATTGAGAGATTTGGTTGCTTCACTCAGAGGGTCAGTTACAGTTTAAAAGCTGTTTCATTGGTTTACGTAGGTGTGTCTGAGCTGGAAGTACATTTGGAATAAATATATATCATACAAAGACAGACGGATGTAAAGTTATCTCTATGCTATAATACAACGATGGTATTGATGCTAGGAATTTCTTCCAGACAGCCACACATACACACACACACACACACACACACATACACACACACACACGCACACTCACACATACACACACACACACACACATATACACACACACCGTCGTCGTCAACTGTTCGTCGCAGATCGGATTTGTGAATTAAAACATGTGGTCTCTATTTTAAAGATAAGGAGAGAAACAAAACGCCTTTCGATGGT
>NC_068981.1:34098725-34100588 GCF_001194135.2 Octopus bimaculoides
AAAACTTCTGTAGTTACTGCATGTATGTGTGTCTGTGTCTATATCTACACACACACATGTATATATATATGTATATGCATATAGACACATTTACATATATATTCATATATATGTATATATATATATATGCATATACACGTTACTTACATTTACATACATACATACATACATACATACATACATACATACATAAACAGAAACTCAAGGAATACTGGTGGAATATTCCCATCAAAACTTCTGTCAAATGTAAACATAACAGACTGGATATTGTTGTTTGGGACAGAGAGGCAAAGGTATGTACTGTCATAGAGGTCACCTGCCCTGCAGATATAAATATCACTATGAAAATCAAAGAAAGAAAGGATATCTATGGACAACTGCTTCCAAACCTCCAGCTTCTATATCCAGACTATGAATTCATATTCATACCAATAATAACTGGAGCACTAGCTTTTGTTAGAAAATACTTAAAGGAGAATCTAGATAAACTGAGATTTTCAAGAAGAGAAATTAACCGGCTAATTTGTACATTACAAGTGCAATCTGTGAGTGAAACAGTAAAAATATGCAAGACTTTTCTCAAGTGCCAAATGTGAATCTGTCTGTGTTAACTACATTCCAATGATGGAGCCTTGTATCTTTGTTGGAAACAGGCTCCCTCCCCAGTGGAAGATTTATAATAATTATAAAATAGAAGAGACATACATACATACATACATACATACGTACGTACGTACGTACGTACATACATACATACATACATACGTACGTACGTACGTACGTACATACATACATACATACATACATACATACTTACGCACACACGCATACACCCATACTCTACATATGTTTTGTTATATAGCTATTGGTGTTTTGTTTCGATGTTACTCCGTATTCCAACGAACCTATATATATGTATGTGTGCATTATATGTCCACGCTGGAGTGCACGTTTCTCAACCATATGGCAACGAGGAAAGAACGACGCCTTTCTGTTGTAGTATTTTAACTCTGATTCTACGGAGTGCTTGGCCGGCTGTGGACACCAGACCGCTGGCACACCAAGCAGTTAAAACAGTTCCATACTATATCACTGCGCTCAATCATGGGCGTCCGCTGGCAGGGCAGAGTCTCCAATCAAGAAGTTCTAGACAGAGTAGAGACCACGAGCGTCGAGGCACTTCTGTTCAAAGCTCAGTTACGTTGGAGCGATCACGTCATCAGAATGAACGACCACCTCATCTCCAGACAGTTGATGTATGGTGAGCTGAAGGAAAGCACAAGGCAAGAAAGAAGGCCCAAGCTGAGGTATAAGGACACCCTAAAGAACAACCTAAAGTGCTGTGACATCCAGCCTCGCAAACTCGATACCGCAGCCACAAACAGGGCTACTCGGAGGTCAGTCACCAACACTGTTGTAATTGCCTTTGAGGAAGAGAGACGGCAACGCCGCGCAGCCGCCAAAAGACTGGCGTCACTGGGCCGCATCACCCTCAGTCCTGATCACTACCAGTGTCCAATATGCGGGCGCCTGTGTGCTTCCGGAATTTGGCTGCGGAGCCACAAGCGTTCCCACCGCAGACTGCTGAGACCACAGACTTCATCAGAGATCGATGGACTATCAAGACAAGGCATTGTATGTATGTATGCATGATTGTATGTATGCATGTATATATGCGTGTATGTATGTATATATGTATGTGTGTGTATGTATGTATATATACATGTATGTATGTATGTATGTATGTATGTATGTATGTATGTATGTATGTATACATATAGTTTGTTTTGATTTTACTCTGCCCTGCAGCGAATATCTGTAGATTTAAGCTGTACATGTATGAATGTACGTGTCTGTCTGTCT
>NC_068981.1:34101952-34102434 GCF_001194135.2 Octopus bimaculoides
CTATCTATCTATCTATCTATCTATCTATCTATCTATCTATTTACCTCTCTCTCTCTATCTCTCTCTCTCTCTCTCTCTCTCTCTCTCTCTCCCTCTATGAGTGTGTGTGTGTGTGTGTGTGCGTGTGTGTGTGTGAGTGTGTTTCTGTGTATTATATATAATGTATATGTAAAATCGGTCAGTTATCCATGATTCTGTAAAAAAAGAGGTACACAACAGATGCACATCACACATATATATACATAAATGGTGTGTATGTGTATTTGTATGTGCATATGGGGATGTGGATTTGTTCTTGCGTATAAATATGAATTTCATTGAGAGTATTTCCACACACACACACACACACACACACACACACACACACACACACACACACACACATAACAGCCGCAGGAGTTGCTGTGTGGTAAGAAACCTGATTCTCAGCCACATAGTTTTGGGTTCAGTTCCACTTTGTGACACACTGGACAAGTGTCTTC
>NC_068981.1:34102779-34103637 GCF_001194135.2 Octopus bimaculoides
TGTGTGTGTGTGTGTGTGTGTGTGTGTATGTATGTATGTATGTATGTATGTAATTGTACGTATTCTGTGTCTGTGTTTGTCCCCCCACCACCGCTTGACAACCGCTGTTGGTGTGTTTACGTCCCAGTATTCTAGCGGTTCGGAAAGAAAGTGGATAGAATAAGTATCAGGCTTAAAGAAAAACGTACTGGGGTGGATTCATTCAAGCAAAAATTCTTAATTGCGGTACTCTACTATGGCCGCACAATAATGACTGAGACATGTAAAAGATAAAAGACAGACTGCGCCCATGCTGGAACTCCATCTTTAGTCAAACAAATCGACCCCTGGACTATTTCTTTGTAAGCCTAGTACTTATTCTATCGATCTCTTTTGACGAACAGCTAAGTTACGGAGATGTAAACACACCAACTTCGGTTATCAAGCGATGGCAGGGGGTGGGGGGAAAAACACAGACAGACACACACACATATATATATACGATGGGCTTCTTTCAGTTTCTGTCTACAAAATCCACGATTTAACAAATTCTTGAATTTGTTAAATCCGAAACTAGTTCCTGTTTAATAATGCTTTTTTAGGTGATTTTAAATGTCTTGCCCGCTCACGTTTTTGGTATGCTGCTATATTTCATGTTGAGAACAATTTAGGTCTTAATAGACACAAGATGTGATCTATTTCTAGCGCATTAATTGTCCACGTTAGTGGTCGACGTTATTTTTTAAAATGTACCTTAATCCCCTGAGATTGCAGATAATATTTCTGAATCTCTTTGATTCTTTAGATGTGCTGGCCTCCTGATAATTAATCGATATTAATTAATATATGACTAATTACCAGATTTTATAATAATATTTA
>NC_068981.1:34104478-34106633 GCF_001194135.2 Octopus bimaculoides
TATATATATGTATATGTATGTATGTATGTATATAAATGTTTGTGTGTTTGTGTTTGTGCCTCCACCATCACTTAACAACCGATGTTGGTGTGTTTACATCCCCGTAACTTAGCGGTTCTGCTCAAGCGACCGATATAATAAGTATTAGGCTTACAAAGACTAAGTCCTGGAGTCTATTTGTTCGATTAAATGCCGTGCTCCAGCATGGCCGCAATCAAATAACTGAAACAAGTAAAAGAATAAAAGAATATATATACTTACATACATAAATATATGCATATACACATGTGTATATAAACATACATGTGTGTATGTTTGGTGTATTTGTGTATATATATGTGTATATATATGGTAAGAAATCTTGAAATAAAACTAAATAATTACATACACAAATACATACATCCATACATCCAGCCATACATACATACATACATACATACATACATACATACATACATACATACATACATACATACATATACTCACGAGACAAACACACATACACATATATAAACATATAAACAGAAAAGTAATACCCAGGCAACATACACAAGAGCCGAAGGAAAAAATAAGCATCTGGCTGACGTCACATACATTTAGTTATCGTAAAAAAGAAAAATCAAGTTCCAGCGGTAATATCAGCACCAATCATATTGGACCGACCCACGACAACGAGGCGCAAGCATACGTCAAAATCTCTTGTCTTAGAAATGAGGCTATGAACTTCTAGAAACGTTCAGCATGGATTTAGTAACTTCAATGCTGCAAACAGATTTTAAGGAACTTATGAAAATATGAGAAAAGCCCTTATGAAAATGATAAAATTAGGACGAGTTATTTGAATTGGTATGATTATTTAACTCTACAAAGGTTTCGTTGCTTCTTTACCCCATTTTTAATGTTACCGGTTTTTCTTTTAAATTTCGTTTTCTATCTTTTTTTAATTATCTTTCATTTGCTTTAGTTACTGAACTGCGACCATGCTGGCGCAGCACCTTGAAGGGTTTTTAGTCGAATAAACCACTATTGTTCCTGAGAGTTATACTACCCACTGACTGCACGAAACTTACTAACTTCTTACATCTTGATCCTTTGCATATATACATACATACATACATACATACATATATATATATATATATACCTCTGACATGCACTTTCAGTCAATATGCAAACTAACGCAATTGTGAAGTTGCATTCTGGCTGTAGGGAGTTGTGCTTTGTTTTTTAAGTCATTGGTTATAAAAACTTTGAGCGTTGATTTTATGTAGGCAACTTTAATTGTGGGCTGTGTATTTACTCGTGGGTTATGTAGAAGTGCTTGCTTATAAAGGACAGGAAATTGCTTTAGATATACTGCATTAAATAAAAGAAAGACTGGAAGTTCTAGGCTGGAATGTTTTTTTTTATCATAGGCTAGCTTAAACATGCTTGACAAAAACAACTTCAATTATAATTCCCACCAATACAATGCAGGCTATAGAGAGTATACATTTCAGGACAAAATTCAAATGGAGAAATAGGTGTGCCGTAATATTATTTCGTTGCTGTTGTT
Source organism: Octopus bimaculoides (assembly GCF_001194135.2). Classification (NCBI taxonomy): domain Eukaryota; kingdom Metazoa; phylum Mollusca; class Cephalopoda; order Octopoda; family Octopodidae; genus Octopus; species Octopus bimaculoides. The sequence continues at coordinate 34,106,034 of NC_068981.1, forward strand.
TAACCGAGGTCAACTTTGATCATCATGGCCTTTCCTTTTTTTCAGTTATTGTATATGTAGATCAACATCATCTTATGTTCCTATCGATTATGAAGGCGGCAAAGTGCGATTTGAGAGAAATTTGTCAGCTATTTTTTAGCAGACCGTGTGGCGGCAGAGAATATTCATCGGTAGATTCTATCAATTTACAATTGGTAGATGCTGCTGCTGAATTTCTTACGTAAATGTGTTTGAAATGAATAAATGCATGAATAATAAAAGATAAAGGTAAAGCAGGTCAATATGTGAGATTACTAAGATTTCTTTCTTCAAATAACAAGTATGGACGTGAATGGACGCAAATAAGAACACGAAGCAACAGAAATATTAAAAACTAAAATCTTTTAACCTCATAACGCCTATTATTAATAATTCTTGGCACTTCAAATAAGCTCATATTGGAATAAAACGACAAAATTGAAAGCATGGATGAGCTGTAAGGATTCTTTACGTTTGAACAACATTATTGCATGCAAGCATTATAATGGTTCTAGAAGAATTATTGACATTTGAAGAAGAATACACACGCACTCACACACACACACACACACACACACACAC
>NC_068981.1:34107609-34109579 GCF_001194135.2 Octopus bimaculoides
AAAGAAGCCCGTCGTATATATGCATATATATATATATATATATATATATGTATGTGTGTATGTGTTTGTGTGCCTGTGTTTGTCCCCCCAACATCGCTTGAGAACCGATGCTGGTGTGTTTACGTCCCCGTAACTTAGCGGTTCGGTAAAAGAGACCGATAGAATAAGTACTAGGCTTCCAAAATCTAAGTCCTGGGGCCGATTTGCTCGACTAAAGGCGGTGCTCCAGCATGGCCACAGTCAAAAAACTGAAACAAGTAAAAGAGTAAAAGAGTACAGTACCACTCAAGTTCTGGGATCCATGGTATCGACTCGCCCATTCTCCTCAAAATTGCTAACCTTACGTGACCCACCAGACTAGTTCAGAGAGTGGACACAGACAGAGCTATGTAATCTTTTCAGTATACCTCAAAAGCTAGTCCTGAAGCTTTTTGATACTACCACGTACGTGATCTTTTCAGTATATCTAAATATCTGAATATCTATGACTGCAGGAGTTCGGGTAATTTTGGATGTTTTCTTGCTTATTTTGCATATATTTATCCCTAGTTATGGTAAAAGCATTTGATCGGTAAAATGGATAACCCGGCACAAATTTGAAACCAAGGATGCCACAAAATCTGTGGTGAACCTGTGTAAAAAAATAAAACTACTTCCAAAAGTTGTTTTAAAACTGAGATGGTCATTTTTGTCAAATCACTAAGTTATGGAGACATTTAAAACGAGGGGTCTGGCACTTTTATCAAATTGATAAGTTACGGGGACGAAAATAAAACAACACCGTTTGTCAATCAGTGACGGGTAAGGAGAGACAAACCGAAACAAAAGGGCATATGCACATCTATCTATCTACTTATTTATCTGTCTTTCTGTGTGTCTGTCTGTCTATCTATTTACACGATGGGCTTCCATACAATTACCAAATTCACTCACAAAGCATTAATTATCACGCAGCTATAGTAGAAGTAAGTAATTTGCAGGAATGTGGAATTGAACCCGAAACCACGTGGTCACGAAAAGTGCTTCTTAGGTACACAGCCATGCCTGCGATTAGGAGTAGTAAAATCAAATTTTTGTGTGCAGTGGTGTTCTCCATTATCATTGCAGAGATACAGAAAAAGATAGAGGCACTGGAAGCATCTCGTACTTAGACCACTCCCCAAATTATCCGATTCACGAAATACTCCACGACCACAATAGCCCCCAGGAAGTTCTCTCAACGGGTAAGAAATGAGGGCTTGGTTGAGGGCGTCTCTGGTGGATTTGGAAAGACCATTCCTCAAAGAGCGGTAGAAGAATAAAGAAGCAGACTGTGGAGAGAGATGAATAGACCATCTTAAAGAATGTTAGAGGGAAATCATTTGTGGAAACCAGGTTTCTTGTACACAATCTTGACACACAGAGAAGACTGATGTACAGTGTGTCCTGCCAAACACCCCTGCAGCTCTATCTAAAGTTGAGGGCCCTCATAAGTGCATGGTTAGTTAGATCGTGGGTTTAATTTCCGGACTAGGCGGCGCTCTGTGTTCTTGATCAAAGCATTTCAGTTCACGCTACCCTAGTCCACTCAGCTGTAAATGGGTAACCCCTGCGGCGGACTAGACTTTCGGTCAGGGGAGAATGACGGCCTGCTCGTCTAGCCAGCGGGGCTGGCATCATTCGAAGGTTAAAACCATGCGAATCGCATTGTGACCAGCGATGTATAACAACATCTAATAATCTGGTCGATCACGTGATCACGTGTATATACTCTTTTACTGTGGCCATGCTGCAGCACCGCCTTTAGTCGAGCAAATCGACCCCATGACTTATTCTTTGGAAGCCTAGTACTTATTCTATCGGTCTCTTTAAGTTACGGGGACGTAAACACACCAGCATCGGTTGTCAAGCGATGTTGGGAGGGGGGAACAAACACAGACACACAAACATATACACACACATACATATATATATATATATATATATATATA
>NC_068981.1:34109993-34115116 GCF_001194135.2 Octopus bimaculoides
TGTACAGTGATTCTCGAACATACTGTACTGTGTATATATGAAACCTACTGTATTTGGTGTGCACATCGGTCCCTGAAGCATTTTCTATCAGCCATATTGAACAGTTTATTAGTTCCAAAAATAAATAAATCAATCAATAAATCTAACCGCAACAAGCCTAAAATATGTGTACATAACAAAAATATCGATAATAAGAAATCATTAATTTACAATAATAAACTTCTCTATACAACCAACGGTGTCTGGCTATTGTCTGTCTGTCTCTCTCTCTTTCTCTCTCTTGCCTTTCTTTCTTTGTATTGTTTTCTGTTATCTCTGTGTCTCTCATTACCTACCTCTTCTCTCCTCTCACAGCTAACCTTTCACTTTTCATTACTTTAACTGTCTGCTTCTGTTCTCTCACCGCCGCTCTATGTCGAACGCAGGCGTTATTATAAATAAACTAAAAGAATACTCGGCATTGCCCAGAAAATACACAACACAAAGCTGGACAATTTGTTGAATGAGAATAATCGTAATTTTGCATAAATTTAATATCTCGATCTTCAATCTGTCTATTATTTGTAACATCTATAAGTCGGCGAGCTAGCAGAGTCGTTAGCATGTCGGGTAATATGCTTAGTGGCATTTCGTCCGCCTTTACGATCTGAGTTCAAATTCTACCGAGGTCGACTTTACCTTTTATTTTCTCGAGGTCGATAAATTAAGTACCCGTTACGTACTGGGATCGAAGTAATCGATTAGTCCCCTCCCCCAAATGTCAGGCCTTGTGCCTACAGGAGAAAGGATAATGTGTAACATCTATCTCTCTGTCTGTCTGTACACACATACCTTCACACACACACACACACACAGATACATATGTATGCGTGTGTTACCTTTTTAGGTATGGCTGTGTGGCTATGAAGCTCGCTTTGCAACACAAACAGTTAAATATTAAGCTAGTATCGTTGAAAAGACATTTTGGCGTTTGCTCATTTCCAGGATCCTGTAGAAGGTAAAAGTACTTTGTCAAAGAGGGACGATTTCCAGGCCAAGAGGTAGGTCTAAGAAACGAAATTAAAGCAGTTGGGAGTTAAGTGCTAAGTACAACCTACAACGCATCAAGTGAGATGGTGTCATTGTTTGAAAATGGATCCACCAAATATTCTAATTAAATTCTAAATTAACGTGAAAAATACATGGATATTAATTACTGAGGTGTACTGAGTTTTTTAAAAAAAGAGAGTTAGAACAATTAATAGATATTTTTATGGAAAATTATGGCTCTACTCGCATATAAATTTGTTCTAGTGGTGGTAAACTTAGTGAACACCAACATGATGCAGATGGATATCTATGAGATGCATGCCTAGGAAGTTTGTCGCAAGAAATAATTATTGATTTCAAATTTTGGCACAAGAGCAATAATTTTGGAGTAGGTGGAAGTCGATTGCATCGACTCCGAAAGGATGGAAGGCAACGTTGGCAGAATTTGAACTCAGAACGTAAAGACGGTCGAAATGCCGCTAAGTATTTTGCCTGGTGTGCTAACGATTCTGCTAGCTGGCTAGCCTGTCGCTAGAAATAATTATTACAAACGACGTCCAATAAAATGCTCGCCCCATCATATGCCCTGTAATGCATTATCTCTGGAAAACATGAATTATTGGGAATACAACGGCGAGAGCAGTGAAAAAATAGCCCACAAAAAACAAAACAAAAAAACCTTTCACGTTTTCCATTCAAAAGTTACACATTTGGAAAACATCTCCTTTTGTCGTGGTAAATACTTTTTTTTTTATAGGAACCTAGAAACGAAGAAGCGCCGACAGTTCTTAATAAAATAGAAAAAAGTTATAACGAATGGTAAAAATAAATATGATTACTTATTCGAAAGTAAACAGAAAATGTCTATCTATCTATCTATCTATCTATCTATCTATCTATCTATCTATCTATCTATCTATCTATCTGTCTGTCTGTCTGTCTGTCTGCCTGCCAGTCTGTCTGTCTGCCTGCCAGTCTGTCTGTCTGTCTGTCTAACCGATTGGCTATTTGTATGCATATGAATATGTATGTACGTATGTATGTACGAATGCTTGAATGCATGTATGTATGTGTATATATATATATATATATATATATATATATATATATGGGTGTATGTATTTTGTTTTAAAAACAAAAATACTTATCCTAATGAAAAGATTAAAATGATGTGTTTTCTCCCTTTCTTTGTGTGTGTCTTTGGTGAGCATGCGCGCACGCGTATGCTTGTTTGTATGTTGAAGTCAGGAATTGTCTCCTTTTCATGAATGGCTGAAAATTACTTTTCTTTGTTGCTACAATAATCAACAATTTTTTTTAACCTTTTTATTTATTTATTTTTTTATTTTTCAGTCTTCCAGAGACCAGAAATGAACAGGAAATTATTTTAGGCAAAAGGTTTTTATTCTATTTTTTGTTAAAGAATACATTAGCCGAAACATTTTATCGCCGCATAGTTCTGTTTTTGCTAAAGACGCCGACCAAAACAAACTTTAAATTTTAGTGTTGTAAAGATGTGGATTATTTTATTATATGTTTAATAAATACATGTCTCTGTCTTTGTATAGAAAATATCTGTTTTACTTATGTCTTTAAGCTTATTTTAATTAACATATTTATGTCTGTTATACATCAATATATTTGTTAGTCTATGTATGAAATCTCTATATATTTGTGTCTCATTTTGTGTAAATATCTAAGCTTTTATCCATGCTTGTATCCATATGTCTATAACTGTTTGTACATGATTTCGTATATATTTTTTTATTTAAATCCTTAATAATACCAGATGATCACAAAATGTCGTCTGCATCTGGTCGAGAGTCATAACCAAAAATATTTTGCTAGAGGGGTTTATGGGATATTCTTCATTAAAATTCAAGCCATACCACTAAAATAATAATTTGACAAACACATATCTATTATAGTATACACCACATATATTACATTAAGCCAGTGATCCGCACACTGGTGTGCCACGAGACGGTGCTAGGTGTGCCACGAGACGGTGCTAGGTGTACCACAGTGTAATCTGAATATAATTTTTTTCCCAATACTTTTAGTTATATTTTTAGTTCAGGTGTGCCGCCGAATTTTGAGAAGAATATAAGTGTATTATAAGTGAAAAAAAGGTTGCGGAGCACTGCGCGAAGCAAATCATAAAAAAAACTCATCGCGAGAAAGCGTAAATGAGAGTAAAAAAGAAAGGAAATCGCTTAACGTAATAGAATAAACATTTATGTTTATGTAATCATGACAATATGTGTGCCAATAGAGAAAGAGTCGGTTTCTAACCTAGATCTAAGTTCTTTCATTGGAATTTCAACATCAACAACAGGGTATGTATGTATGTATGTATGTATGTATGTATGTATGTATGTATGTATGTATGTATGCATGTATGTATGTATGTATGTATGTACGTATGTATGTATGTGTTATGTCTCAAGCTACTACTATCTAGCACTTTTGGATGATCTCTACTCAACCGCTACACAACTGCTACACGACTGCTACTCGACTGCTACTCAACACTCCTACCACGGCCAGACTACCTCTATTTATATGTCTTGGGAGGTCCTACTTATTCGCCTGGGGGCGTCGACACAACAGTATGTATGTATGCATGTGTATGCATGCATATATGTGTGTATGCATGCATGTGTGTATTTGTGTATGTATGTATGCATGCGTGCACGTACGTATGTATGTGTGTATGTATGTATGTATGTATGTATGTGTATTATGTAGGTAGGTACGTAGGCAGGTAGGTAGTTATGTCTGCATGTATGCATGCAAACATGTTTGTTTGTATGTATGCCTGTTTGCATGCATGTGTCTACGAGCTTATACCTGTATATGTGAGCAAAGATGTGTATTTGTAAGTACATATTTTGTATGTAAGAATAAACGCACGTATTTATATACGTAGATATGTGGGTGTAAACGTATGCAAATAAAAGTACGTATGTATGTGTGTGTGTGTATGTATGCTTGTATATATGCATACTTGCAAGCTTCACTGTGTGTGAAAACTTGGCCTTCATTCAGTGTGTGTGTATTTGCTTGTTTCCTCATCCCTCTACTTGTTTGACACTGACATTTGGTGTACATTTTGAATGGCGTGTGTGTTCAGTGAAGTATATTTTTAAACGGTGCTCATATTTTTTGTCTATGTTAAATGTAGTCTCACTGTTTGTCTTAATTCTTCTCTGTCTACAGTTGTCTATGTGCATGTAAGGCCATGTTTGCCTGCATCACCATGTTTAAAACTCTGATTGTCTATATGTACGTATTTGTATTGTCTTAATATCTGTCAGTCTGTGTTTGTCCTTCTGTGCTGTTTTTTTTTAAATTCTATATAAATCTCCCTTCCTCTCTCTCTCTCTCTCTCTTTCTCTCTCTCTTTCTCTCTCTCTCTCACTCTCTCTCTCTCTATCCATCTATCTATCTATCTATCTATTTATCTATCTCTCCCATTGTCTCGCTGTACAGCACAAGTAAAACTACAAACATTTGTGTTTCCATACATGTGCTTCAACGTCTTTCGGTGTTTGCCCTCTACTGCAGTGTCTATCTATTTAGTTGTATAACTATTTCGCTGTTGTCGAGTCAACAAGGGGAACTTCTACCACGTGGTCTCTGGACTTGTTAGAAATAACAGAAGTATCTTTCTCTAGTCATGTCCTAACGTGTTAAAAAAGGAGGGAGTATTTTGGATAATATAATTCTTAATATACAAAAAATCAAGGAGATGACCTGATAACCTCGATGAGGACAACGACGACAAACATTTCCCTGTGTATCGGTCTCCCTGTACATGATTCCCTACCTTGTTAATTACCAAACATATGAGTGTATAAACAAATACAGGTATATCGAATACCTTACAGCATAAATTCTTGATTTCTTAGTAGTATCTCTTAACTTAAACATATAGTAAAAAATAGTAGCAAACAATCTTTTTCGTATGAGTCTAAGTCCCTTCGCTAGTGGAGGCGCAATGGCCCAGTGGTTAGGGCAGCCGATTCGCGGTCATAGGATCGCAGTTTCGATTCCCAGACCGGGCGTTGTGAGTGTTTATTGAGCGAAAA
>NC_068981.1:34115126-34115295 GCF_001194135.2 Octopus bimaculoides
ATACATCCAGCCATACATACATACATACATACATACATACATACATACATACATACATACATATCCCCGACAACTACGTTAAGGGTACACGTGTCAGTGGAGTACTCAGCCACTTGCACGTTAATTTCACGAGCAGGCTGTTCCGTTGATCGGATCAACTGGAACCCTC
>NC_068981.1:34115305-34116637 GCF_001194135.2 Octopus bimaculoides
GCCACTTGCACGTTAATTTCACGAGCAGGCTGTTCCGTTGATCGGATCAACTGGAACCCTCGATGTCGTAAGCGACGGAGTGCCAACAACAACAAGTCCCTTCGCTACAACGCAATTGTCGTGCCGATGACGGTTATTGAGCCAGAAACGCGTATTCACATGTCCACATTGTTCTCTTATCTCCAGACATTAGATCTGTCTTTTTTCCTTGATGGCAAATTATCTCTCCTCTTCAAGTGAAGCAAGTCACTGCCAATTTGGTAATCATGATACATCAAGAATTTATGTTTTATGGTATTTGATATACCTATATTTGCCTATGCTGAACAAATATATTCCACTAGCTAGCAACTCTGTGCTATTTCTCTTGGCACATTTTCGTTAAAATTGTTCATAAGCATCATGAAAAGAAACCTGTGATTTGTAAATCGGTTACAGTTCTCGTTTAAAGTACTTCAACTGCTCACTTCTTTGTAATTTTCTTTTTGGCTGACATCTCAATCATCACAGTGTTTTCTGGAGGCCGGAGATGTGTGATGAAAGACTTTGACGAACGAATCAATAATTAATTAATTAATTAATGAACATTTAATAAGTGAACTGCTACCAATATGTCATTTCATCGGTAAAGGCGTCAGCTGGCAGAAACATTGGCACGTTGGTCAAAATTATTAGCAGGATTTGTTTTGGTTTTTTCTTTTTCTTTTATTTGTTTCAGTCATTTGACTGTGGTCATGCTGGAGCACCACCTTTTTTTCGAACAAATCGACCCCAGAACATATTCTTTGTAAGCCTAGTACTGCTACATATGTTTCAGAGGGTCGGGTTACTGACTGGATGTGTCGGTAGAGATTGTAGCAACGTTGTTAGCTCCCAGCATCTTCTTGCACCCCATCATCTTGCCGGCATGCTATCTGCCCGCTCGCCCCTCCACTCTCATAAAGCCAATAAAATGCGACCTAAGTCTCCATTTCTCGGCCAGTAACTAACCTTTACCATTACAAATACCAGTCCATTCTGTAGCTATGTCGGCCGGTTTCCCAACTACCTCCTCTATCTCCTCCACCTTGTAGCACAAACCTCCAGTGTGTTTAGAATCGGTTGCTGTTGGTCTCATTCTTGTGTTTACTCTATAACTATCTGCGGATATGTTTGTTCACCTTGCTGGCCCTATAGGATGCATCTACCGGTTGCACCTATAATGTGACGTCATGTGTTACTGAATGCTGAAACACATGTAACAGCTGGAATAAAGGAGTACCAAGTCAATACCCATGTTCTTTTCTCTCATGTATATATATATATATATATATATATATATATATATATATA
>NC_068981.1:34117120-34118199 GCF_001194135.2 Octopus bimaculoides
TATATATATGCGCGCGCGCCTGTGTATGTATTCATACATGTATACATATCAACTGACTGACTGTAACAGCATGCATGGTTCAGAAATAGCTTGAAATATTTTCTCAGGAAAAAAAATTAAGATTTCTTTAAGTTTGTAATTTGCAATAGAAGTCAAGTCAGGAACCAATGGTGATAGCTTTTCTGTTTTTTTTGTTTTTTTTTTTCTCCTCGCATTTGTAACATTAAGACAATTTCATACGAACAAGTGTTATTATTCTTGTTCATTTTCTGGTTGCTGAACTAAAACTGACAGAAGAGACATATGCTCAGAACATTCCATCCGAGACCATTATATATATATCTTAAGGAGATTTTAAAGTCTACTTTATCCAAGGTTCTTTCCTTGATACAAGATGGCATTCTGTAATTTAAGGAAATTCGGTTGCTATTTCTTGCACGTTCATTCACCACTTCACATGCATTCTAATCTAAAAATACTGTTTTACTTTTTTTCCCTCTCATTGATGAGGTTAAAATATATGTAAACTGCGTCTGTCTTTAGTATGAATTTTTAAAAAGACCGCCATGTTCTTTCTATGGTGTTCTGTAAACGTTTTATTACTGAATTCATATGCACCGGTAACAAGGAACGTATTTGTTTATTTTTAGAAATTGTCATGTCACTGAAAAGACTGGGGAAACCAATCGATTATGACAATAACACCTATCAACACCTCTACGAAACTTCTTTTGTCTTCTGTAGGGTCTCATGAAATTATGAAGAATTCATTGCAAGTGAAGGTATCTATTGAATCAACTAACCAACAAGGTATGCGATCCAATAGACTACTCTATACTCATACAAATATCTCTCTCTCTCCCTTCCCTCTCTCTCTCTCTCTCTCTCTCTCTCTCTTATCTAGCTATCTATATATATATATATATATATATATACTTATATATATTCTTTTATTCTTTTATTTGTTTCAGTCATTTGACTGCGGCCATGCTGGAGCAACGCCTTTAGTCGAACAAATCGAGCTCAGGACTTATTCTTTGTAAGCCTAGTACTTATCCCATCGGCATCTTTTGCCGAAC
>NC_068981.1:34118803-34119490 GCF_001194135.2 Octopus bimaculoides
ATATATATATATATAACCTAGCCCTAACCCTAATTTGCTTTTCATCCTCTCGGAATCGAAGAAATAAGTACCATTCAAACACTGGGATCGATGTTATCGACTAGCTTCCTTACCCAAAATTTCAGGCCTTCTACTTATAGTAGAAAGGATTTTTTATACCTGCGTTATTACAATTTCGTTTAACAAGGATATTTTTTGTATTTCATTTTAGTCTTTTTTTTTTTTTGTATTAGGCTCAGGCCTAAAAAATTCCATCGATTTTTCCAGACTTTCTGCTTGTATTTTTCTGATGGAATAATTTTATTAGTGGCTGTTAACACCATTTTATTATACACAAGAATACTGGGAACAATATGGTGTCTATTTTTTTTGTTTGTTATCGATGGACATTTTTTCAGTGCTGACGTCATATTTCTTTCAGCAATGGAGAAATAGTTTGATGATGATGTCTAGCATGAATTCTTGTTATTGTTATTGTTGTTGTTTATTCTCGGGTTTGCCCCGGTCCAGTAGACGTAATCTAAAAGCTACACCCTCCCTTTTGTTTGTTTAAAATACTGCGTATATAGAACTACATTAGCCAATGTATTCTTTCATTTTTAGATATGAACTAACTACATAACATCATATTCATAGAGCAGACATGGACGTCTTATAATTAATGTGTAATTTGGAAGAGATTTGACT
>NC_068981.1:34119656-34121948 GCF_001194135.2 Octopus bimaculoides
ATACATACAAAGACAAACATATATACACACAACCATACATGCATACATACATACAACCATACATACATACAGACAGACAGACAGACAGACAGACAAACATGCATACATATACAGATATATATATATATATACATATATATATGTGTGTGTGTGTGTGTGTGTGTGTGTGTGTGTCTATACATATACACATATGTGTGTGTGTGCGTGTGTATACTTACACATACATACTTACATACGTACACACAAACGCACACATACACCTGTATTGTTGTTTTTGTTGTTCTTGTGTGTGTGAGAAGGTATGTGTGTGCGTGTCTGTCTGTCTGTGAGCGAGTGCGTATGGTGTATGCATGTAGTTGTGTAGAGTAGGAACTCTCATTAATTCTGAACATATTTGACCTGAAAAATGCCAAATTCCAAAAATAAATCACCTTTTTCCCCGACCTAAACGAGTTCACCAAACAGTAACATTACATTACATGTAGAATAAATTTCAAAGTAGGAAATGATACGATCATCAGTGATAATATTATTTTTATTATTCCATGTTTTAACAAAATTACAAAACAAACAAATTATTATCATTATGCCGTTCTACAGGGTGATTCAAAAGTCGCTTTACATAGGAACAATTCATTTTTTTATAAGAAACAGTTTATAAGAACAGTTTTTTTTTTTATTTAACAGGCTCTATATGGTTGCCATTGTTTTGAATGCACATTGCAATACGTTTACCCTACTCATTGTGAACTCGTAATAGCACACTTGGTGATACTGGTTGTTGTTGATACATGGAGACTTTTGAATCACCCTGTAGATTCTCTTCTCCCACAAGAAAAAATGCCGAAAGGTAATGGACGGAATCTCTAAGGTGTTAGCCGACATACTGGAAATAACAACCACGTCTCTCTCAAATCACACTGACAGTCTTAAAGCAAGTTAAGTGTCACCTTGGATAATGGAGACAAAAATCCCTTTGGGTAGGCCGTGCCTTGAAACCCTTCTGTTATAGATCTATTTGTTCAGGGCTGAAACTGAAACAACAAACTCTTACTATAATGATAGTTCACGGACCCTTGTAAACAGAACTAAAGAGGGTCTACTCTATCTATCTATCTATCTATCTATCTATCTATCTATCTATCTATCTATCCGCCTGTCTGTTTGTTTGTCTGTCTGTCTATCTATCTATTTGTCTGTCATGCTGTCTGTCTGTCTGTCTGTCTACACGTATGTATGTATCTATGTATGTATATATGTATGCAAACCTATATAGACGTACAAATATGTCACATTTACCTATTTGTCTGTAGACTGACAAAAAAGAATCAACAACCTTAATCGATTTTCGACCATAATTGGGAATATCATCAGGATATGATCAGAGATAGGCGTCAACATCACTTGGCTAATCTGTTTATATAGACACTAAATCTAGTAGCTTCGGAGAACTAAAGCTACACGCCTATCTGTACATACATACATACATACATACATACATACATGATGGCCGTCCTCTTGTGACCGAGGAAAACCATTACTGACCTTTAGGAACATTGCGCTCTCGAGACTACCTTATACTTTACACTTGCAGCTCCGTTGGTGATTAACGAACCCTGCTCTTGACAAACATACACAACTGCAAGCATTGCAGGCCAAGCTTTCACCATTCATTACACAAGCAGTGCGTTTTCGAGCAGTGCGTTTTCGAAAAGTGCGTTTTCGAACAGTGCGTTTTCGAGCAGAGCATTTTCGAGCAGTGCGTTTTCGACCAGTGCGTTTTCGAGCAGCGCGCTTAGATTCTCCATGAAGAATAAGTGCTCTTTCAAAGGTATCGACTCCCTCCCTTACTTGTTTCATGCATCCGTGGCGATGACAAACATTGTTCTCCCAGTCAACCTTCCGCATTTCACAGAACTTTAAATCGCAGTCATGGCTTCTGCCGGGGGTCGCTTTCCACTAACAAGTTTCCCATATAGCATCTGTTTAGGGACCCTGCTTTCATCCATTTTAACAAGGAGTCCAGTCCAACGTAACTGGTGTTTGGGCACCATCGCCTCAATATTCAGGATATCGGCTTTCCTCAGGACCTGTGTATCTGGAGTTTTTAAGGTCCAGCCAACATTCAGATTGTGTTTCAGACATCTCTGATGGAAGCGTTCAAGGACCTTTACATGACGCATGTAAAGGGTCCAAGTCTTGAGTAAAGAATCGATATCAGCATGCATGCATGCAAACACACACACACACACACACACACACACACATATATATATATATATATATATATAT
>NC_068981.1:34121958-34122393 GCF_001194135.2 Octopus bimaculoides
GGAATCTAGTGCTCTTAGCTTAGATTTTCTTAGAGCCGGCCAGATTGAAGCAGTCACGAGTGTAAAGGGCCCAAACTACTGAGAAAATCGGGAACTCGACTGAAGATAGAAAACCCCGAATGACCTGTCCTTGTTTTCTCCTGTCCTTTTTTGTATCGTCTAACTGTCCGAATGTTTTGTGGTCACCTATTACGTTCTTGTTTCATTTTTGTTTTCTTTTTTTTATGTATACATACAGCGGCGTACGTACACTCTGATCTCCTATATGTAAGTACATATATGTATGTATGTATGTATGTATGTATGTATGTATGTATGTATGTATGTATGTATGTGTGTGTGTATGTATGTATGTATGTATGTATGTATGTATGTATGTATGTATCTATCTATCTATCTATCTATCTATCTATCTATCTATCTATCTATCTATAT
>NC_068981.1:34122664-34124096 GCF_001194135.2 Octopus bimaculoides
TGTACCTTTGATAAGAATAGGATGGTGCTGAATCCTTCTGTGTAGCATTTTAATCGATCGAATATTGGATCTATTAAATGTGAATAAATGGTGTATTGCAGCGTTTTGAGATGTGCTATTCTATTTGAAACGTATGTAGCTGATAAATCATGAATAAATCCCGTTTGTGTGTGTGTGTGTGTGTGTGTGTGTATGTGTGTGTGTGTGTGTGTATGTGTGTGTGTGTGTGTGTATCAAAGTCAGTTACAGAACACATATGTTAACCGGCAGCTGTTCGGTTCCTGACTAATTATGTAGGTGTTCATGCAATTTAAATGAACGATATGTTGTGAAGTTAGCGTAAATTTAAATTCAAACTTTGTCTATTCGGGCAAACAATGATTGTTTGTATTAGTAGATGCATTCCGATGCACCACCCACACATACACAACAGAAGACAGAACATATTTCATCAGTTGTGTTTATTTATACACCTTAACCCCATAACGCTTAAATTATTATCATGGCCGGTAAAAAAAATGCTATTTGTTAGTTTTTTCCGCATATTTAAGAGCAAAGAAGATGTATTTTATTCATATTCTTTATATATATATGCATAAATAATTTTATATATATGTGTGTGTGTATGTGTGCGTGTGTGTGTATGTGTGCGTGTGTGTGAGTGTGTATAAATATAGGTAAATAAAAGTTTGTATATATATATATATGCATACATACATACATACATACATACATACATATATATATGTATATGGATGTATACATATTTGTATATGTATATATATATTTACATATATACTTGTATATATAGATATTTGTGTGTGTGTGTGTGTGTGTGTGCGCGTGTGTAAGTTTGTACATGAATTACACAAATGTCAATAATTCTGCAACAGCTGCCAGATATGATATAATTGCTTGCATGCAATATTGCTCAGATGTGAAGTATCCTTAGAGCTCATCTCAGCTGTCAACTTCGTTGTTTTCTCTTTTCTTCGCGATAAAGCGTATTATTTGAAGCGTCAGGAATTATGAACAATGGACGTTATTGCGTTAATGCTCAGATCTGTATATGAATATCATCGTGGCATTACGTAATTGCATTGAGATGTATAATTCCGAATGTTTAAGCTCTTATATCTTGTATATATGGGAATGTCATTTTATTTACCGATGTATTGCTGTATCTCATTATGGAATATGTATACATTTTTATCCGATGTGTTCTGCTTGCGTTTGTACGTCTGTATATTGTTATATGTTTTTATCTGTGTCTTTGCATGAACGAAGATCTATACTCTTCCCAGAGATTTATTTTCTCTGTATGACATAATCTTCCTCTTTGTACGATATTCAATACTGATGTGTATCACTATACATACATACATACATACATGCATACATACATACATATATATATATATATATATATATA
>NC_068981.1:34124171-34126798 GCF_001194135.2 Octopus bimaculoides
TAATAATAATAATAATAATAATAATAATAATAATAATAATAATAATAATAATAATAATAATAATAATGATAATAATAATAATAATAATCCTTTCTACAATAGTCACGAGGCCTGAAATTTTAGGGAGAGGATAATCGATTACATCGACCCCAGATGTCATATGTACGACCCCAGATGTACATCAGTGTGCGTGTATGTATGTGTGTGTGTGTTTGTATGAATATGTATGAATATCTATCTGTCTGTCAATTTGTCTGACTGTCTGTCTATACATGTGTATACATATAAACATTTACATACATATATGGATAAATACATACACAATCTCACCCACTCGCGCGCACACACACATATGTTCACGTCACCGAAACTTAGCGGTTTGACAAAAGAGACTAGAATAAGTACGTTAGAATAAATACGTATTAAAAAAAAATAAGTACAGTGGTCGATTTGTTCGACTAAATCCTTCAAGGCGTTATTCCAGCCTGGCCTCATTCCAATGACTGGAAACGATATAAAAGATAATATGTACATATAGGCGCAGGAGTGGTTGTGTGTAAGAAGCTAGCTTACCATCCACATGGTTCCGGGTTCAGTCCCACTGCGTGGCATTTGGGGCAAGTGTCTTCTATACCCTCGGACCGACCAAAGCATTGTGAGTTGATTTGGAAGACAAAGACAGAAACTGAAAGAAGCCCATCGTATATATATATATACTCTTTTACTCTTTTACTTGTTTCAGTCATTTGACTGCGGCCATGCTGGATCACCGCCTTTAGTCGAATGAAATCGCCCCCAGAACTTATTCTTTGTAAGCCTAGTACTTATTCTATCGGTCTCTTTTGTCGAACCGCGAAGTTACGGGGACCTAAACACACCAGTATTGGTTGTCAAGCGATATTGGGTGGGTGGGGGGACAAACACAGATACACAACATATACACACGCACACTTATATACACATACAGGCTTCTTTCAGTTTCCGTCTACCAAATCCACTCACAAGGCTTTGGTCAGCCCGAAGCTATAGTAGAAGACACTCGCCCAAGGTGCTACGCAGTGGGACTGAACCCGGAACCATGTGGTTGGTAAGCAAGTTACTTACCACTACTCCTATATATATATTATTCTGGTGGACTCTTAATTGCTCCCCTACCAATATAAACTCGATGCCATATACTGAGTGCTACTTTCCTAAGTTTCTACCCATAAATGTACACACAAACGCATCTATCCATATATGCCTCTCTGTATGTGTATTGATGGACGCGTGTAAGTTTCTGTCTTAAGGTCTCAAAGAATTTCCTATGCAAGTATGCCATTTTCAAGAGCATGGGTTTCTTCTGTCTGTCTATTGCATGTATGTGGGTTTTGCATGCGCATAGCTATTAGTATATGTGTATATCTGCGTGAACATGAGTATGTGCTAATTGGTTGTGAGTAAGAATGTGTCTTCCTCCACTGTTTCTATGTATCTGTGTTTGGTTGTATGTATGCCTGTATACCAGATGGAAAGAAATTGGAAACAGAACGAAAGTATGCAAGCAAGGAAACAACAAAGAAAAGAAGGAAAGAATGTCAGAAGGAAAAAAAAAAATGGACAAAGGAAGAAAAAGTTAATAATAATAATAATAATAATAATAATAATAATAATAATAATAATAATAATAATAATAATAATAAAGAAATAACGCAAGAAAGAAGTGAAAGAGAGAGAGAGGAATGATATTGGAAAGAAACAAATTAAGATAAAAAATATATAAAACAATAAAGAAACGGAAATAAAAATGAAAACTACGAAATAAATAAATATTAAAATTAAAATAAAGAAATATAAAGAAAAATGAAGATAAATGTAAGGAAATACTTTAAAAAAATAATAAAAAAAGGATGGAAAATGAGAGGGAAAAAAAGTAGAAAAAAATACCACGGAAAGAGAAAACGTGGAAAGAGGAAAGACAGGGAAAATTAGAAAATAAGAAATAGATAGATAGATAGATAGATAGAGAGAGAGAGAGAGAGAGAGAGAGAGAGAGAGAGAGAGAGAGAGAGAGACAGAGAGAGGGTGGGGGGGGGGAGAGATATACACACATACATACATACATAGACAAATAGATAGACAGATTTACATGCATATATATACACATATATGTATATATAATGCATATGCATATATATATATATATTTATATCATATGTGCAATATATGTATGTATACTATATGTGTAAGTGTATGCGTGTGTCTGTGTATACAAAATTAGATATACATACAACAGACTGACATACATGGATGGATAAATATGTTTATATAATTAGATATACACATATACAACAGACATACAGATAGACAGATGAACTAATTGATAGTTAAATATATTGACAAATAGACAGCCAGACAGCCAGACAGATAGATAGATAGATAGATAGATAGATAGATAGATAGATAGATAGATAGATAGATAGATTGATAGATAGATAGATAGATAGATAGATAGATAGATAGATAGATAGATAGATAGTGGAAGACATAGGGATAGACAATTGCATAAACATATGTATGCTTGTGTTTTATATATTTATGCATACATATGTTATATGTGAGCGTGTGTATGTGTGTGTGTTTATGTG
>NC_068981.1:34127703-34128144 GCF_001194135.2 Octopus bimaculoides
ATATATATAAATGCGTATGTACGCACATATGCTTGTATATGTTTACATATGCATATATATATATATATATATGTGTGTGTGTGTGTGTGTGTGTGTATATATATATATATATATATACTTATACATGCATACATACAAATATATATAAAGGCAATATATATATGCAATATATACATATACATATATATATATATTTATATACATACACACACATATATATATAAATATATATTTATATATATATATACGTGCGTACAGAAGAGAAGGAAAGGAAAATAGACAAGAAAGAACATTAGAGGGAGAAGAAAACAGAAAATATAATAAAAGCAACAGAAAATTGGTGCTTATTAAAGGAGCGATGAAAATGCCTTTTTTGGTGTGTGTGTGTGTGTGTGTGTGTGTGTGTGTGTGTGTGTGTGTGTGTGTGTGTGTGTGTGTGTG
>NC_068981.1:34129242-34129457 GCF_001194135.2 Octopus bimaculoides
ACTCACTCATGCAAACACATACATACACACACACAAACACACACACACAAACACACACACACACAAATATACGCGTGCGCTTACACGTACATATGAATACGAATATATCCGCGTAAATTGAAATACGCTAAAGTGCATTTAAGCTTTCATATTTAGTCTCCCTATGTACATAACCATGCATACACAAGCATGTATATATATATATATATATATAT
>NC_068981.1:34129467-34130660 GCF_001194135.2 Octopus bimaculoides
ATATATATATATATATATATATATATATATATACGCTAATTCATATATCTAAGCACATACACATACACACGCATATATATACAAACACAGATTCGTGTATATAGTATGTATACATTATACATACCCCGATCTTCGAGCAAAAACATTCCAGAATAAACATACATATATGGAGCATTTATTTATACAGAGATGCATATAATGTATGCATGTATGTATGTATATGCTTATGTATACCTGTATACATGTGCGTATGCGCATGTGCGTACGTGTGTATGTGTGTACGTATGTGCATGTGTGTGCATGTGTGCGTGCATTGTGCATGTCTGTGCGTGTATGAGTGTGTGTGTGTGTGTGTGTGTCTATAAAAGGGCTGACGAAATGTGCGTATACGTGAGCATGTGTGCATATTCACATACATGTACAAATTCCCATTGGCATGTATTTGTATATATGTATGTGTGTGTTGTGTGTGTGCGTGTGTGTGTGTGTGCCTACATATATACGCGTGCATTCTGTTATCGAATAAACAAATAAATAAGCAAATATATAAGGAAATAAATTCTATATAAAAAAAAGGGAAAAATAATTTTAAAATGTTGAATATTAAAAAAAATTGAAAAACAGGTAAAAAACGTATGTATATATATATGTATGTATGTATATATACATATATATATGTATGTATATGTATAAAAACGATTAAAATAGAAATAAAATAGGATAAGCATATATGTGTGTCTGTGTGTTTGTATGTGTGTACGTGTGTATGTATATGCGTTGATATATATATATAATATGTAATATGTAATATATAATATATTTTATATGTGTGTGTGTGTCAGAAACAAAAAGTAGGTAATATAAATAAATAGGTAAATAAAGAAGGAAATACATAAAAAAATATATATATATATATAAATGGGAAAAAAAATAAAAGAATGAAAATGAATAAATGAATAAATGAAGAGGAAAATAAGATATTGGAGAAGAGAAGGGGGGAGGGGTGAAACTTTGATGTTGAAGACGGGATAGATTATATGGTATTGTTGTTGGTGGTGGCGGCGGCGGCGGCAGTTGCGGCGGTAGAGGTTGTGGTAGTGGTGGCTGCGGTGGCGGTGCTGTTGGTAGAAGTGTTGGCGGCGGTAGATGTATGAGTGTGTGTGTGTGTGTGTGTGTGTGTGTGTGTGTGTGTG
>NC_068981.1:34132539-34133077 GCF_001194135.2 Octopus bimaculoides
ACGAGTTTATTCCTTCTGTTCGAATATTTTCTGATATTGATCCGTTTTTTCCCTTCTTCTTTCTGTCTCTCACTTTTCTCTCTCTCTCTATCTCTCTCTCTCTCTCTCTCTCTCTCTCTCTCTCACTGCAATTCTTTTGTCTTTCTCTCTTTCTCTTACTTCAATTCTTTTGTCTTTCTCTCTTTCTCTCACTACAATTCATTTGTCTTTCTCTCTTTCTCTCACTGCAATTCTTTTGTCACTCCTTCATTTCCTCCTTTCCACTCCTATATTCTTTTCTCTATCTTTGGTTTACATCTCTGCCTCTCTCTCTATCTCTCTCTCTCTCTCTCTCTCTCACTCTCTTTATCTCTTTTTCTCTGTCTCTCTTCGTCTCCTCACTCTCTCACTCTCTTTCTCTGTCTCTCCTTCCCTCAGTTTCTGTCTTTGTCATCTCTCACAGATATTACACCAAAGTCTTATGCTCCTATACATCCTCACCACTGGCGCCAAGAGCACTACCATCAGCACTAGCTCCAACACCACCACCACCACCACC
>NC_068981.1:34133087-34133660 GCF_001194135.2 Octopus bimaculoides
TGATGATGATGATGATGATGATGATGATGACGATGGTGATGGTGGTGGTGATATGACGGTGGCGTTGACGGTGGCCACATCTGTAATCGTGACCAGTATTGGTATTGCCGTTGTTTGTATTGATAAAGGTGTTGGTGTTGGTGATTTGCAACGCTGACCGCAGTGGTGCGCAGCCATAGCCGTAGCGATTCTGCTATAGCAGAAATGATAGCGCTGGCGATGATATCGGTGAAGATGGTGTTCGTATTGTTGTTGTTGTAGTTGTTACTGCTGTTAGAAATGGTGGTGGTGACGGTGGTGAAGTCGAGTAAAATATGAATGGCAATATGACGGTGACAATGGCGCTAGGTATGTGTTAGCGTTGAAGGTAATAGCGACGATGATGGCGGGAGGATTCGAATGAATATGAATTGTAGTATTGATGGAGGGGGGAGAGAGAGAGAGAGAGAGAGAGAGTTGCTATGTATGGTTAGATAACGTGTTGGTGATGGTGAGAGGAAGAAGAAGAAAAAAAAAAAGATGGGTGTATTAATGGCGGCGGTATTGTAACGACAACGACGGTGATGGTAAGAC
>NC_068981.1:34134534-34135611 GCF_001194135.2 Octopus bimaculoides
TACAATTACCGCAACTACCACTGGCACGCTAATCAATACCATCTACATCGTTGCCACCACCGCTTAAAGTATCGTCATCATCATCACCACCACCGTCATCATCATCATCACCATCGCCGCCGCCGCCGCCGCCGCCACTGCGATTTCTCCAAAAATGTCAACACGATCACCATTCCTAACTCCAACACAACAACAATCACGATCATCCTATCCACAACAATAAACGGCAACTATTGCCGCCGCTACCACCACCACCACCACAACCACCACCACCACCATTACCATTATCATCATTAACATCACCATCAGCATCATCATCATCAACAACGTTGCTACACCATATTATACTGTTGGCGACGTTCCCAAAATTGATATTTGCATCAATCTAAACTTGCCTCTATGTTGTTGGTGGAACTTTTAGAAACAACAGCCAAATGTGCCTCAAATGAGAGAGGCTTAAAAACTGAGACACGTTGGATAATGCATATCTAGGTGAGCAATACTTAATTGAAGCGCGAGATGTGCATGGTTGTAACACGTATGGCCATAGGTCTTCTCAGAGCCACTGCTAGGGATAAACAACGAAAGCTAACGTAACTTTAATCACACTCAGCACACCATCACCACCACCATCACCACCACCAGTACTTCTAACAACACCAGCAGCAGCACGAGCACCACCACTTCCACCACAAACCGCCATCGACTTCTCTAACAATGACCGATGGTCTCAATAAGAGATACGCAAAATGGCTGTTCAACTAGATAGAAATAGCAACTATATCTCTCTCAAATTACATTCTACGGTTTCTTAAAAAAAACAAAACAAAACAATGGATGATGTAGTTCTAGAAATATAAATTGAGGTAAAGGTCACAGTTGGATCGCCTTTTATAATGGATTTAGGCGCAGGAGTGGCTGTGTGGTAAGTAACTTGCTAACCAACCACATGGTTCCGGGTTCATTCCTACTGCGTGGTATCTTGGGTAAGTGTCTTCTACTATAGCCTCGGGCCGACCAAAGCCTTGTGAGTGGATTTGGTAGACGGAAACTGAAAGAAGCCTGTCGTGTATATAT
>NC_068981.1:34135943-34139578 GCF_001194135.2 Octopus bimaculoides
TAGCGGTTCGGCAAAAAGTGACCGATAGAATAAGTACTAGGCATCCAAAGAATAAGTCTTGCGGGGGTCGATTTGCTCGACTAAAAAGGCGGTGCTCCAGCATGGCCACAGTCAAATGACTGAAACAAGTAAAAGAGTAAAAGAGAGTAAAAGAGAGTAAAAGAGAATGTACGTTGAGCTGAGTCTAAAAAGCAACACTGACAACAACAGCTGCAAACAACAACACTGCTGTCGGTGCCATCGTTAACACCAACACATCTAGAACCAAAACCATTGCCAAAATAAGGAACCCCTACATTTTTTACCTACGAACCCCTTTGATTCCTGTTTTATTCAGGTGGTCCCTCACAATCATTCAACGTTTAAAAAAGTCCTACTATTATATTTTTATGATTAGATATTATTAGGAAATGTATAAAAATGTTTTAATATTTTGTGTATTGTCAAAGCATAATCAATTTATTGGAGATGAATTTTAAACAACAAAATCTTATGTGGAACCCCGGTTGAAAACCGCTGAGCCATATGATCGTTCGAGCTTTCAAGCGTGGCAGTAAAAAACGTTTCTCAAATAACATCCTGGATAATCATCGTCCAAATAAGAGACACGATAGCTACGTAATGTAATCCTGCGCTTCAGAAAGTAACAGGATGGTCGTCAAGGAATGACTACGATCATAGCAACAGTGTTTGACGTCATAAAAATCACTTCCATCCATACTTATCAACTAACTGTAGCAACCTCATCGTCATCATCATCATCATTGTCATCGTCATCATCATCATCATCATCATCATCATCATCATCATCATCAATATCATTGTCATCGTCATCGTCATCGTCGTCGTTGTCGTCGGCATCATCATCATCATCATCATCATCATCATCATATCGTCGTCGTCGTCGTCGTCGTCGTCGTCATCATCATCATCACCACCACCACCTAGACAATTAATACATTTGATTCTAATCTACGTGCAAGGCCAGGGGTGGAGTTGAGGAGCAGTCGATACTATCGACTCCGATACCTGACAAGTACTTTATTTTATCGACCCCACCCCTCTCGCCAAAAGGATGAAAATCAAAACTGATTCGAGAGGAATTTGAATTCGGGACGTAAAGAAATGAACCAACTATCACTTGGCATTTTATTCGACGCACCAGCTATTCTGCCTGCTTACCCCATCCTCGCCATCACTAATTATGGTATCTGATTTACGTACATACAAGGCTAGTAACTGTGAGGGCAGTGGGGAGTGGGGTGTGTGAGGGTGAGTTGATTCTTCCATCAACCTGAATTCTTAATTGGTACTTTATTGCATGGTGATGGAAAGGATAGAAAACAAAGTTGATCCGGGTGGGATTTGATCCCAGAACGTGAAGAGACGGAACAAATACCGCAAGGCATTTGTTCCGACACTCTAGCGATTCTGCCAACTCGCTGCGTTATATCATCACAAATAATCTTTATAACTATAGGAACTAGGCATGAAATTCGTGGGGAGGGAACTAGTTGAATACATCGATCCCAATGTTTAACTGGTACTTAATTTGTCGACCCCCGAAAAGATGAAAGGGAAAGTCGACCTCGACGGAATTTGAACTCAGAACGTAGCGATAGGCGAAATATCGCTAAGCATTTCTTCCAGCGTGCTAACGATTCTATTTCTTTATTGCCCACAAGGGGCTAAACATAGAGGGGACAAACAAGGACAGACAAAGGGATTAAGTCGATTACATCGACCCCAGTGCGTAACTGGTACTTAATTCATCTACCCCGAAAGGATGAAAGGCAATGTCGACCTCGGCGAAATTTGAACTCAGAAAATAACGGCAGACGAAATACCGCTAAACCTTTCGCCCACCGTGTTAACGATTCTACCAGCTCGTCACCTTTATACCTTCACTAATAATGATTTCAAATGTTGGCATGTGACCTGCAATTGCGTGGGAGAGGTCAAGTCGATAACGTCGAATTCAGTGTTCAACTGGTACTTATTTTATCGATCCCGAAAGAATGAAGAGCAGTGTCGACCCCGGCAGAGTTTGAACGCAGAACATAAAGACAGACAAAATACCGCTAAGCATTTCACCCGGTGTGCTATAACGTTTCTGCCAGCTCGCCAACTTACACCATCATTAATAATGACAGTAATGTTTTCTGATTTAGGCACGAGGTCAACAATTTTGAGGGGAGGGATTTGTCGATCGAGCACATCGACCTCAGCACACTACTGGTACTTTATTTTATCGACCCTGAAAGGATGAGAGGTAAAAAGTTAGCCCGGTTGGAATTGAACTTAGACTGTAAAGAGATAGAATGAATACCAGAAGGCATTTTTTCCTATGCTCTACCGATTCTGCCAGCTTGCCGCCATTAAAATGCTTTTTACTTATGGCAGAAGGCCAGATATTTCGGGGAGTTAGTCCAGTACATCGACTTTAGTACCTCATTGCTACTTTATTTTATCGATCCTGGAAGGATGAAAGGCAAAATCGATCTCTACGGGATTTGAACTTAGAACATAGAGATCTGCAACATTTACCGCAGGTCATTTTGCCCAACGCTCTAACAATTCTGCCACCTCACCGCCCTTAAGAATGGTTTATAGGCTAAGCAAAATGCTTGAAATTTGAGATATGGGGCGCGGTATTTAGACGATCGTATTGGCTAAAGTGCTTGACTGGTACTTTACTGTTATTATTCTCGAAAGGATGGAAGGCAATAGTTGACCTTAACAACATTTAAACTCTGGCTCTAAAGAACTGGAAATAGTACCGCGTGGCATTTTGGCCGACACTCTAAAGATTATGCCAATCCACCCCGCTTGATAATGACAATAATCATCCCCTTGACCATCGTATTCCTCTCAGTCAATAACGTGACCAATACTCCGTCCAGTATCACCACTACCAGCAGCATCACCACTACCACCACCATCAGCTTCACCACCACCATCAGCTTCACCACCACCATCAGCTTCACCACTACTATAATCCCTATAACGGCTTTAAGGGAAAGGACACATTGCTAAATGTGGTCCTGGATGGATACTACGTTTAAATGATAAGACGTGGACACGGTTGGAATGTCTTTGATCAAAGGTCTGCTCGATCAAAATTGATCCGTAGCAAAACTGCAACACCATCGCCACCATTAATATCAATGTCACTCGACCTACTTGAAATAATAGTCAAATAACCATCAAATCACATTGTAACGTCTTTAAAACGGAAGGATACGTTACATAATATAGTCTCAGATAAAAAGAAAAATTGGGATAGTCATGCCTGGAATGCCTTTTATCATAATCATCATACCCGAAGCTTAACAACAGCAGCAACAACAGCAGCACAACGGAAACAGCAAATAATGCACTAAGTACACCACCACCACCACTACCACTGCCGCCGCCGTCGCCACCACCACCACGAATGACATGAATATGTACATATAGGCGCAGGAGTGGCTCTGTGGTAAGTAGCTTGCTTACCAACCACATGGTTCTGGGTTCAGTTCCACTTCGTGGCACCATGGGCAAGTGTCTTCTACTATAGTCTCGGGCCGACCAAAGCCTTGTGAGTAGATTTGGTAGACGGAAACTGAAAGAAGCCCGTCATATATATATATATA
>NC_068981.1:34140188-34141968 GCF_001194135.2 Octopus bimaculoides
GAGAGAGAGAGAGAGAGAGAGAGAGAGAGAGAGAGAGAGAGAGAGAGAGAATAGCTTGATCTGCTAGCAAACGCAACCAAATGCTCCGAAAACCATAATCCTACAGTTTTAGAAAAAAAAAAAGAAAAGAAAGGGTGAGGATAGTTTTATCTGAATAAGAAACGAGGCAGTCAAGGTTTAAGTATCCTTGATCATGGTTCTGCTTTGTGGCTAAAGTCTGGATCAGACACGACTTGAGGTAAACAACAATAACAACAACAACAACAACAGCAACAACAACAACGACGACGACGACGCCGACAGTAAGACTGGCAATATATGTTATGATCATTTAACATTTAACACCATCAACAGCAACATAATAACACCACATCGTCACCACCACCACCACCATCACCACCACAACTGCCACCTCCACAACCATCGCAACCGTCACCATCACCAGTATCATCACCAGCATCATCGCTGCTACTCAAATACCGCCAACAACAAAGCTATAACGCTCCCATTACCACAATCACTAGCATCATCACCATCACCATTTCCGCTACTCACAACAAGGCTATCACACCACCACCACCAACAACAACAACAACAGCAACAACAACAACAACATCAATAACACCACCAACAACGAAAACAACCATCTTTACAACCACCACCGCCACCATCACCACCATCACCATCACCACCGATGTAGCAGCCATTAGTATCGAAAGCAATGCTATGACGCTGCTACCACAGCCATCACCACCACTGACTCGACCAACGCCATCACCTCGGTAACACTATAACGCCATCGCAACCACCATCTCCATGCCACCACTACTAACAACAACACCGCTGTCACCATCACCACAAATAACAACAGCAACGCTACAACGCCTTCACATCCAGCACAACCGCACCACTGCTACCAGAAGCAACGCTACAATGCCACCACAACCACCATCGTAACACCACGGCTACCACCGCTACCCACGTCACAACAACCACCATCATGCTACTACCAACACTACCAGCGCACTGCTACGAACAGCAACGCTGTGACGCCTTCACAGCCTGTAAAACGACACCACCGCTGCCAACAACAATGCTATAACGTCACCACACCACGGCTACCAACAACAACAACGCTACAACGTTACCACACCGCTCCTACCAACAGCAACGCTACAACGCCTTCACACTCAGTACAACGACACCACCGCTACCAACAAGAACGCTGCAACGCCATCACAACTACCATCGCCGTACTAACAGCTATGTACTGACGGCAGCAATGTAACTACCAAAGCAGCCAAATTTCCATCGTCTGCACGTTACTAATACCAACAACATTTTTTACCGCCACTATCATTATTACCACCGCTACTTTCCCTCTACCAACAACAAAGCTACAATACCATCACAAACATTTCTACCCCCACTGCAAGTAATAAGGACGCTTCCAGCAACAACACCATTGTAACCAACAACGCCTTACTCTCACTACCAGCCGTAACACTATATCGCCTTCACAACCATCGCTACCGAAAAACCAGTAGTATGAGCAATACTACAAAAACATCACAGCTAAATATTCCTCAAATTACAATCGAAAGGCAATGGATGAAGATGGATTTGGCACTGCCTGAACGTCCCTCCTCGTAGATTTCACAACAGGAACGCTACAACGCCAACGTAATCACCGCTGTTTCTCGATCACACGAACAGCCACACTTACAACGCCATCACAACCGCCGCCACCACAACCGCCGCCACCACCACCACCACCACT
>NC_068981.1:34141978-34142594 GCF_001194135.2 Octopus bimaculoides
ACGCCATCACAACCGCCGCCACCACAACCGCCGCCACCACCACCACCACCACTAACATATCCATTCTGCAGCGTATTGGCAAAGGCGTTTGAGTGACGGATGACATACCTTGCACAATTAACGCTACTTACTTGCACTGTGAGTTCAATAACAGTCAAAGTGACCTTCTTCTTTTATACGCCTGGGGTTGATAAATAATGCACCAGTCGAGGCCAGTTTCATTAGATTGCCTTGCAGCATTTGTTCCTCCCAGCTCTTCAAGTTCTGAATTCAAATCCTGTCAGTCACTTGAATAGTAGACTTGACTCGTCGCTCTGTTGAAAACACCGCCGGTTTGGTTCTTGGGTAAGTTAGATCCGTCCATTCTCTTGCAAAGATTCGAGTTAAGTTTCCAGTTTGTGGATGAGTAGGCTGACAGCCTTTCTCTTTTCCATATATTCTCGAAGAGCCTGAAGAGTTTCACGAGCACTGATCCCTCTTATCCCCTGTTGGTGATTAAATCCTTTATCAGGCCTGAGATTTGGTGTGGGGGGACGGGTCGAGCTAGCCAATTACATCGAACCCTTAGTGCTTAACTGGTACTTATTTCATCGATCCCGAAAGGACAAAAGGCAAA
>NC_068981.1:34144901-34145568 GCF_001194135.2 Octopus bimaculoides
TATATATATATATACATACATACATACGACGGGCTTCTTTCAGTTTCCGTCAACCAAATCCACTCACAGAACTTTTGGTCGGCCTAAGGCTATAGTAGAAGACACTTACCCAAGGCGTCATGCAGTGGGGATGAACCCGGAATCATGTGGTTGGGAAGCAAATTCCTTACAGCCACGCCTACACGTAAGTGTGTGTGTGCGTGCGCGCGTATTTATATGAATATGTGTGTGCGTATGTGTGTGTGTAGTTCTCCATCTTTAATGATGGTGTTTGTGTTGTTCGATCAACTGAATAACCTGTTCATTGAAATTATGTTTGAGTAGCTGAGTATTCTACAGACAAGTATAAACTTAATATAATTTTCAGAGAGACCCAGCGTGACAATTCTTGAATTACATGCATAATCCACCTGATGGGCTTAAATGCAGTTTCTTTCAACCCAAGATGGCTACTATGCAATTCGATATTACTCTCTTACTCTTTTACTTGTTTCGGTCATTTCACTGCGGCAATGCTGGAGCACCGCCTTTAGTCGAACAAATCGACCCCAGGACTAATTCTATCGGTAACTTTGCCGAACCGCTAAGTTACAGGGACGTAAATACACCACCATCGGTTGTCAAGCGATGGGGGCGGGGAACAAACACAGACACACTAATATATATA
>NC_068981.1:34146230-34147135 GCF_001194135.2 Octopus bimaculoides
ACGACGCAGGCTTCTTTCAGTTTCCGTCTTCAAAATCCACTCACAAGACTTTGGTCGGCCAGAGGCTATAGCAGAAAACACTTGCCCAAGGTGCCATGCAATGTTACTGAACTCGGAACCATGTAGTTGGGAAGCAAGCCTCTTACCACGCAACCACTTCTGCACCTATATTGCTGAAAATGTCCAAGTAGTAGGATAGAAACCGAGACCTCATTACTGTGAAGTGAATTTCCTAACTGATCAACCACACATACGTCTCCCTCCCCTTCCTCTACCTTCCCCTCCTTCATTATATATGTGTTGTGTGTATGTGTGTGTGTGTGTATGTGTGTGTGTGTGTATGTCTGTGTGTATCTCTGTATTAACAAAAATATATATACATACATATATATATGTGTGTGTCTGTGTGTGTGTGTGTCTGTGTGTATGTGAGTGTTGTGTATGTGTGCATGTCTGTGCGTGCATGTGTATGTAAGTAAATGTGCGTGAATATAAATATATGTGTGAGTGTGTGTGCGTGGGGTGTATATAAATATATATATACATGTATGTGTTTACGAGCAGAGAGAGGCAAGGGTGGGAAGGTGGAGATACATACACATAAACTTATGCACATACGCATGTAAACCTACGCACGCAAACACATTGGTAAATACATGCGTACAGACTTAGATTCACCCACACGTACATATATACACACGCAACCGATTCCCCCAGCTGGCTTAAACAGTCACATACCTCCCCAACTATCTATCCTATTTTTGCCCCTTCTCCACCGGCAACATATCCCCCCCCATACACATACATACGC
Organism: Octopus bimaculoides; assembly: GCF_001194135.2. Lineage (NCBI taxonomy): Eukaryota > Metazoa > Mollusca > Cephalopoda > Octopoda > Octopodidae > Octopus > Octopus bimaculoides. The sequence goes on from NC_068981.1 coordinate 34,147,042, forward strand.
ACGTATACAGGTTTACACATATACATGCTTACATACACATACAAGGGTACATACACACACAAATCCATGTATGCATGTATGTGTATGTAGGTGT
>NC_068981.1:34148570-34152519 GCF_001194135.2 Octopus bimaculoides
TGCTTCTCTTTCATTCCTTTTTTTTTCCCCTCCACCTTACCCAAAGGAGCCTTTTACCCCACCCCACAACATCCTGCCTTTTCTTCTCGCCTCCACCCTGACTCCTACCCATCCCAAAGAAGCCACTTATCAACTTTACCAACTTTTCCCCCTCCATTTCTCTTTCATTCACACACACAAGCCCACACACGCACATGTGTACACACACACACACACACACACACGTACACGCACACACTCACACGCTCTCTCTCTCTTTCTCTCTCTCTCTCCCCTACAACTACCAACCCACTCCAGAGTAAAGCGTCCCATTTTTTTTTAAACTCCAAACCCTAACCAATTTATCCTCCCCTCCACATTTATCTACCCAGAATAACTCTCTATCTACACCATACCCTAACCAATTCTGCTTTACCGCCTATGTACCCACTTCTTATCAACCCTAGGCTTTAACCAATTCCTTCCTTTTCTACAGTTACCCTCAATAAGGAACCTCCGGTTTCAAGTCCTCAACTAGTATCTTTAGCTTTTGCATTTTTCCACCTTAAAACCTTTACTTTACCAATGTCCAGTATAAGGAAAGCCTATCAGATTTATACCCCAATACCTTATGCTAAAATAGGTTTGTGTCACAAGCCAACGCGGAAACCTCTAACACACTCGATTAAATAGCTAGAAATAACAGCTAAACGTTCCTCAAAAATCACACACTACCATCTTTTAAAAACAATGCATAAGATAATATGGTCTGAGTTACGTTATGGTCAAGACTGGAACACCTTTGGTCAGAAGTCTGCTCTGTGAGGATAAAATCAGATCTGAACGATAACAACAAAGAATTTCGTCTCACATCTCCATATTTCTCCTATATAATGAATTCTTTCCCGTTCTTGGTTCATCCTTTCTATCTAATGCTATAAACATTTCCTCTCATCTCCATATTTCCTACTTTCAGGAACCTTCTCTTTACTCATTATTCCTCTCCGCTACCTCTTTATTCCATGTCCTAAGCAATTCTTCCTCACCTCCATAATTATTCACAATAAAGAGCTTTCTATCTTTGTTCATAGATTTATGCAATATCTCATAACGTGAATATTTTACCCAACATAAGAAACTTGTTCCATTCTCTTTATTTCACCTCTTTATTCCATGTCCTAAACAATTCGTCTTCACCACCATAAGCATCCGTAATAAGACTTTATATCTATACACCTCGATGTAAGCATTATCTGCTCACTTCCATAAGAAACCTACCCCATTCCTTAATCTGTTCTTCATCATCCCCACACTTAGCCACTCCAATCTACTCCAATCTACTCCTACATGCCTTAAATAATTCATTCCACGCTTCCGTATTTACTGTCAATGGGATACAAGCCAACAAGGAGCCTCTATGCGGTTACTTAAACTGCTAGCAAATGCAAGCAAATCTTCCTTCCGTTTTTTAAAAAAAGGAAAGTTGCATTTGCTAATGTTCTAGATACATCATGTCCAAAAAAATATACGGACGTTCACGGCTGGAACGTCTTTGGTAATAAGTTATTTCGAATTAGATCTAACTTTGGATCAACAACAACAATGCCAAAATAAACTCATTTTTACCTATCCTATGCTCAAAATATTTGCTTCTCACATTCACAATTATTCAACATTTGGAATTTCCTAAGTAACCCATCCTTAAATAAGTCCTCCCATACCTCTGAATTACCTCCTTCTAGACTCTCTTTCTTCTATATACTCCAACCAATTCTTCTTCAACACAGCAATTATCCACTCCCATGGCTCCTATATTGATAATTATTTCCATAGCTCAAAGAATTATTTCTAAACCTCCATATTTTCATACCATTGGTATCTCTATCAATACCAGTGATTCTCAACTGAAGTCCATATGACCCCTGGGGGTCCATATAAAATTTTGGGGGTGCCATGCAACAAAATAGTAAACTAGAGATCCACAATAATATTTCAAGACTCCCAGAAAAAAAATTTGTATTAGATGTATTACAAGAAACAGTTAGGCTTCTTTAACATTTTACAGTTCAATCTACACAAGTCGTGTGAAAAACAAAATAGGAATTTTGAAAGAAGTTTCTATAAAACTAGTTTCTAAAAATTGAATGATTATGGGAATCCACAAGAATAAAATAGTAATCAAAGGGGTCCATAGAAAAAAATGGGTGAAAACCCCTGATCTACACAATAACTTAAACAAATCTCCTTCATCCCAGTAGTTGCTCATCTCAACATCGCTTCTACCTGCTCACTTTCATAGTAACCTATAACTGTGTTACTCTCATCTACCTCCTATTGTAATCATTTATTGTATTTACATTTTCCTTTCCGAAGCACACTTTTCTTTATTACAACCCCTTTTCTGTCGTTTCCTCAACACACATTTACTCATCAAACAAGCTTACTATCTGCCCCATAGCATAACCTAATCTTTATTTTTCCAAAACCTCTTAAGGAACCGATTTAATGGATACTTGAACTGATTCCCTCTCTGTCACAAATAATCACCAACCACAATCACTTCCTCTCTCCCTCAAACTCAACTAGTCTATCCTCATACCTCAGACTTTTACCCCACCATAAAGGACTTACTATTTACCCCAACCTCTTATCACGGTATCACGGTATCGACCAGACTATCGGATGTTGTTATACATCGCTAGTCACAATGCACTTTGCATTGTTTTAGCTTTCGAATGACGCCACCCCGCTGGCTTGGCGAACAGGCCAACATTCCCTCTAATATGAAAGCTAGTCGCACGCAAGGCTACTCATTTACAGTTGAATGGACTGGAGAAACGTAAAATGAAGTGTTTTGCTCAAGAACACCACTTGCTGCCCGGTCCGGGAATCGAACGCATAGTGATCTAGCGATCGTGAGGGCAATACCCTAACTACCAGGCCGCGATCCTTCACACTAACCTCTGATATTTATTCCTCAATCACTCCTACGCTTACGCATTAAAATCATTGGCCCTGCTTTCTACACCATATTTTATATATATTTCCTTCTCATTTCAATTCTTAACCACACTAAGGATTCTCACATTTACCCTACGTCCGCAAGATGGCTTCATCTCCTCTACACTTACCCACGCTATCTAACCCACTCCCAAATCAATTCTTTGTCACTTTTATATTTACCCGCTCTGAGGAACCCCTACCCAGAGTAATATCTTTAAAACATCTACCCTTCACACGCCTCACCAATGTTTTTCGCCCACCTCACACTTCCTATCCAAGACGTAACGAACCTTCCAGCTTTCTACCCCACGTCCTACCAATAACGGGTTGCCTCTCCTCCTCACCACCACCCTCAGCCCCAAGTCTTACCAATTCTCTCTTACCTACCCTATCCAAAATCCATTCCTTCTCCTGTCCTAACTATTTCTTCCCGCCATCCAGTTACATGTTGTTTTTTTTTGAAAGTGAAATATAAAATATCAACAACAACAAAAATTAAGTCCTACCCCACGTCGTGCAAGGTCCCCGTTTCTTACTCCACACCCATATTTATCCTACATCATTACCAATTCTACCCCGTCTTACCCACAACTCAAAACACAAAACATATACCGCCACACCCAAGCCCTTCCAATTCTAGCTATTCCTTACTCTAAAACAAAATAAATAAACAAACAAATAACTACCCTACGCCGAGTAGATTCTTTTGGGCTCCCAAACCCTACGGAACCTTACACCCCACCCGACTAACATACCTCTACCCTCCGCTACTCCTCCCCGTCACACCATTTTATTCTTAGCTCCCAACAACAACACACAACCGCATATCTTAAATGTTGCATATTCTCTCTCTCCCTTTCTCTCCCTCACACATACACACATGCACTCACACACACACACACACACACACACACACACACACACACACACACACACACAAGCACGCACACATTAACGCTATTTCTAT
>NC_068981.1:34152529-34154002 GCF_001194135.2 Octopus bimaculoides
ACACACACACACACACACACACACACACACACACACACACACACACACACAAGCACGCACACATTAACGCTATTTCTATTTCTTTTTCATTTCGACGGTTCTTTCCTTGTTTGTCTGCCTGCCTGCCTGTCTTACACTTGACTCTCTGTCTGTCTGTCTGTCTGTCTGTCCTACTGACTGCTTTGCATGCCTGTTCGTCTGTCTGCCTAGATAGGCAGACATACAGACAGGCATGCAAAGCAGGCAGTCAGGTTCTCTGTCTACCTTTTCTCTTCGTAATGTCGCCTTTCTTGGGTGTGTCTTTTTGTCTGTCTGCCTGCTTGTCTCTTAGACTCTGGTGCTCTCTCTCTTTCTCTCTTATCCAATGACTTTCTGACTGTCTGTCTTTTGTCTGTTTGTCACTCTGTCACCGTCTGCCTGCCTGTATGCTTGCGTGTCTCTTTCCGATTGTCTCTTTGTCACCCTGTTTTACTGTCTTCACCTGTCTGTCTGTTTGTCTGTGTTCTGCTCTGTGTGTGTGTGTGTCTCTCTCTCTCTCTCTCTCTCTCTCTCTCTCTCTCTCTCTCTCTCTCTCTCTCCCTCTCTCCCTCTCTCTCTCTATCTCCACCCCTTCTCTCTTTCATCTCTTACTGCACCTGTCTCTAGATCTCTCTATAGCTCTCTGTCACTCTCTGAATGTCAGTCTGTCTCTAACTGTCTGTCCGTCTGTCTCTGTTTTTGTTTGTCTCTTTCTCTCTCCCTCTCTCTACAGCTCTTCCTTCTCTCCATCTCCCTCTCAATGCTTGTGTCTCTAAATCACTCTGTCAGTCTCTCTGTCTGTCTTCCACTCTCTCTCTGTCTGTCCGTCTGTCTCTGTTTTTGTTTCTCTCGCTCTCTCTCTTTCTGTCTGTCTGTCTCTCTCTCTCTCTCCCTCTCCCCCCTCTCTCTCTCCCTCTCTCCCTCTCTCCCCCCTCTCTCTCTCTCTCTCTCCCTCTCTGTAACTCTTTACTTATCTTTCCTCCATCTCTATATTCTGTCTTATAACTCAGTCCCCGTGGTAGTCTATGTTTACCTTACTTATCTCATATCTCTCTGTATGTCTCTTTTGTCTTTAAACCTGTGTCAATCTGTTTGTTTTTCTTGTTGTTTTAGTCTGTCTGTAGAGCTATCCCTATGTTTTCTTTGTTTTTGTATTATCTTTCTACCCTTTGTTTCTGTTTGCATGTCTGTCTGTCTGTCTCTATCTGTATTTATGTAACTGTCTATCTCTCTCTCTCTCTCTCTATCTCTCTATCTATCTATCTATCTATCTATCTATCTATCTACATACACACACACATAATATATGTACTTAGATTCTTAGATAAGTTTCGGCCAGAATTGGTTCCGAACATGATTAACTTAATACCACAACCTGGAAAAGGCATATAATGATGTTGCATATCATTCGTTCTTTGGACACCATAGCCCATTTCGAGTAGTGTGTATATATAT
>NC_068981.1:34154073-34154814 GCF_001194135.2 Octopus bimaculoides
GGAATTTATCTGTAAATAAAACTCTGAGTTTCGGATGTCGGGGTGGAAACCCACGCCGCCATCTCTTCAGTTATCTGGCCATCAAAAAAAATGCTATGAAAATGACCGTTAAACAAAGGGAATATACAGTGTGATTGACCGTTATTAAGACAAAAGAGCTATTAGAATGACCACTAAGTGAGGGGAGGGAGTAAAGGCAAGGGAGTAAAAATGTCCATAGTATTCGCGTAAGCGCACCAGTCCATACATACACATGCGCGCCCGCACACCCATGTACATGTGCCTATATGTATATCCTCATCCACCCTCACTTGAAACACACACATGCTCACCCACGGATATGTATGCGGGTATGTATATATTTTTTGGCGAACATGTATGTGAGCATGTGTGTGTTTCAAGTGAGGGTGGATGAGGATATACATATAGGCGCATGTTCGTGGGTGTGCGGGCGCGCATGTGTATGTATGGACTCGTGCGCTTACGCGAATACTATGGACATTTTTATTCCCTTACCTTTACTCCCTCCTCTTACTTAGCGGTCATTCTAATAGCTCTTTTGCCTTAATAACGGTCAACCACACTGTAATTTCCCTTTGCTTAACGGTCATTTTCATAGCATTTTTTCGATGGCCAGATAACTGAAGAGATGGCGGCATGGGTTTCCGCCCCGGCATCCGAAATTCGGAGCTTTATCATGGCTACCGAATAATTGTCACATATTATTTACATATATATATG
>NC_068981.1:34156598-34157165 GCF_001194135.2 Octopus bimaculoides
TAGTAGAACTTTCGATTGATGGTCTGGCCCGGCGGGGCGGGGTAGGGGACGAATTCTTGATGCACAATACCACATTTACAGGAGTGATGCTCGTGGCAGGTCTTCCAGATCGCTTATCGTCTTCGAGTGATGTTCTTCCGCTTTTAAAGCGCCCGTGCCACTCGAAACATTGCGTACGACCCATTGCCGCGTCACCTTAAGCTTACCGAAGCATGCTCAATGTCTCTGTAGCAGACTTCCCAAGTTTAACGCAAAATTTCACGTTGGCTTTTTGTTCCTGTCCATGAAAAAAAAAACAGACTACAGCATACACGTGATGAGAAAAATCACGTATTTCATAACTTGCGAAGTAAACACAAGCGATATCACTCGGCATACTGCCTAATGAAGGTCACTGCTAGCCCTTACTGCGTGCGCAACTATATGCTGCCATCTGTTGGCGCGCTACAGAACTAGTCCAGGAACTTTTTGATGTCACATTTATGTATGTATGTATATATGTATGTATGTATTATGTATGTGTATATATATATATATATATATATATATATATATATATATATATAT
>NC_068981.1:34159629-34161523 GCF_001194135.2 Octopus bimaculoides
ATATATATATATATATATATATATATAGTGTGTGTACCTGTGCGCACATACGCACAAACACACACTCACACACATAAACGCACACAACAACACACTTACTCTCCTACACACATGCACACATGAAACATATATACAGAAATAACTGGCAAAAAAGTCACCCCCACCCCCCACCTCACAAAATAAAATGTCTCAAAAATTCACCTCATGTTCTATAAATGAAGTTAGGCCTATCTTACATCCTTTAATGCACTAAAAGCTTTCTTTTTTACTTGAATATGCGCTGCTGAAATTGAGATACATCTAAGATGCCCGTCAAATACGGTAATTATTCTTAGTTGATGATTCACTGCGTCACTGCTCCGAGTTGCTCACATTTGTGCCGTTCTGGTGAGAGGATTAATGAAACGTTTAAAGGGCTGTGATTATAAGTTATTATACCCCCTAGTTATTTTTCATTAGTCATCTTTGGTTAGATAATATTATTTGTACAACTTCAGCTATTGTTTCTAATTTATTCGTTGATCGGGAGATCTGATGACTGTCAATCTTCGTTTAAACACTTAATCAAGTTGGGATTAAAAATTAAATATAAGATAAAGAATATTCTACATAACCCACAGTAAAGAACAAGCTAAGTCTCTGAATAATATTTCTTATGAATCCATGACACAGTAATCACTCGGTAGATACATAAATATTTATATTGTTATACTGATTACGCAGACAGCAAATCCCGTTACTGCAATTCTCGTCAGCTAGAGATTTGCGGTTAGATTGTTTCATCTCTGTTCGATAATTCATCTTTTATTTGTTTATACATTTATCAATTTATTTGTTTGTATGTTTATTCATTTACTTTTTTCTTTTATCTTGTATTTACAAATCTATACTAAATGGTATTGTTTACACAAAAAAATTTTTGAATTTTTCTTATGAATTTTATTCTTGCTCTCTATACTTTACGCACTGTTGTTCATCTATTCATTTTTATTTAGCCATCCATCATGCTTGCAATTGTAGATTATCACACAAATCTCATTGTAATTATATTTTAGATGTCCCCATCAACTCATCAACATTTTGTTGAATCTATATTATTGCAGATTCGTAGTCCATTGCTATATATTTGTAAAGCTGTGTTAGATAAGGTGGGTGAGACGGGAGAGTTGCTAGAGAATCGAATAGAATGAATGCCTTGTGGTATTTGTTACGACTCTCTTAGCCTTGAGTTCCAATCCCATCAACTTCAATATTGCTTCTCATCATTTTGGCATTGTGAGCACTGGATTGGCAGACGATATCTGTTCCAGTTCTTTGGGTTCTGAAATAAATTCTACAATTTATTGAGGTTCCATCAATAATAGTTTTATGGGCGTGTCCAATGTAAAATAGCAACTACCTATGGTAGTTAAGTCAAAGAAACCTACATGGCATGAGTTAATCAGAAGAGTGTGTGACAAGCGTTTTGTTTTCATTATTTACGTGTGTGCAGCGAATGTATGTATGTGTATATATAAATAAATATGCGTGTGTGAGTGTGTGTATAGATAGATAGAGACAGAGAGAGGGGGGATTTCTTATTACACTCTGTTTTCGAGTAACACTTTTTTCCCAAACATATTATATTGATTTCAAATTTTGGCACAAAGCCATCAATTTTGAGGGAAGGGGTAAGTCGATTACATTGACCCCAGTGTTCAACTGGTATTTATTTTATCGACCTCGAAAGCATGGAAGGCAAGATCGACCTCAGTGGAAATTGAAGTCAGAATGTAACGACAGACGAAATGCCGCTAAGCATTTTGCCTGGCTTGCTAACGATTCTACCGGTTCACGGTCTTGCTCTGGCATATGATATTGAGTTCTAAAACCAGGTTATTAGTATCGCAATATA
>NC_068981.1:34161685-34163490 GCF_001194135.2 Octopus bimaculoides
ATGTATTTATATGTGTATGTATGTGCATATGCGTGGAGGCGCAATGGCCCAGTGGTTAGGGCAGCGGACTCGCAGTCATAGGATCGCGGTTTCGATTCCCAGACCGGGCGTTGTGAGTGTTTATTGAGCGAAAACACCTAAAGCTCTACGAGGCTCCGGCAGCAGATGGTGGCGAACCCTGCTGTACTCTTTCACCACAACTTTCTCTCACTCTTACTTCTGTTGTACCTGTAATTCAAAGGGTCAGCCTTGTCACACTGTGTCGCGCTGAATATCCCCGAGAACTACGTTAAGGGTACACGTGTCTGTGGAATGCTCAGCCACTTGCACGTTAATTTCATGAGCAGGCTGTTTCGTTGATCGGATCAACTGGAACCCTCGACGTCGTAAACGATGTTTTGCCAACAACAATGCACATATGTGAATATTCGCTTTTACTTCATTACAAAATTATATCTAATTATACTATTGCTCTGCATGTAAATAATTGTCATAATCATTGAGTTCTATGCAAATAACTTCTGCATAAATTATATTTTCTGTTGTATCTATGAGAACATATATACATATATGTGTGTGTGTTTGTATGTATATATATCTTAAATATATATATATATATATACATGTATAAGCATGTAATGATTATTTCTATAGACATGCACACACATAAACACATATACACACAAATATATATAATATATATAACTGCATCTCCCTCCTTTCTCATGTGGTATTTGTAAGAGTACATGTGTATATACATGTATATACACATAATGCGTATTGCATTACGCATAATGCACATTATATGCTAACAATATGACTCAGACATTTTGGCATTAGATATTTATTCGGCGAAATTTGATGAATCTATACTATAGAAAACAACATTATAGAATTACACAAAAGAATGACCGTTTATCAGAGATCACGATAATATCCAAACGGGAAACATAAAAGCGGCGTCCATAGCATGGAATACTGCGAGGAACGTCCATGTAACATTTGATGCAAAACCTGCATCTTTTGTAACCTTATTATATTGAATGGTTACACTTGATTACGTAATAATTATGAAAGCGGTTTGGTTCTCAATGAAAGAATAGAAACAGTTTAACTGGAGTTTTAGATAGACGAAACAGTAGAAATGTTTTTAAGTGTTCATCTCTCGAATCAACTGAAATAAAGATAAGTGTTTTTGTTATACTACTTATATGAGTGACAAACAGACGTGGGTAGTTGTTCCGTATTTTATATAGTTAGAAATATCCATCAACTGGTGATAATTTATGTTGATAGCAGGACTGGAAAATATAGCAAGTAGCGACCTTCATGTCTGTATCAAGTTGCTCTGCACTCCATGTTAATAATAATAATAATAATAATAATAATAATAATAATAATAATAATAATAATAATCCACTTCCTATTCATGGACAACTTGAAGTTATTCACAAAAAGTGAGGCAGAACTTAACAGCCTAGTCCAGTTTGTGCAGATTTTCTCTACTGATATTAAGACGGAGTTTGGGCTCTCAAAATGTGCTACGACGGTGATGAGACGAGGAAAGCTTGTCAGGATAGAAGACATAGGATTCCCAAGTGGTAAAATGATGAAGGCAATTCAACCTCAGTAAATAACTGTAAATAACTGGGAATACTTGAAGCAGATGGAATTAAACACAACATGAAGGAAAAAGAGAGGACCTGCGACGAGTGAGAAAAATACTGGCTTCAAAGCTGAATACAAGAAACATGATTTCATTTTCGCAAGTCATTGATACATATATATATATATATATATATATA
>NC_068981.1:34164531-34166336 GCF_001194135.2 Octopus bimaculoides
TTCAAAATACAAAGACCTGGAAATAGAGGTAACTCAAATGTGGAATCTAAAAACAGAAACAATTCCTATCATAGTAGGTGCCTTACGTATAATAAAAAATATTCAGACAAATACATAGCAAAAACACCAGGACTTACAAATATATATAACATACAGAAAATTGCACTACTAGGCACTGCACACATCCTACGCAAAACACTTTCAATACAGTAACCATAGGAGCATCACAGCAAACCACAGCACATGCCCAAGGCACACAGAGCTGCGCTCGGTAGTGAAGTGAAAGCATGTTATAAAAATAAAACTACTGAATAATAATAAAACCTACGTATGGAAAGAATCACATCTTTAATTGTAGAATTTAACTAATGTTGGATCGCCTTGAAAACGTTGTGTTAACATGTTTTTTCGAAAATATTAATTTCAATGATGTTTTCTATATTTGAATATGTTAGCACGATAGAAACAATTGTCGGCTTTGTGAGGTGAATTCTACAATTAAAGATTATCTCTATACGTATTCTGTTGTAACACACACACACACACACACACACACACACACACACACACACAGAGTCATACTATGTCTAAATAGAACAAAGGACAACAGGTCTGCTCGATTACCCTTGATTTCTACACTAAGCCAAAACAATGATACGCAGTAATACTCTCTGTCAACCGTCTTACATATATCAATACATAGATATGCTTTCTAAACCATGACCTGCTCCATCCTTCCCCAAAACTTCAATTGACTGATTGGCATGAAGTCGATCACCAACACACACCACCGTATGACCCACGCTGTCTCCTCTCTCTATCTATCTACGTCTGCTTTAATTCTGACCCTCATAATTTATTGGTGTCGTGCTATTTGCATTCAGGCATTCTTGACTCTCACATATCTCATTTCCTCTTGTTCCCTCTAAAGCTGTCATATCTACTATCCTAGACGCCGATTAAAGCTCATCTTAATCCTCCCAGCTTACCATCCAAAACGCCGACCCTCAGGAAAACCATTCCTATTTATTTATTTATTTATTTATTTATTTATTTATTCTGTAGTCACTGACTTGCTGTGATTCAAGAACAAACATTAATCTACATCCGTTTCACCGGTTTGGAACGTCTGCGAAGGCCTTCGGTTTATCTCTTTCCGCCATATCAAATCATTTAAATAATTGTAGATTAGACGTATATTTTGCACAGAGGGTCAGCAACTTATCAACATATAACAGTTATTCAACAGGTCCTTCCGTTTTTTTTAAAAAAGTAGGGTGTGGTTTGACAGATAGACACGACTGCTATTTCTATCAGATCCCGGACAGTCTCTTATAGGCTCTTCTTACTAATATCTGGGTATATGATTGTGTAGATTCATTTATTTATTATGTATGTATTAGCGATTTTTCCCCCACTTCCAAGTATCTATTCAGAAATAGCATAGCCAAGTAATCATCAGTATTTCAGATCGCACAATAGAGACTGAACGAATGGTTCACATAGAAACAATGATAAAGACGCAATGACTCTTGGATCAATATTATCAAATTCTGAATCTAGGAGAAGAAAATATTTCAATAAATACCATCGATTTATGCCTGTTCCAGCCAGTCTGTATTCTTGTAGAGAAGTTAAAGCTGTGCAACATATAACTGAAGAAAAATAAAGTGGGCAGGGTAGGAACGGAAGATTTATGGCTGATAACAAATAACTTAAAAGATGGAAAATAAAATCACTGTTAAATACACATACACGACGCACACACTCATTCACATATAGACATACATATGTATACACACACA
>NC_068981.1:34166516-34171833 GCF_001194135.2 Octopus bimaculoides
TATATATATATATATATATATATATATGTATATATATAATTTCCACATTCACCTCCAAACCCACTATCCCGTTCACTTAGTCATATGCAGCGTATATGTATGTATGAATGTATGTATGTATGTATGTAAACATATATGATTAAATGTACAGGCACATCCGCGGAACACATGCACAAACATACATGGACATACGCACTTCTACTGCCAATATATAACGTCCATGTACAAACATTCGGAGCTACACATTTACATATGTAAATGCATACATACTTATCTACAAATATACATACATAAGTACACAAATACCCATCTCTATCTCTGTCTCTTTCTCACACACAACTCTGATATATACATACACGTATGAATACATATACACATAAAAGTGCGCATACAAAACGCATACATACATAATAGACGTAAGTGCATGGAAACAAATACACATATAACCAGACGTGCATACAAACATATACACATATACATAAATATACATAACATAAAAGGAGCTGCTTTGTTACAATGCCATAAAATGAATTTAATGTCTGTTGTGTTTATTTTTGTTGTTACTTAGCCCAGGGTCAAAAATGATGGAGCAGACCAACGATCAAAGTCAATCCAAACCGGCCCATTTAGCCTATTTACAAAAGCATACGATTTACATTATCTAATGGTCTGATTTTGAAGGACGTTTGACTGCTATGTCGAACAGTTTGGATGCCAGAATACAAACTCTCGTACTGGTTCATAGAGTATGAAGTGAAAACTGAACTGCAAGAGAAAAGTTCTTGGTAAACCAAGATCGAGTTTCATCTCTTTTAAACCAAATGTCTTATCTGTCTGTTTTATCTTTCTGTCGACTGTTCTTCCTTCTCTCTAAGGGCAACAGGACCAATCACAAGTCGGTATTGATTTAATCGATTGTTTCCCCCTTTCAAATTCGAAGTCATGTGTCATTTGTGAGAAATTTTGCTTTTTTCATCTCTAATACTTACATTCATGCTTATATTCTTAAGGCTACTGCAGGCTAGTGTTTCATATTTATGCATCACCACTGCATATACCCACACACCTGTTACCAAGTATCATTCAAACGACCGAGATAACTCTGAATTGATATCATAGAGTAGCGCAGTTCGAATTCGGTTCAAGCTGACGCGTGAAGTTTGAAATGCAGAGTGTCAGTCCCATTGCATCCCTTCATAGTGAAAATAGGAACTGTTCATGTATACTCTTCTCTTTGATCTTAACTGACACCTTTACGATCTAACAAGATTACAGGATTAATCATGGCGCCACATTCCACGTCAGTTCTAATTTAAAGCTGAATTTAAAGAGAATATTTCATGTTTTCTGGTAAGGTATGTTTTGGCGCAGCTGTGTTGGCGTCGTTGATTCGACGCAGATTTATTTGACATAAGACGTTTTAATGTCTCTCGTTCGTCTCTCTCTCTGCCCTCCCCCTCCCACCCTCTCTCTCTCTCTCTCTCTCTCTCTGTTTATTTGTGTGAGCAAATTTTTCTTTGTGTTTAAGAGAGGAAAAGTGTTTATGTCGATCGTGTTTGATTAATAAATTGTAATGTCTTCCTCTCAACCTTTCTCTCTCTCTCTCTCTCTCTCTCTCTCTCTCTCTCTCTCTCTCTCTCTCTCCCCCTCTTTCTCTCTCTCCACCCCTTATCTCTCTATTTCTCTTTCTTTCCCTATATGTTTATTTCTGCACGCTCCTGCATATGTATATTTTCGCTTCCAGTACCAAAAAGCACTATTATAGTTATACCAGAACAAATCCATTAATATTATGAAAACTATATCCATTACCTTATCATAAATCAATTGTACAATGCTAAAGCAGATTTAATGAAATTGTAGTTTTACTATGTATTTATTACTAATATTTGATTTCCCATATTTTCTATCTCTTACCTGTTTCTGTCATTAGACTACGATCATACTGGGGTACCGCCTTAAAAGGTTTAGTTGAACAAATCGACCCTAGTGCTTATTTTTAAGTTTTGGTACTTATTCTATCGGTTTCTTTGGCTGAATCTCTCATTTACGGGGACGTAAATAAACTAATACTGATTGTCAAGTGGTAATTCTGGAAAAACACAAACACAATGTCACACACACACACACGCACATACACACACATACGCACACACACACACGCAAGCACGCACAGACACACACAACAAACGCACTCACACACGTGTAACTATACACGTGCTGTTGACATTTTTTTCTCTTTTTCTTTTCCGACGAAGAGCTATGCTCGAAACGTCAAATACTCTCCTTTTACCAAGCATCAAACTAATACATTCCTTGTGCACGTCCTATTGTTGTCTGTCATTGTTAATTTTATTGTTCATTCATTTGATTTGAGTATATATATATGTATGTTTATATGTGTGTGTGTATGCATATCAAAATTATATATACACACGTGTGTGTGTGGTGTGTGTGTGTGTAGGGACGACGGGTTTACTTGTAGTTCCCGTCTACTAGATTCACTCTCAAGGCACAGGTGCCATATTTCCCTGCTTCTTCTCGTAGACATTTCCGTCTACACGTCAAAGAGGGAAGGCTCAAAGTAGTGGCTGGTGCTGATAGAAATAGCAGCAGGATGTTCCTCAACTCACACCCTACAGTCTTGGAAAAGGGAAGGCATCGTTTAATGTAGTGCTAAGTATACAAAAAGACGAGTTGGTCACAGCAGGAACGCCTTTGATCATAAGCTATGCTTTTAAACTTGAGTGCCAGCCTAGACTAAAGAACAAGGCCCCAAGGACAGCGACATTTATGTGAAGATGCCAATATAAACAAACTGCTTTGGTAATTAATATGCGAAATTGCACCTAAATTTGTGAATGAGTAGCTGTCTGTCCACCTGCCTGCCTGTCTGTCTGTCATCCTACCTGTCTGCCTCTCTATCAAACTGCCTTTTCTGACTGTTTGTCTGTCTGTCTATCTGTCTTTCTCTCTGCCTGTCTGTCTGTCTGTCTGTCTGTCTCAGTTTCATTGTTTAAGTGTCTCGTTGATTACTTGCATATTGGATTTCTTGATTAATTGATTATGCAGCTGTTTGATTGTTTGATCGATTGATTGATTATTTCAGTGTTTGATTGCTTGATTGATCGATTGTCTGATCGATTACTTACTCGACTGGCTGTTTGATTGCTTAATTACATGACTTTAGGATAAGTTAATTGCTTAAGTTAATTGTTTGATTGGTTGGAAATACATTCATTGCCTGCTTAAAAGAGCGTGTGGATGTCACTCTTTCTCTGTGGATGCATGTGTGTGTGTTTGCGTGCGTGCGTGCTTGATGAATGTATGCATGATCTTGCATGCGTGCGTGTGTGTCGTGTATGTGTGTGCGTGTCATATGTGTATGTGTGTGTGGGGGAAGGGGCAGTTAAAGAGTCAGGCTGAATTCATTACACTATTTAGGGCAGTCGTCCTACGTTCAGAATTGAAATCCCAGCGGGCCAAAATTTTGTCTTTCAACCCTCCAGAATACTTAAAGTGCCTATATGTTATAGTTGTTATGTGTGTGTGTGTGTGTGTGTGTGTGTGTGTGTGTGTGTGTGTGTGTGTGTGTGTGTGTGTGTGTGTGTGCGTGTAATTCATGCTTGCGTGTATGCAAATTGCGTTATTCTGTTAAGTGTGTTTAGCTTATGTCCTACGTGAAACTGTTGTTTTATAATAACCTATAATGAATGCATACTTGTGTTAGTGTAATTACATGCTTCAGTTTATGTCTAGGCACATATGTGAACGTATATATTTAGGCGCAAGTATGTGTCTGTGTGTGTGTATATATATATATATATACACACACACACACATACACCCATATATGTATGTATATAGATTTATGTAGATATTTCTTCACATGTGGTTATTGTGTGAATGAAAAAGTAAGAAAATTTAACAAAATATAAAATGATAATGAAATGCTAATATTTACACGAAATTATAATTTCTTTTCTGAAAATGATAATTTCTGTCGTTTTCTTTATTTCTTGCATTTTCTTCTTCTCTTTTTGAAAGAGAAGAAGGAGGAGGAGAAAGAATGTGGTTGATGGTGTGTATCTTCTCTGTGTTATTTCACAAAAGACATTTTAGCGACATCAGCTCAATGATAACACCATTCATTCTTCAAATTCTAAAAAGCTGGTTCATTCCATTGTTTGGCAAAAACATACCAAACATTTTTTATGTGTATATAATATGTGTGTGCGCGCGTGTGTGTATACATATTAAAATTATATATCTCTTAATGCATGTAACCACAATCATTGTGTGTATAATATATGTTTGTGTGTGTTTATGAATGTATATCAAAATTATATCTCTTAAAAAGTATGTAATCATAATTATAGTATGTATATATGCTATACAAATATTACATAAATACACACGCGTGTGTAACTATCAATGTGTATAATTATATAGATATAATAAACATAAGTAATAAATATTACATACTTACACATACATATACAAATGAACATCAATACATAGATTATACGCAAGAATATATTGAATGACTACATATGCAAACATAAAAGACGTATTGTAACGTAAATGTACATTAAAATTTATAGGTTATTTATGTGTTTATGTATATTGTGTGTGTTTCGTGTTTGTGTGTGTGCGTGTGTGTGTGTATTTATTAGTTTTTACTTACTGGATTGCGGTCAAGTTGAATCAACCCTTTCAAGGGTTTCCTCGATTGTATCGACCCGCTTCTTAAGTGATCCATGTCTATTTATCGAAGACATACGTCACGTGACATATATAGGGAGATAAAAAAAACATAAGCGAGAACAGTTTTTCCAGATCAGTCTAAAGCATAAAATGTAACACACGCACATACACACACACGCTCGCACGCACGCACGCACACACACAAATACACAAACACACGCACACACACATGCGCGGGCGAACGCACATACATAAACACATATTTATATAATGAGGGTCCCTCACTTCGAATTTGACGGATAAAGGCCCCGTTCATCGAGTGACGATACAATCTGCCCATTGAATTAGCGCTCAAAGTCGGTAAGCATTCTACGGGCACGCTATCCAAACATGACATCTACCTTTCTATCTATATAATAGGGAGCAAGAAATCATGTCACAAACTTCATTGGCTTACATCTGTTTCTGCTATAGAATGCGATCGACTGATAATTGCGAATCAACTTACAGCTTCGTCTGAGATTCAACAATACGTATATATTGAGTTCTGACACCAGATTATTAGTGTTAGTATGCCTAAGCGAAATTTGAATATATATATATATATATA
>NC_068981.1:34172457-34179363 GCF_001194135.2 Octopus bimaculoides
TGTGTGTGTACACGACAAGCTTCTCTCAGTTTCCGTCTACCAAATCCACTCACGAGGCTTTGATCGGCCCGAGGCTATAGTAGAAGACACTTGCCCAAAGTACCACACAGTGGGACTGAACGTGGAACCATGTGGTTGGTAAGCAAACTTGATGGAAAGGAATTTTTATTTGACGCAGGACCGCTCGATGAGCGGACATTACGAGAACATAGAGACATTGAAGGGCCCACACATCAGGAACGTTCTGGGGTCGATTTTCTCCAGCATGGCCGCAGTCAAATGACTGAAACAAGTAAAAGAGTATGTGAGTTCGTGTGTTGAAGCATATTCTGTTGTCTGGGGAGAGTCATTTTCTTTTTGTGCCTTATAATTTAATACATTCACCGGTAAAATTTCCACTTATTTCTTATTTTTATTTTCCTAAAAATTTCGTTGCGTCTTGCAACCTTTTCAATAGTTTTGACTCTATATTGTGTTAGCCAGAATCACAAATAGAGCACAGATTTAGTATTCGCCTACATTTTTTTAAAAATTTCTTTATTGCCCAAAAGGGGCTAAACACAGAGGGGACAAACAAGGACAGACAAAGGGATTAAGTCGATTACATCAATCCCAGTGCGTAACTGGTACTTAATTTATCGACCCCGAAAGGATGAAAGGCAAAGTCGACCTCGGCGGAATTTGAACTCAGAACGTAACGGCAGACGAAATACTGCTAAGCATTTCGCCCGGCGTGCTAACGCTTCTGCCAGCTCACCGCCTTATTCGCCTACATTTTTTGAATCCCTATTCCCTAAACGTATACATTCATGCATACTTACATATACCTACACACACACATATACAAACACACACATACACACACGCACACACATTCACACACACACATGCATACATATAAATGTGTGCGCGTGTGTATGTGTGTGTATATTAGATAAATGTATGTATTCACACTTATATGTGTGTGTGTGCATGTAATCACACATGCATGTATGTATATATATATATATATATATAAGTGTGTGCGCGCGCGTGTGTTCTTGCCGTGAGCGCCTGTATATCGCAATATAAAAATTGAAAAATACGTTAAAAAGCTACCAACTAGAAGCGCTAATCCTATACAAAAATATAAACTTGTTACCAGCTCAAATATACTTCAGACCTGTTCGAACCCGCAAGGAAGCTATTCACTGCATTTTATCGTGGTGACCTTTTCATACCTCTTCATATCTTTTTGTCTACAGTGAGAATTGTTATTCGTGACAAAGGCTTTCTTACGGATTCGAACATGTCTCAAATATATTTGAACTGGTAACAAGTTCATTGTTAGAAAGATATATTTTACATGGTTTAAGCATTTCCTGGTGAAGAAACCAATACTCTGGAAAGAGTGTTGTTGTTGGCACTCCGTCGCTTACGACGACGATGGTTCCAGTTGATCCGATCAACGGAACAGCCTGCTCGTGAAATTAACGTGCAAGTGGTTGAGCACTCCACAAACACGTGTACCCTTAACGTAGTTCTCGGGGATATTCAGCGTGACACAGTGTGACAAGGCTGGCCCTTTGAAATACGGGTCAACAGAAACAGGAAGAAAGAGTGAGAGAAAGTTGTGGTGAAAGAGTACAGCAGGGTTCGCCACCATCCCCTGCCGGAGCTTCGTGGAGCTTTTAGGTGTTTTCGCTCAATAAACACTCACAACACCCGGTCTGGGAATCGAAACCGCAATCCTATGACCGCGAGTTCGCTGCCCTAACCACTGGGCCATTGCGCCTCCACTCTGGAAAGAGTAGATAGCTATGTTTATGATAGTACAGGGATGGCCAAAAGTCACCTGACAGTAAATCAAACCTATTTAAGTCCAAGATATTTTATGTTTAACAACTGAATGAATTTAATAAAAGCATCTAAATATGAAACATCATGAAAATTGTTCAAACTGAAGTCCTTCTTGAGTGCTACCATTTTTCCAAATGAATAAATAAAATTGAATATTAAGCATTTATAGAATTTTAATTTACTGTCGGGTGACTTTTGGCCAACCCTGTTAGACATTTTACAGGCAAGTCATAGTTTCGCTGATAGAGCGAGCTAGAGAAGAAAAAGGGAGAAAGAGAGAGAGAGAGAAAGAGAAAGAGAGTGAGAGAGCGGAGAGTTTTCGTACACAAACGTGTGTATGTGTAGGCGTCTTTGTTCATGTGACCTTTCATAATACCCAGTAACTAAATAAAAAATATCTTTTGGTGAGTCGATGAGGAAACCTCTACAAGATGGCGCTCGAGTGGCCAAATCTTGCCGAAACTAAACCTCATTGTCTTAAAAAAGGGAATGACATATTGGATAACGACCGAAAATGATAGTTCTCTTTTATTTTCGCTACTACTTCCTAGAGCCTGCTCTGAACATGTTTGTCATCTAATAATTTTCTGCTTGCAAAAATTTAGGTTGAATGTTACTTGAATATCAATATTGCTTTCAAATTTTGGTACAAGGCCAGCAATTTCAGGGTTAGGAGTAAGCCGATTACATCGACTCCAGTGCTCAACTGGCAATTATCTGATCGATTACGAAAGGACGAAAGGTAAAGTCGGCCTCGGCGGAAGAATTTGAACTCAGAATATAAAGACGGACGAAATACCGCTAAGCTAACGATTCTATCAGCTCGTTGCCTTACTTGAATATCAATATTACCAGTGTCATTAAGGCGGTGAGCTGGCAGAATTGCTAGTACGCCTGGCGTCTTTACGTTCTGAGTTCAAATTCCACAGGGTCGACTTTGCCTCTCATCTCTTTCCTGGTCGATAAAATAAGTACCAGTTGAGCACTGGGGTCGAGGTAATCGATTTATTCCCTTCCCCTCCGAAATTGCTGGACTTGTGCTAAAATTTGAAACCAATGTTACCAACGTTAACTAAGCTATACTGCTATGTCTCGGGCACCAGTCGTTTTATGGGTACCGTCTCTCTTCCTCATACTAATTAATAAAATATAAGATAGAGAACACACACATATGCACATAATCTTGAGGGTATATTCGTACTTCCTTACGAACCTTCTCTGCTGTAATGTATGTGAGTGCATATTTATATGCTTCTATACAGAAATGGAACAAAACTTCGATAGAAAATACATAGATATATTTCATTTTCAACATTACAGATATTGTTATAACCATTAATATCCTAATATTATTAATGTTCATCTTTTCTTTCACAAATGTGGTTAATTTCTTTTAAAACTGGTATCTTACCGGTAATCTAAATGATTTTTCTATTTGTGTTGCTTTCCTCGATAGATATTGCGCACTCGATTCATTTAGATGTTAAGCCTCATTGCTTCTGAGTCTTTGAGTGCTTCTTGTGCAAACGACAAAATTTGAATTCTTCGAAAGCATCTTTTCATTTGATTTTGATATTTCCGTGGAATTTCTATCACTATTTGTTAAACTTTGTTGACTTCTTAATGCGTAAAACGGTTTGCTTCTCTCTATCTTTGGAACAGAACTTCTTGTTACCGAAAATTTCTTTACTACATCGATATTCTGAGAGCGAAAATCGTTGAATGTCTCATTGTTAGTTTTCTTCGAATTCGTTTTGAGATTGATGTATTTTTTTCTCGTTAAACTAGTGATTTTGACTCGTTGTTTCCTACGTTTCCATAATTTCAAAATTCGACAGCAATGACGCAAAATACCCACAAGACTAACAAAAAAGAAGAAAATTGTACAGCTATTCAATGTTAACATTTTTTGATTAACTTCTAACAGGAATTTCCAGAGGCTTATTATGGCAAAACACAACAATATAACAATCAACCATAAATCGCATTTGAATTGTTGTTTCTCTTCAGTTGTACCAGGATTTCTAATAAATTCCATAAACGATACAGAACGTCGCCGAAGAATATATTTAAAGCCACATATTTCACACTTTTGGGCACTGGAATAGATCAGCCAACGTTCCAGACAAGACACATGTACTTGTCCTACTGAACCGATGCAGTAACAAGGAGAGATAAGTCTCTTGTTAGGTTTGCCGACTTCAAGACATATGCGACAAAAAGAGGTACTGTTATAAAGCCATTTACTGGTCGCATCAGTCTTACAACTTTGTTTGGTGAAAGACCTTTCTGCATCTTTCATTTTCGAGAAGATAATGTGAAATATAAATTCGATATAATATGAGTATATGTTGAGCTCTGATTAAAAATGTACATGAGGTTAACTACTTGGTGATCAAAATGCATTTGAGAGCGGTTAATAACAGACATCTAATATCGAGTATTTCGTAACGTCAATAGCAGCTTATTGTTTATTGTGACGTCGCTAACGAAAAATTATGTTAATCACAGCATGTAATATAAACATGAAGGTATATTTACTACTATCTGAATAATCGTGGTTTATGATTTATATGTGAGAGGATGAACAAAATACATGTACACAAAATGTCTATGTATAAATATTTAGGAATATGAATTTGTTTACAGAATCTTGTATAATCTAATCTGATTTCAGATGCAAATAGAACATCTTTCTATCAGTCTGTCTGTCTGTCCGTCCGTCCGTCCGTTCGTCTGTATCTCTTTGTCTATTTCTATGTGTGTGTGCGCGCGCGCGTCCGTGTCTGTGTCTATGTGCGCGTGGGTATGCGTACGTGTGTATTTTTGCGTATTGTATATGGTATGTATTGTATTGAAACACGACTATATTTTCTGTTTTCGTATGAGTTTCTTACATTTCGTTTGAAACAGTAAAGGTCCCTAATAGATTGTCGCAGTGTCGTATTCAGAATGTGGACTGTTATTGACGCATGTAACTGATTCTTTTATGCTAGGTTTAAGTGTAGATTTATCGCCAGAATATTTTGATACTCTCTCACAGGAATTTATAAATTTAATCGTAAAGGTATTCGTCAAGAGTCACAGTGAGGTTAATAATGATGGATTTCAGAGTTTCAAAGTTCCAAAAGACCTGCGAAATGTTTATAAGAAAATACGCTGAAGAAAAGAAAGAAAAAAGAGAGAAATAAAACTAAAATGTGTCTGAAATATTTTCTGGACCTAAAAGGAAAAGCTAGTGTGCAAAATGCTGTCGTAGCTATGCTCAAGATGTGTTTTTACTAGGACAGATCCTCGGTTATAGTAAGGGCGACTGTTGGAGCTCTAGTTATGCCACTGTTGGGGTGACTGTTGGAGTGACTGTTGGAATAAATGCAGGTTCGGCGTGTGATGTCTCGCTAGAGTATGGATAATGCATGGTAGCAATGACGGTTCGTATTATGTCTCTGAGTGGGTGTTGATGGATGTGGCGGCAAGGACGTCATGCATGTTTAAAATGAAGAGAATGGGAGGCAGAACAGAACCCTGGAGAACACCAGAATTAATTGAGAATAGGCAGAAAGAAATCTGTCAACACAATGCTGCTTGGTAACCGATAAAAAAAAGAACGTTTAAAATTTTAATAAATGAACTTTATAGCCGATGTTTCGTTTGTAGAAAGCCATTGGTACAACCATAACAGTAAATGTTACAAAATATGGCTGGAAAATCTGGTGGGGTAGTACTCTAGCTATTTCTCAATTTCTTCCCTGGTTTGTCGAATTCAATTCTTTTAAATTTTACATTTTTCATTATATTTCTCATTCGAGGTCATCATTCGAGGTCATCATTCGAGGTCGTCATTTGAGACCACTCACACTCTTCTGCAATGCTGTCGCAATCAGACAGTCATCTTCACTGAGATGTCGTTTGATAGAGTTAATATAAAGGGTTCTTTTTCGGCAGTCCTTTTCGAAAGCATCTGCATTTCAGAACCTCGTAGAGATAGAAAGAGAGAGGGGGGGGGAGTATTTTCTGTCTAGTAAATTCACTTGCAAGACATTGATTGGTCATCCTCGGACTATAGTAGAAGATATTTACCCAAGGTTGTGCGCAGGGAGACTAAACCCGAAACCACGTAGTTTAGAAGCAAACTACTTGACCATACAGCCACGTTATCTTTTATCTTTTACCTCTTCCAATCATTAGACTGCGGTCATGCTGGTGCAGCGTCTTCAAGAATTTTTAGTCGAAAGAATCGACCCCAACACTTCATTATTTTGTTAAGCCTGGTGTTTATTCTATCGGGCTGTTTTGCCGAACCGCTAGATTACGGGGACATAAACACATCATCACCGGTTGTCAAACGGTGGCGGGGGCAAATACATACACAAAGATACACACACACGCACACACACACACACACACACACACACACATACACACACGCACATGCACGCATGTATGTATGTATGTATGTATGTATGTATGTATGTATGCATGTATGTATAAGTCGCAACCGGGTGCTATTCCGTTTCTGCCAATTTTCTACAGAGAAGCATAAGGTAAAACTAAAAACTAAAAATAAATAAATAAATAAAACCAAAATAAATACAAAAATATAAAGGTCAATTTATAGGAGAGTAAACAGCATTTCATAAGATATTAAATATCTTCATATCTTTCGCTTGCTTGACCCGACTATCCTTTCTGCTTAAATCCTCTCCTGCAACATCTGTATCCGATCAAACATTGCATGCCCACATCAATATTTTAGCGGCTCCCATCTAACACGTAAACAAATAAATTACATGGGAGTTTTAATCGCCATTTGACTTCATTTGACATTGCCACTCTCTCCTGAAACTTTGACACTATGTCGGCATTAAGTTGTTATGAGATTTCAAGCGCACTTTATTTATTTTTCATTGATATCCCCCACTTACCAATAACTAAATGATAATACGAAAAACAAAAAAAAAAAAAACAATAGGGTTAGAAAGAGTGATATAGAGAGATAGGCATATATTTAGAGAGAGAGAGATACACATATAAGCACACACTCATATGCATACGCATATCTAGATA
>NC_068981.1:34179624-34180264 GCF_001194135.2 Octopus bimaculoides
TATATATATATATATATATATATATATGGGGAGAGGGAGATAGAGAGAGAGAGAAAGAAAGAGAGAAGAGTGAGAGACAGAACAAGCAATCAGAGCTGCAGGAATAATCGTCGTATGAATGAATACATGTAAATGTATATGTTGTTGTCAAGCGTTTATTGAAGTGATATTTCTAATGTTGAAGCATCCATTTAATCTGCAACAGAAATGCCATTGACTTTACATTGGTCTTGTGCTCTTCCGAATTCAACAGAAGTTATCTATAAAGTATGCATGCTAGAGATGTCATCTTAAACTACGGAAAATCGTTATTGTTCTATGATGCATTTGTCGTAAAATATCGATGAGTTTATATAGAGAAAGAGAGGTAAAAGAAGAAAATGCGTAAAAGGAGGATATGAGTATGAATAGAGTAATGATGATGATGATGACGATGATGATGATTATTGTTTCTTTAATTTGCCACTGGGGCATCGGATACGGGGTGGGGGACATTACAAGGACAATACTCTCTCTTTTACTCTCTTTTACTTTAGTCGAGGAAATCGACCCCAGGACTTACTCTTTGTAAGCCTAGTACTTTTTCTATCGGTCTCTTTTTGCTGAACCGCTAAGTTACGGGGACATAAACACACCAGTA
>NC_068981.1:34180274-34181014 GCF_001194135.2 Octopus bimaculoides
CTATAGTAGAAGACACTTGCCCAAAGTGCCACGCAGTGGGACTGAACCCGGAACCATGTGGTTGGTAAGCAAGCTACTTACCACACAGCCACTCCTGCGCCTACAATGATAATAATATTTTCAATTCTGACACAAAGCTTACAATTTCGGAGTAGGGGTTAAGTCGACTACATCGGCAGCGGTGTCCAGCCCGTGCTTATTTTATCGAATCCGAAGCAATGAAAGTCGACTTCACCAGTATTTGAACTCAGAACGCAATGACGGACGAAATGTCGCTAAGCATTTACCCGGCGCGTTTCGCCTGGCGTAGTAACGATTCTGTCAGCTCGCCGCCTTAATGATAACAGCAACAACAACAACAACAACAACAAAAACAATAATAGTAATAATAATCTATTCCCCTTAAAGCACAAGGCCTGAAATTTGAGGTGGTGGGGACTAGTCGATAACATCGACTCCAGTATTTCACTGATCCGTAATTTATCGAACTCGAAAAGATGAAACACAAAGTCGACCTCGGCGGAATTTGAACTCAGAACGTGTTGTTGCTGAGATCCCCTTCGGTCATGACTGACCATGGGATTGCACCTAGAAAGTTACCCTCCCAAGCACAAGTCCGGGCAAGGTTGTTTATGGAAGACCAGCAGTCGCCCGTGCTTACTGGCCTCCCCTCTCCACGCCACGGGAAAGGCAAAGGCCGATACAGCTTGGCACCTGTGACGTCGCAACTCATTTCTACG
>NC_068981.1:34181573-34183663 GCF_001194135.2 Octopus bimaculoides
TTCGTCTAGCGTGCTAACCATTCTACCAGCTCGCCACCTAATAATAATAATAATAATAATAATAATAATAATAATAATAATAATAATAATAATAATAATAATAATAATAGGAATGAGCAAGTGTCTCCGCAATGTCGCATCTGCAATAAACTGGATGAAACCATTGCCCATATCAGGAACGAATGCCCTAGACATGTCCAAAACCACTACAAGTTGTGGCGACAGGACCAGGTAACGAAAGTCCTACATTGGAAACTGTGCGAAAAGTGGGTGCTAGAGAGAGGCAAGACGTGGTATGATCACAACTGCAGAGGGTAGCGGAGTCGGAGACTAATTCTCTGGGATTTCCCAATCCAAAGACGTCAGGTGCTAGAGCATAACAAACCTGATGCACTATCGAAAAGTTGCACCATATATGCTATATAGTTGATGTTGCACGCCCCTTTGATCCACGAATAGTCAAGAAGGAAGGCGAAACGATAGATAGATACAACCCTCTTAAGTACGAAATAGCCCGGCTATGTTAAATGAAGAAGGTGAAGATAGTGTCAATTAGTGTTGGGTCTTTGGGGACAGTATCAGAAGATATCAAGAAGAATATAAAGGAAATTGGAATAGGGTGCCCGGTAGAACTGTTACAAAAGGTCTGACTCCTTGGCACGGCCAGAACAATGAGGAAAGTATTAAATAGCTGAAAAGAACGAATGACATGGTACCGCAGTTAGTAAGCCCGCTACGCATACAAGACTTCAGGTGCTCCAAAAAGAACCTGTGATGAAAAGAAAATAATAATAATAATAATAATAATAATAATAATAATAATAATAATAAAAAATAAAACTACTGAATAATAATAATAATAATAATAATATCACAGATTTGCTTGTCATTTGTTTGACCTTAACCAGTTGAGCATTCCCTTAGTGGCTGACGATATGTGCATCTCTAATCACGAGCGGAAGTAGTGGGGGAGCATCATAGCCATGTGTTGAGAGGAATTGTTTGGGGTTCGGATAATTCACCTCTGGAAACATGGCTGTTTCGTTCAAAATCATCAAACAACCCTTATTCAGGGAACTTTTGAGCGGGATCGGATACTCCACCTAACGAAAATTCTAACTGGGCCCCACCTTCAAGGTCATGTGCTGTTTATCTTGATATGAGATCACCATGTCGCGTACAAATAGTTGTGATGCATGGGTATATTGGGCTTCGTATATTTATACCCCAGTGTCACTTTGATGGCATGCACTGCTCTCTCACTCGATAATAATAATAATAATAATAATAATAATAATAATAATAATAATAATAATAATAAGAAGAAGAAGAAGAAGAAGAAGAAGAAGAAGAAGAAGAAGAAGAAGAAGGTAAAATGAAAAAGAGGACAAGCGCTACACATTGCTTTCGCGTATTGATTCCTTTTCGGGGTGTTTTGTTTATTTGATCCAAGCAGGCGGAGTGACAAACGATTTAGGGACGAAGAGCAGCAGAGAAGCCATATTCGTAGAATCATTTAAGCAGAGCTTTATTTATTTACTTATTTATTTACTTATTTATTTATTTATTTATTTATTTATTATAGAAAACACCAGTGTACATAGATTCACTCTTATATTTGTTTATAATTATATACGCACGTGAGGACAAATAGATATACGAATTGATTCTCACACACACTATCACGCGCATATACAAAATATAAGAGTCATATAAACGCGTAGACAGGCTCGTGTATATAACTTATATACATTTCAAAGTTCACATTAAACATACACGAGGGACATGGATAACATACATAACTATAAGCCAAGTCTGCAATTCAAATATATATATATATATATATATATATATATAATAATAATACAAATAATATGTGAGTATATGCATATATACGTACATGTATGTACATACCTACATCTACATGTATATATAGATGCATATCTAGGTACAGGACGTCACAAAAAAACGTGGACAAAATGAAAAACAAAACATAAACAGAGCACAGAAAACAAACAGGCCACATAGAGAATATTTCCTTCATCAGCTGCCCCTGTTCTAAACTAAGCGTTTCGAATGTATGTATGTAT
>NC_068981.1:34187573-34188675 GCF_001194135.2 Octopus bimaculoides
TATATATATATATATATATATATATATGATTTAGGGAAAAACGATAGATTCTTCCCTATGAACTTCTTTCACGATAACTACTTGATAAACTCTTATATAAGAGTTAATCCTATTATTGTATATATGTATATATACATACGTATATGTACATACTTGCATCTATACGTATATATAAGACTGAAGAAGAATGCTGCTGGCTTGGGGAGGACGCAATATTGGTGACGAAAGAGAGACTCGTGAACTGCGTCTGCCCGAATCATGACGAGACTAGCTACTCCCCGGGAGAAGAAGCCACCCGAGAAACGATGAGGAGGCAGCATCCTTATCGGTCAAAGGTTGGAAGTGTTGGTGAGCGACTTCATTACACTGACTTGCGTGGCCTTTTATAGCGAACCAATGTCCCGACCTATGGTTGCAAGCTGTGTGTATACTGTTTTGCTTGATATTGACCGATTCCATAGCGAAGGTGATGAATTGACAAAGAGTAGATGACTAATCAATGCTATTAATTAGCGGTATGAGTTCAGAATAATTAGCAATTATTTCATTCACTTTCAAGGCTATTTTGTGTAGTCAGATAAATTAAGGCGTTCCACCATTGTATAGCAATATGCACATTCTAGCCCCGTTTCAAGCAATTTTATTACCAGAATCAACAGTATAACTACCACAACCACCAATCCTAAAATGGACACAATATGAATGCGATGCAAGAAGGCATAAAATTGAATTTTAGCCGAAATATTTCTCAGATCTCTAAGTGATCCTCAGGCTGACACTTTCACACCGACATTGTATAGAATACAATGTCAAGAGTACAGAATACAATCGTATAGAACACAGTTTTGTAAAAACGAGGAGACATCTACTAAAAATAGTAGCTAAATCTCTCTCAGAGTGGTGTAGCTTTTGATAGCGGTTAACAAGATGGAATGACCAAGGTCGGAATGTCTTTGAACGTAGCGATACTCATTGACGGCTTACCTGAGATTAAACAACGATAACAATAGAATATCTACGTTGGAGAGAGAGAGAGAGAGAGAGAGAGAGAGAGAGAGAGAGAGAGAGAGAGAGAGAGAGAGAGAGAGAGAGAGAGAGAGAG
>NC_068981.1:34189373-34189952 GCF_001194135.2 Octopus bimaculoides
CGTTTCCACCCACGTCTGCCATAACTTCATTTCTTCTCATATGGCGTTTTCTTTATTATTGTTGTTGTTGTTGTTATTATTATTATTATTATTATTATTATTATTATTATTATTATCTGTCATCGTCTTCGTCGTCGTCGTCGTCGACGTCATCGCCGTCGTTGTCGTGGGTGTCGTCATCATTATCAACAACAACAACATTACCAATGTTCCCAGCATCTTCACTACCTCTACTCATCATCATCATCATCATCATCATTAATTTCTTAATCCTCCTCCTCATCTTCACCCTTTTCGTCGTCGTTGTTGTTGTCGTTATCGACATTATCATAATAGCTACATGCAACCCCACCCCATCACCATCATCGTCATCGTCATCGTCATCATCATCATCATCATCACTACCACCATCACAGTCGTCGTCGTCGTCGCCATCGACGTCATCGTCGTCGTCGTAATCACCATCATCATCACCATCATCATCACCATCATCATCACCATCATCATCACCACCACGACTGCCGTCGTCGTTGTCATCGTCATCATCATCATCATCATTATTATCATCATCATCATCAT
>NC_068981.1:34189962-34190303 GCF_001194135.2 Octopus bimaculoides
AGTAGTAGTAGTAGTAGTAGTAGTAGTAGTAGTAGTAGCAGTAGTAGCGGTGGTGGTGGTGGTGGACAAGGTTGTATTCATAAAGGCGGTACAAATAATGGTAGAGTCGATTGTTGTTTTGTTGGTAATGCTGGAGATTGTACTGAATAAAGGGGTTGTGGCGGTAATGGTTTTGGTAGTTGCAGCGGTGGTGGCTGCAGCGGCGGCGGTGGCGGTGGTAGTTTCGGCGACGATCATAATGATAGTCGTAGTATTGATAGTGGTAATGGTGACAATGTTTGTAGTGGTAGTTGTGATGACAGTGTTGGTTATAGTAGTAGTAGTAGTAGTAGTAGTAGTAG
>NC_068981.1:34191401-34192079 GCF_001194135.2 Octopus bimaculoides
TCATCATCATCATCATCATTATTATCATCATCATCATCATCATCACAAACCCCATCATCGTCGTCGTCATCATCACCACCACCACCACCATCACTATCACCACCACTACCATCGTTGACGTCGTCGTCGTCATCGTCATCATCATCATCATCATAAACAGCACCACCACCACTACCACCACATTCACCACCACCACCACCACTACCACCACATTCACCACCACCACAAACACCACCACCACCGCTATCCTCATCATGATCGATCATTAACACGATCATCAATTTCACCACTAAGAGCATCACAGCATTACCACTACCATAACCAATACCAGCACAATTATCACTACTAGCGCCACCACCTCTACTATCAGCACCACTACCACCACCACCACCACAACAACAACAAAGCTCCCATCACCATCATCATAAGCAGCAGCAGCAGCGTCTTCGTGAATTTAGTTTGGTTCCTTTTGTTTTTTTTGTTTGCGTTGATTATTTTGCAAGAATGACTTCACATTATGTGTTAATGACCTCATACTTGGTGATGTCGCGATGTAGGATCGGATGTGAAATTGTGCTGGTGTGCGCGCGTGTGTTTGTTTGTGTGTGTGTGTGTGTGTGAGGGTGGTGCATGTGTCGGAAACTGAGTGTGTTGGGGTGTCATTCTGTAACGGGTAGC
>NC_068981.1:34192460-34193705 GCF_001194135.2 Octopus bimaculoides
ATATATATATATATATATATATATATATATATATATATACACACACACACACACACATATATATATATATATATATAAAATATAAAATGGGACAAGAACACAAAACATCCAGACAGTTAGGTGATACAAGAAAGGGACACAACAACCAGATAGACGATACAAAGAAAACACGGACAGGTCATTCGGAGTTTCCTTTCCTCAGTCGAGATCCATTTTATCCTTGCAATTTCGGCTGGTTATTCTCGATATTGCTCCAATCTGGCCAGCCCCAAGGAAAGACTAAGCTAAGGACATTAGATTCCTTAGAAGAAAGCAGCGAATGTATACAAAAACAAGGACGGAAAAAAACGAACAATGTTACACAAATACAGTAGGAATAATAATGGGACATAACAACAGATATCTTTCGACCAAAGACGAATAAAATTGAGCTGGCGTATATGGAAATAAGGCCTTACAGCCGGGATACAAGATTTCACAGGCACAGGGAGAAATAATATATATATATATATATATATATATATG
This sequence comes from Octopus bimaculoides, assembly GCF_001194135.2. NCBI lineage: Eukaryota > Metazoa > Mollusca > Cephalopoda > Octopoda > Octopodidae > Octopus > Octopus bimaculoides. The sequence goes on from NC_068981.1 coordinate 34,192,986, forward strand.
TTTGTGTGTATGTGTATGTGTATATGCGGGTGTATTTTTTCTTTTGTTTCAGTCATTTGACTACAGCCATGCTGGAACACCGCTTTTAGGCAACAAATCGACTCAAGAACTTATTTTTTGTAAGCCTAGTACTTATTCTATCGGACCCTTTTGCCGAACCGAGGACGTAAACACACTAACATCGGTTGTCAAGCGATAGTGGAAGGACAAATACAGACACATAAATACATACATATACACACACAAACACACAAACAAACACACACACACATACACACACACACACACACACACACACACATATATATGACAATAATATTAGGGATAACAATCCAAATTTACAGGTAAAAGCTCAATTTAATTTAATTTATCAAAATTAATATTAAATTAAGTTTCACAGTATATAATATATAAATAGGTGTTTTCGCTCAATAAACACACACAACGCCCGGTTTGGGAATCGAAACCGCGATCCTATGACCGCGAGTCCGCTGCCCTAACCACTGGGCCATTGCGCCTCCACATGTCATAATATACGGTTGTTGAAATTGCAAAGAGGTCGACTTTGTCTTTCATCCTCTCGGCGGTTGATAAAATAAGTACCAGTTAAACACTGGGGTCGATGTAATCCACTTAATCCTCTTGCAAGAAATTTCTGGCGTTGTGTCAAAATCTGAAACCAATATTATTAATACGGTTTTTGGTGGCGACGCCGGCGAC
>NC_068981.1:34194033-34196616 GCF_001194135.2 Octopus bimaculoides
AGAGAGAGAGAGAGAGAGAGAGAGAGAGAGAGAGAGAGAGAGAGAGAGAGAGAGACAGACAGACAGACAGACAGACAGACAGAGACAGAGACAGAGACAGAGAGAAAGACAGAGACAGAGAGAGAGGGAGAGACTTGGAAGAAATAAAAATGAAAGATCATTGTGAATGGTGGCGTTAGTGGCGGCAGTGATTTAGCTTGTTTCTGGTAGTCATGCTGGTGGTGGTGGTGACGTTTGTTTATTTGTTTATTTCTTGTTGTAGCAGTAATATCGGTTATTGGTTGTGGTTGTGGTTGTGGTGCTGGTGACGGTGGTAGAAGTTCTTTGCTGTTGGTAGTCTAACTTGCAAGTGTTGGTGGTGTTGTTGACGTTCTCTTGTTGTCGTCGAAATGGTGATTGCGAAGGTAAATGGCTGCTGCGTTAGCGTTGGTGACAATAATAGGAGATGATGATGTTGGCGACGGTTTGTTGTATGCTATCATGTTGGTGGTAGCAGCAATGGTGGTGACGGTAATAACGTTTGTTTATTGGTTTATAATAAAATTTTATGTTGGCTTGCAGAGTTATATACCAAAATGATTGCACATATACGATGTTTTATGCATTATTTATAAAACTGCACAAGTGCTACGCTATAACCTGTTATTTAAGCTCTTCAAAAGTCAAGACTATTTTTACCTTATTCGTGAAGTTATTCCGTTACTGTTAAATAAAATTTTAATGATTTCAAGTCAGATATACCAGATTATAATAGAAACTTAAACTGTTGAATTTACTTTTACTTCAGACATAGACACAGCTTTTAGGATTAAATAGAAACTGACTCAGCTACTATTAAAATTCTTTAAAATGAATTACTATTGACATAAATCTATATTTAATGTAACTTGAACAAAACAACCTTGAAAAATTTGCTGGTACTCGAATCAAAAATTGTAAACAATACTGCTGCACTTATATATATATATATATATTGTACGATACAAATTTATTTTCGAACTCAGAAACGCCGTTAGAACAACAGAAACATTGGGTAAATTACCCTTACAAAGCAGAAAAATTTGTCAACAAACAACCATGGGACTCGAACACACATCTCTTGAAGACTTTGGTCAAGTGCTTTACCTTTAAGCTAAACTGTCCGGCGGCAAATTAATCTGCTTTGTAAGGGTAATTTACTCAATATTTCTGATGTTCTACCGTTCGAAAATAAATTTTCTGCGTTCGAAAATAAATTTTCTGCGTTCGAAAATATATAAATTTATCTTACACTACACATTTCGACGCTTATAAAAAACAAATGTTAGTTGGTTTATATCTATATACACGTGGTTGTACATTTAGCTTTATAGCGTCTAAAAACTGATTAGTTTGTCCGCGAGCAGTTTATGCCCGTTGACAAATTATGGTAAAGCCGACAACAAACTACCCGCCGACAAAATTAATGGTAAAGCACTTAGTCAGAGTCTTAGCACTGGCTGATACGAGGGGTGTATGAAAAGTTGAGTCTCAAAAGAGCAAAACATAGTACAAGACTTCTGATGATTTATTTTTCAACATAGTCCCACTCGATGGCTGAACACTTTCTCCAGTGGTGCTGAAGCGCTATTATCCTGGCGTAGAGGAACTTGCATTAACATACCAAGAGCAAGGTTAAGGTTGTTCTTGGTGGTTGCAGTTGGAGGTCTCCCTGGTCTGGGATCATCTTCCACACTCTCTCTCTGCCATGCTGGAATTCATTTACCCAGTGTTTGATTGTTGCATATGAAGGAGCATTGTCTATTAAGGTTCTCACCATATCTTCATGGATTTCTGATGGAGTCATGCCTTTCAAATGACAGCACAATACTCAGCACCATACTCATGACAGCACGATACTCAGTTTTCTCCATTTTCATTGTAACCTCGACACTTGTTTATTCAAAAATCTGCAACAAAAAGAAAAAAATATCAGGATCATGAAAATGAGCAAGAATACCCCGAAAAAACTGTACTAACCAGAAAAAATTGTTTCAGCTACCTAGCAGCCCCGTTTCTAGGTTAGGCTCAAAACTTTTCATAGACCCCTAGTAGAATAAGTACTAGGCTTACAAAGAATAAGTCCTGGGGTCGATTTGTTTGATTTTAAGGACATTCGGTTACTATTCTTAATATCCCCAGTGGTTACCTAGACGCTATCTCATGTGGTTTTTACCTATGTAGGACCATGCTCTCTGTCTGTCTCTCTCTCTCTCTCTGTCTGTCTGTCTGTCTCTCTCTCTGTCTGTCTGTCTGTCTGTCTCTCTCTCTCTCTCTCTTCATATATATAAACGCAAATATATATTTTATATGTATATACTTGTGTGTGTGTTTACGCCTCAGTAACTTAACGGTTAGACAAAAATAATCGATAGAATAAGTACAAACCTTAAAAACTAAGTACAGCCGAAATGCCGCTAAGCACCTTTATAATAAGTACACGCTTTATAAACTAACATTCATTCGGCTACAAAATTCTTCATGTTGCCGCTCCAGCATGGTCAGAGTCTAATCACTGAAACAAGTAAAAGAAAAAGATGTATATATATATATATATATATATAT
>NC_068981.1:34196626-34197294 GCF_001194135.2 Octopus bimaculoides
TGATGGATGATCTAAGTCATGTCCTCTGCTGTAATATATTTAATCTCGATTAGGCTGGCATAAGTCTAAATCTCAGCGGCAACGGCAGGAACAACAACAACAACACATAATAATAATAATAATAATAATGATCTCAAATTTTGTCTCAAGGACAGCCATACTAGAGGAGGGGATGAGTCGATTTCAGCGACCCCAGTGTTTCAAAGGAACTTAATTTACTGACCCCCGAAAGGATGAAAAGCAAAGTCGACCTCGACGGAAATCGAACTCAGAACGTAAGGACGGACGAAATGACGCTAAGCATTTTGCTCGGTGTGCTAACAATTCTCCAGCTTGCCACCTTTATAATAATAATAATGATAATATTATATAATAATATAATAATAATAATAATAATTATTATTATTATTATTATTATAATCCGTTCTACTGGAAGCACTAGGCCTCATATCTTGCGGAAGGGATTAAGTAGATTACATCGGCCCTAGTGCGTAACTGGTACTTATGAAATCGACTCCGAAAGGATGACCTCGGCGGGTTTTGAACTCAGAACTGACAAAATACCACTAAGTATTTCGTCCGGTGTGCTAACGATTCTGCCAGCTCACCACCTTAATAATAATAATAATAATAATAATAATAATAATATATTTTAAAAAGGATTGACG
>NC_068981.1:34199672-34203284 GCF_001194135.2 Octopus bimaculoides
CACACACACACACACACACACACACACACACACACACACACACACACACACACACACTCACACGACAGACTTCAATACAATTCTCGTCTACCAAATTCATTCAGAAGACATATGTTGGTCTGGAGTTATAATAGAAAAAATCACACCCAACGCAAAACCCACGTAATCGCGAAGCAAACTTCGTAACCACACAGAGAATGTGCAATCAACAATTGGAAACAAGCAGCAATTACTACTAAACGAGATTAAGTTTTCAATAAAAATGACGATTTGAGAAGGAGTGATAGTCAGGAACGCCTGCTACATAAACAACAGGTAGTAAAGTGGGTGCTAAGATTAAGATACTTAATGTGATGAGTCAATGAATCATAATTAACTAACTCATACACCTGTAGAGAAGAAAAAATAGACCAGTAAATAAATCTAGTGAAAGAAAGCAGGTTCGGAATTTAAATTATTGTACTTGCTGGCGTATAAGATAAATCACACCCCTATTTTATAAGGACAGTTTGTAGAAAAAACAAATTTAGTATGCTGCATCATACACTTATTGAAAGGTATTTTAAAATGGTTTTGTTGGGGTAGGAATGTATGATTGTGTGGAAGTAAATTCAATATTATGACAGTACACTGGTGTGTGTGTTGGCACTCCGTCGCTTATGACGTCGAGGGTTCCAGTTGATCCGATCAACGGAACAGCCTGCTCGTAATATTAACGTGCAAGTGGCTGAGCACTCCACAGACATGTGTACCCTTAACGTAGTTCTCGGGGATATTCAGCATGACACAGTTTGACAAGGCTGACCCTTTGAATTACAGGTACAACAGAAACAGGAAGTAAGACTGAGAGAAAGTTGTGGTGAAAGAGTACAGCAGGGTTCGCCACCATTCCCTGCCGGAGCTTCGTGGAGCTTTAGGTGTTTTCGCTCAATAAACACTCACAACGCCCTGTCTGGGAATCGAAACCGTGATCCTATGACCGCGAGTCCACTGCCCTAACCACTGGGCCATTGCGCCTCCACAACAGTACACTGGAATAAAGTATGAAACAAGAAATTTTTCAGAAATAAATTATTTTATGGCAGTACGGTAGTATCTCAACTTTATCTTTCAGTTCAACTGAATAATTGTTTATATTTCGGTCAAGTGGATTACTATACATTATGTAAAACTCGTCAACTCATATTTCTGGTTCCTATGTTTTATGTAACCGCAATCAGCCACCAGAATGGAACATCACTGCTATGGTTTTGTTGTCATCTACTCACTGCAAATGGCTGACAAGTGGATGAAAGTTTGTTAATATTCTTTTCCTTTCTCTAAGTGAATTCTTTGTTTAGACACGATTCATTAAAGTGCATAAGACACATATTAGGTGTAGGTATTTTTAGTAATAATTACTGTACTTAAAGGACTAATGCAGGTCCCTAGCTTACAACATTCGGTCTCCCGTCCGTCATACAACCGTATAACACGCAGGCTAAGATTTTGATATATTAAAAGATAAAATACGGTAATGAAAAATACAATGCAGTAGCCAGTGAGTTTAATTTTTTTTTATAAGCCATTCAGCGTTCATTGACATATTTATATTTTTTCCGTCATTCGACTATGCATCGCTAGTGAGATCCAATAAAACTGAAATATACCTCGGGAGTTGTCATTTTATTAACCAAATTACTAAAGATAAGACTCCTTCCCTACTCTATTCTATATTTATCTAACTCCAGTGTTATCGCATCTACTTTCCTTAATCTGAATTAATCAGCTTGTCTTAATTATGCGTTCTCCTTACCGTGAGTATAATTTTAAATTTAATTTTAATTAGTTAAAATTTCTTACTCTCCATTTCGGTCTCCGTCGATCAGTACTGACCATGATTCTATACATGCATATGCATATGTAAAATTTTTTGGGAAGCAGACTGAAAGTTGTTCATGGATGCATGTCTCGCAGTTCCATGCCACGTGAATAGGCTGCCAACTTGGACTGATACAGCTTAGTACCAGTGTCATCACAGGCGTTGTAGCGGGAACAGAAACCGATACAGTAAGGCATCTCGCCTGATCCTTTAATAATCTCGCCAATCCACTGTCCTCATTTGATATTTTTTCATTGTCCAAAAGGATGAAAAACAGATAATCTTGACGGGATTTGAACTCAGATCATAGAGAGTCGGAACCAATTCCTCGAGTAATTTTATCCAACATTCTAACGACTCAGTCAATTCCCTATCTAATTAAGAATCTACATTAATAATTTTAGCGCTTGTTTTCTTATGAGTTTTCAGTAAACCGATCATATGACTCGCCTTTGATCTCGGAACTATTTCATCTCATTTATCTTGATGATAATCATTGAAAAGCTTTTGACATCACCATGCGCATCACATTCTCTTTAGAAGAATATACTAAGCTTCGATAGGATATATTTTAAATGCTTCTTTATTCGATTTGACTGACTAAACATTTAAAGTATACCTGTTACCAAAGGCATTATGAAATCGTAACAAGTGCATACGCTGATAGATTGATATATGGCATAATTATCATCATACGAAGTTCCCACTGACATTCCCACTACAGGAAAGATTCATCTGCATAAAGAAAAGTCGAAGTATTATAGTGAACAAGGAATAAGTATGAGAAGTGGCAGAGTGATTTTACTGGCATGATGATGTGAAATAATAATCAGCTTAGTGAGATGATGCATCTCGGTATATTTTACCGTTGGATGAAATATTGCTCAACCGGGTTAATATCAACATAAATTAAGGTATATCTATCATCTGGTGGTGAAGAAATGAATCTGAAGCTTGCACGAAATATATTGATTTCTTTTCACACTAGACACTGCCAATTTATGCAGAGAATGAACATGGAAGTGTATAGGTGATTGAATCCAGCCTTGTGGTATTTATATTATCAAACGTGTCGTGCTGAAAGGCAAAGTTAACCCCGGTGGGATATAAACTCATATGGAAGAAACATGCAATTTCACTCTACCAAATCTGTCACATCATTCTCATTACTGTAATAAATAAATGAAAGGCGGCGAGCTGGCAGAAACGTTAGCAACCGGGCGAAATGCTCAACGACATTTCGTCTGTCCTTACGTTCTGAGTTCAAATTCCGCCGCAGTCGACTTTGCCTTTCACCTTTTCGGAGTCGATAAAATAAGTACCAATTACGCACTGGGGTCGATGTAATCGATTAATCCCCTCCACCGAAATTTCTGGCCTTTTGCTTATATTAGAAAGGATTATTATTACTGGAGTTTGTAAGGCTTGTTCGTCTAACGACATGTGTCTACGTCATTCTCGTAAGTTTTTGACTTTATTTCGTTTGTTTTCTGTTAATTTTTTGGCACATTGTGTGTTCGCTCTTGAGCAGTCTAGAGGGATCTAACCAAAGACAATTTTTATCTGTCCTAAGGGGCGAATTTTCGAAAACACACACATGTATCTTTTATAATTTCTTCCACTGGTTTGAAGCCTTGTCATTTGGTAGACGGAAACTGAAAGAATCTCGTCGTATATAAATAATGTGCACGTGAATGAGTGAGTGAGTGTGTGTGTGTGTGTGTGTGTGTGTGTGTGTGTGTGTGTGTGTG
>NC_068981.1:34203753-34204390 GCF_001194135.2 Octopus bimaculoides
TATATATATATATATATATATATATATGCATGTATGTATGTATATATCATTATATTATATCATATATATATATATTAATAATATCGAAGGGTAATAGAAATATTAGAAATTTCTACCACCAGTGACCCAGTGTGTAAAAATTTAGTCCATTGACTATGTATTATTCATATAAATACAGCGTACATTTAAACACATAAGACGTATCCATCAGAGGATTCCCTCACGCTACAAAGAACAACTAAGTTCCAAACCACAGTGGTTTAGAACTTAGCTGTTCTTCTAGCGTGAGGGAATCCTATGATGGATACTTCTTATGTGTTTAAATGTACACTGTATTTATATATGTATGTATGTATGTATGTATCATATATCATGTTCTGTATATATAAAGCTTACAGTACCCCGTCTTCTCTATCACTATTTAAAATGTAACGTGCACCAAGGAATTCTTTACGTAGATCCTGCGATGAAGTGCAGTACTACAGATGACGCTTGGTACCTGCAAGTGGTAGCCGTAAGGCGCACTACTAGGGACTAAGGTTTGGATACTACATTTTAAAGTCTCTTATCTAAAACTTTAATTTTAAACATAACCTATATGTATATATATATATATATATATATATATATATATATA
>NC_068981.1:34205160-34207071 GCF_001194135.2 Octopus bimaculoides
TATATATATATATATATATATATATATATATATATATTCTCATTTGGGTAAGCCTAATTAGATAGAATTATTGTTTTACATATCTTCCACACATTCTGTTGTTTTGGTATTCTGTTTCATTTTATATTTTTGATACTTTGATTGGTAGGATTTGATCTTGTATAATTTGACTTCAGATCTGAGTTCTGCATTTTGCAACTAGTAACGTGTTTCCCTTCTTTATTCACTTCTGATGTGTTCAGTCTTTTTAGATATTGGCCATGTTAAATCTGTTACTGTTGCTTTAGAATCGCATTCAGTAATGCTATTTCTAGTTAAAGCTTCAGTTATTATTGTTTGCTATTTAATAATTTCTGTTGTTCCTTTTTATCAGTTTTCCTCACAACTGTCTGTTAACTGAGGCATAAGCTTTAGACTGGTTAGCTTCCTTGAAACAAACAAAAAAAAACCCCAACTAACTAAGAATAAAATGTTTTTTCTGTTTTGATCATTTTGTAGTTATTTACATTAATAACGCATTAATCTCTACTACATAATTTTGTAGTGTTACAGCATATATCTTATAATTATTCCTCAATTGTGAAATATCCCATACCTCCCTATGAATAAAGCAAATATCTTTCTGTGTCAGATTTTGGGTAGTTTACTCTAAATGCAGTCATTACATTTATTGATTTCCTGTCTAGCTTCGTTATTTCAATTGCCATTCAATTGAGAATATTATAAATTCAGCTTTTAACTTGGACAGCTAAAATATTTAGACTTATTACCTTATTTTGAATAATTTTTAAATATTAATGCTATACGTCAACAATATTTCTTGTTAACCTTTCTTTGGTTTGTGCCTATTCTATTCATTCTATTAATTCACAAGTATTTGTAAATATGCCTTTATTTTTATTCATGTATTTCGCTTTCTTCATTTAACCCGGCATTTTCTTAAATAATATTCTTAAATAATATTCTTCTCTTTATGATTTCCTCGACTCAGACCATTTCTATTCCACTTAGAATATCTAGTTATCGTTTTGTTGATCAATAACTGATCTTTATAATTATATTTACTCTTCGTGACAGCCCTTCTGTCTTTCAGGAAATGCATATTTTTCCTAGGTGAGCACTTACATATATTGTCGGAGTTTGTATAATGAGAGCATGCAGGTTAAGGGCGTTTAATGTTTATATTAATGACCTGTAGGGACACGGTATTTCTTTGTGCAACCATAATATACTACAAAGTATATTAAATCACTTGTTAAGGTTATCTCCACAGATTTTCAATACAAATTCTAGCCAGCACTGATTTTGTAGTATATTATGGTTGTGTAACGGAATACGGTGTCCCTACAAGTCATGGATATTTATGTACCAGCAACGCGGTGAGCTGGTAGAAACGTTAGCGCGCCGGGCGAAATGCTTTGCGGTATTTCGTCTGTCTTTACGTTCTGAGTTAAATTCCGACGAGGTCGACTTTGCATTTCATCCTGGGGTCGATCTAATCGACTGACTCCTTCCCCAAACATTTCGGGCCTTGTGCCTAGAGTAGAAAAGAATATTTACGTACCAGCTTCCAAAAATGAGTTTAATATGTAAAATACAATAACAAACACTGCTATAAGTAGTGTATATATATATATATATATATATGGGAGAATATACAAATAATAACAACAGACGAGGACAGGTGGTGTAAATAACAAAAGTATATATTAGTATGACGCTCGGGAATACGGAAAGTCTTTGACGTTTCGAGCTTCGCTCTTCAACAGAAAGAATACGGAGACAAGGAGAAAAACACGGAGAAAAAAAATTGAATAGTGTTCAGTCAACGGTCAATCATAATAATGGCCGATCATAACAATGGCTGACCGGAAGTTAGAAATTCTTATTTCAGGAGAGCTAAGAAAGGGG
>NC_068981.1:34207620-34209425 GCF_001194135.2 Octopus bimaculoides
GGAAGGTAGAGTAGGAGTGTGTTGGGGTGTGGTGGGATGAGCTTATGAGGGGGTGTTGACGAGGAGGGAGAAGGGGAAGGTGGATGTAAGAGAGGGGGAAGATGGGTATGGGAGGGGAGAGGAAGAGAGGAGAGAGGGTGGGTATAAGAGAGGGAAGGTGGATTGAGAGAGTCACGTATGTAGTGACTGTTTATACCATGATTTTGTGGATGATTAATGGGTTGGATGGGTACTGATGAAGGAGCAAAAACTCCCGAAATATGGCATATACACCCATTATCTATTTTTCATCTTCGATCTCATTGTTCTTTACATCAGACGTCTCGGATACTAAGCGTCGTAACAAAATCAGAGCTGGCTATAATTTCTATGGAAAATCTGTAGAGATAACCTTAGCAATTAATCAATATTTGTCTTTTAACTCTTTCAATAGATAGGTGAATATTTTTGAAAGTATTACAAGCGTGCCTATTTTTGATATTTTTAGCTATATAAGTTACTTCCCGAAACAAGTAAAGGGAAAAATCACGATGACAATGCACTGATTTTCGTGACAGCAATTTTTGAAAATTGTCTGATTTCCTGTAATTATTATGAAGTTAAGAAAATGGTATCATACGGAAGCTAATGAAACCTTCGGAAAGAATTATGGACAGCGAATGTAGTGTTTTGAACGAGAATATCAAAAGCAATAAGCACAAAAGAAGTACAATTATAGGGAGAAAATCCCAGATGCTACAGAGCGTGAACAATTGAAAAACATAGGGGAAAGGTGACGTTCATAATGTTATAGTGATTCATAAGCTGTATATATGCATGCATACATACGTACATAATACATACGTACATAATACATACGTACATACGTACATATATGCGTACATGCATATACGTACATTTGTAAGTATATCAGTAAGATCTGACCACAAATCATTTTCTTACCACTTAATGAGCAACTAACTCCTTCATAGATATATCTCAGGCAAACGGTGTTACGGCTTTCTCTATTGTTAGAAGTTAGGATAATTGGGTTACTGGAGGTCACTTATTCCTTCACCCAAGTAAAAACCATTCTAACCTCTCTTATCTGATTAAATGTACATTATTTTAGTAAATTCAATCTGTCAGTTGAAATAGTAGCAGAATCATTGAAAATATTTTGCTCCGTGGATTTTAAGATATGTTAAATCATTAGGAATGTGCTTGATTGTAATGTTCATGTATTCATCTGAGGAAAATGGTTTCTTTGTAATGATATAATGTAAGCAATAATAAATCTCTGAACGAAGGAAAATCAATTAAAGGAGTCGTGAGAAACGATCGTAATGGATTGACACCTGTCCACCTGTCCTTCAATTGTTACTTATATCTATACATATAAATTTGACATGGGCGATTCTCTCTTATCTTGGGATTCACGGTGAAATGACTGGGTTGGAATTGCGCAAAAAATTACAAAGATGTGCAGAATGATCCGGTGGTGATGCTGGGCTTTGTATTTTTTTCATAGCTCCCATGGTTACCGAGATAATCTACTATAATAATATTCTTGTGTTTATGAATGAGAAAGGAAGAGGTGATAGATGAATAAGGAAGGAAGGGGTGATGTCATACTTGGTAGTGGGATGATGAAAATTGTACGCTGAAAAAATAAATCAAACAGCATTTCAGCTCTGTGTGAATATATGTGTGTGTATGTAAAAGTGGGGGGTATGTGAATGTGTGTGTGCGTCTGTGTGTGCTTCTGCGTGTGTGTGTATGCGCACGCAATGGAAGTGGGATAGTTCATCTTTCTGCGCTTAGTA
>NC_068981.1:34211679-34224548 GCF_001194135.2 Octopus bimaculoides
TATATATATATATATATATATATATATATATATATATATATATATTTACACACACACAAACACAAGCAGACACACACACACACAAGCACAGACACACATACACACACACACATATATATATGCATACATACATACATATATAAATATGTAAATATACACGTGTGCATGTGTATATATTATGTATACGTATTCTGTAATCTCTCTCGTCCCCTCTTTCTTTCTTTGTGTGAATGCACATATAAATACATATGTGCATGCGTATGTTTTATGTATGCATATGCTTTATAATCTGTATGTATGTATATATGTGTCTATAAACATATAATTTATATGTGTATTTTATATATGCATTATATTCAGTGTTGTCGGCGGATCTCCGTCGTTTAACAAAGAGAATCATGTGTTCCAGCAACTGAATTATCTGTTTCTGAATTGACTTGTAAGTGGCTGAGCACTGAACATAAATATGTACCCTTAATGTAATTCTCAGGTTACAGTTTATAACACGGCTGCAGCTTTTGAATTACAAATACAATCCATCTGAAGGGATTCGGGAAAGTTTCCGTCTATCCATTTTCACTGTCAGCTAAGATTCGAGAAGATGGCACTACCGCAAGATATGCACATGGTGATGCATGAAAGATAGGTGTATGTCCAAAGAGACAGTGGGTGTGTGTACATGTGTGTATCAAAGAGACAAAATGGTTGATTGAAGTTGTGGGCTAGTGCAATGCTCCGCAACCAGTACACCGCGGTACACTGGTGTGTCACTAGGCAATGCTTGGTGTGCCGCAGTGTGACCTGAATATAATATTTTCCCCTATACTTTTAGTAATATTTTTAGTTCTGGTGTGCCACCGAATTTTGAAAAGAATATAAGTGTATCGCAAGTGAAAAAAAGGTTGCGGGACATTATACTAGAGTATGAAGTGTGTGTATGAAAGTTGGAGAGAAATGAGGTGCAGGTAGTGGAGTAAGTGAGTGAACTGTGAGGACAGGTGGGGCAGCGAGGGATTGGAAAACTGGGGAACAGATGGAAAAGGTGTTCAATTCTGGAACAGGAGCGAGGAAGATAATGAAGGGTAGAAAAAGTGAGGCGGTGCATTTAAAACTAAAGATGTGTAGGTTTTGAGAAAGATAAGCTTCTTCTCTTTTTAGAAGCGAATGTTGGGAAGACCAAGAAGTGTTGTGTGCAATGGACCGCGAGACAAGCGAGCCACTGTCAAGTAAGATGTTATTGAAGTACTTCACGAACCAGTCGCTAGCCGGTTTGCCCAATGTAGAGCGAATCGCAGAAGGAATATTGACGTGTGTGTATGAAATTGGTGGAGGTGCAACGGAAAGTGTACTTAATATGGAAGATGCAGTGATTGGTTCCGGTAAGAACGATGGTGTTGGAGACAAAAAACTAAGTGTGACAGGGGGAACAAGTGAAGGGAATGGATCTCGAAAGGGGTCAGAGTTGGGAAGAGGAAGAACCTTGTTCGTGGTGGCTGCATAGGTTGCAGAGTTGGGGTGGAGGTGAGAAGTATGAGTGCCAAAATGGAGGGGGTGGAAGAAGCGTGAAAAGGTTACTGAAAGAGAAGTGTGGCGAGGTGGTAGACGGGGGGAATAAAGATTCGGTGGGCTGAATGGTATGGGCACAGAAAGAGAAGCTTGGGTAAGTGCAGATGCGTAAATGCATCGAGAACATATGTGTTGAGCCTGAGCCTCAAAAATCATGGTTACGGTTATAGAAGATAGCGGAAACGCAGGAACTAGGAGTAGAGGATGGGGCATGTTTGGAGTGAGTCGGGTGATATGGTCAGGGAAATTGAAGGAGATGGGGAGGTAAAATGGAGAGAAGGATGAACGATGACAAAGGAGATGAATGAATTTAAGTTTTAACAAGGGGAAGAGGTAGCCGATATTGTCATTCATCAATATAATGACTGTATAGCATTGGGGTGGAAACAGTAATCTGAAAAAGGAAAAGCTTAGTCAACAAATAAAATGGTGTAGAAAGGGCCTATTCTTGTGTCCATTGCCACTCCAATGATCTTTTCGTAGATCACGCTCGCGACTGGTCCCGCGGAACAAGTAAAGGGGGCTGAACCAGCTTGGGATCAGTGTGCAGTGTCAGCTCTGTGAAGCAATCGACGGTAGGGGTACAGAAGGGGTACCATTAAAAATGTGCTCAGTCTTTGATGAACTGGTTTGAGCTTGGCATCCAATGCAGTGGTCGGAAGTGAAAAGTTAATAGAGCCTTTGAAATTTCGCCGATTGTTTGCCGGAGCCACAATTAGCAAAGATTCGAAGTCACTCTCAATCTTTTCCTTGTGAATATGTTGTACTTTAATTCAAATGTATGTAGAAATTCTTCAATTACTGTTTGCATATTTTTATATATAACTCTACATGAAAATAAACATTAATACTTATACATATATACCAGCTCCCTTTCTCTCTCTTTATATATCTATGTATGTGTGTGTATATATATATATATATATATATATATTCATATAAGAATGTGTGTTTGGTGCACCAGCATGACCGCAGCCACTTGGCTGAAACACATAAATAAATAAATACATACATACATGCATACATGCATACATGCATGCACACACATACACTCAGAAGTACACATACGCATATATATATATATATATATATACATACATTTATGTAGGGTGGGGTCTGTGTGCGCTCGCGAACATTGTGCATTACCATGTTAGAATATATATGTATTACATCCTTCTGATGCATGCGACAAAGGGGGATAAAGAAGTTGAGAGATATAGATAGAAACAGTGAGAGAGAAAGGGGGAGAGAGAGAGAGAGAGAGAAAGAGAAAGAGAAAGAGAGAGAGGAAAAGAGAGAGAGAGGAAAAGAGAGAGAAAAGGAGAGACAGAGATACAGAATGTGATAGAAAATTTAACAGAGAAAGTAATGGCGAGGATCTGTGATAAGATATTTATAGTTTCATGCAAGAATATGTCTCAGAAATACTTTGTTGATATGCAAATGTTTGTTCCAAACAGCGATATGAAAAATTGGCTAATTTCAAATATCCGTTGAACTGCCCACCTAATATTCTCTTTACCTATCTCTGCCTGCAATTTCGAACGGAATTTATTCATATTTAATTCTAACTCTCATTTTGCTTATCAATGTTTTGATTCGTTTCAGTAATAACTATGCTCCGCTTCGTTCTGGCCATCTCCATAAGTTTGTATAAGATATTCGTGTTTGTTCGTCTCAATGTAATACATATGTTCGTCATAGTTTCTGTTTCTTGTTGCAATATTGACTTATGTTACCATGGTTTTTGTACCAGGTAACAAGTAATTAAGAAAACTGGGAATAAGCAGTGGAATTACATATTAGCTTTTCCTTCAGATTATCTTTTCTCCGTTTCAATGTCGGCTGCATGCATACATACATACACACACACACACACACACACACACACACACACACACACACACATATATATATATATATATATATATATATATATGTAATAACATGAATAATAATTTTAATATTCACTGTTGGTCGGTCGTCATCCTCTCACTTCATATTTTGCCATAAGACAAAAGTCTGCTTTTCTTTAATACATCGAAAACTCAAGGAAATTCTGTATTGTCAAATGTTGTTGACAGAAATCTGGTGTAGTCAAATCCAGAGACACAGTCCTCGGTGATGTATATGCACGAATGATAATTAGAGAAGATGCAGCAATGGGTAGAAAGAGTAATTAAATGATTTAAATGTTTTATAGTATGTAAAGCTTAGTATATGTTTTTAATTCCTTCAGATGTGAGCAGTATAAGAAATTTAATTGAGTTTCGGAAATGATCAACTACTGAATAGGAATGGAATATTTTCTTGCCTCGAACAGGAAGTCTAGCTGTTTTAGTAAAGCTATATATAAAAGATAAGAGATTACGATATCTAGGTTTTGCACTAAATTTGAGGAGATAGAATGAGAGGGTGACCGACGGTAACGGAAACGATAAACGAGCAACCCACCCCTCCTCACAGCAGTGTCTCTATACCCATACGAAGCGCTCATTACTGGAAGGTGGGATCAAGCAAAGATAGGATATTTATAAAACTTCCTGTTCATGATAAGTTACATGTCAACTATCTGCAGAACGTAGGTCCTTATTTTCCCATCCTGACCCATAAATACCTCACAGGAAATTTTGAGCTTTCCAGCCTTAAAAAATGACATGGCAACATGGAAAGTGTTATAGAGACGATGTTTAGAACAGGGGCCTTCATGTGGGTCATAACCAACGCAAGTGGACATTCTCTAGGACTTTTCAGTTGTATTTTTAGGCCTCTTATTTTCTATTAGTATTTAATAAAAGCGAAATAATTTCCAGTGATCGGTCTCGGTTAGAGCATGCGTGGGCTAAGATTACGTGCCCTCCATTATCAGTTAAAGTTTAGACAGCGTCACGTGACAACTTGCTGGGGCTGCTTGCTGGAGCCTAGCAGCGGGAAGTTTAGACAGTGTCATGTGACAACTTGCTGGGGCTGCCTACTGGACCCTAGCAGCGGGAAATTTAGACAGTGTCACGTGACAACTTGCTGGGCAGCCTGCTGGAGCCTAGCAGCAGGTATAAAAAGGGGAATTTGACAAGACAGTCAGTCGGACGCTGACACTCGTTGATGCTGCATCGAAGAGGGGAATAGAAGAAAGAAGCCATGCACCCAACACCAGAGCTGAAGACACCTCCGAAAGGGGGTGCCCCGCCACGTCAAAACGGTAGAGGAGTAGGGGCCAAAACCGGACGTGGTTCCTCCTGATGATGTCTTGAGCTAACTGGATCCTATAAAGGAGCTGTTGTGGTAGCGGACCACGAAACATGGTTTAAATTCCCCCCAAAGTTTCATCTATTTCATGCCTGTAGATGTATTCTCCCTGTGCAGCCAATTACATTCTAGTTAATTGTTTCTTCCCAGCCTCCACATATGCAGTTACTACTCTAACACCATCACATAATGGTTTCTTGTGAAATGGCCTTGATCTTTTGCTGTAATCAAGATTCCTTTATTCTCAATTTTTGTCTGTTTACATCCTTTTCAGTTTTTCAGGTATTGGCTATTGTAGGTACTTTTCATGTCATCGCTTTAGAATGATGTTCAATGTTTAACATTGTTTTGTTTTGTAGTTTTTAACTTTTTCCCAATTTCTGTTGTCTTTCTATTTTTTCCTATATTTTCCTTTCAATTGTCTGTCAGTTGTTTTCCTTGAAAATAGAAAACGGTTTTTTTTTCTTTCTACGTTCGTGTTTTGCATTAGTTTTCAATTATCCTTTGCTAGATATATTTGTGCAGTCCGACAGTGACAATTTATCATTGCTTTCCAGTAAGATTTTAAGCGAAATATTCCAAATGCAGTCGTTATTTTCTTACTTTTATCTTACTTTATTCTTATCGTTCAGTTGGAGGCGGCGAGCTGGCAGAAACGTTAGCACGCCGGGCGAAATGCTTAGCGGTATTTCGTCTGCCACTACATTCTGAGTTCAAATTCCGCCGAAGTCGAATTTGCCTTTCATCCTTTCGGGGTAGATTAAAAAAGTTCCAATTACGCACTGGGATCGATATAATCAACTTAATTCGTTTGTCTCTCCTTGTTTGTCCCCTCTGTGTGTAGCCCCTTGTGGGCAGTAAAGAAATTAAGTACCAGTTTCGCACTGGGGTGGATGTAATCGACTAGCCCTGTCTCTCAAATTTCAGGCCTTGTGTCTATTGTAGAAAGGGTTCTTATTTTCAGTTGAAAATATTGATTTCAAATTTTGGTACAAGGCCAGCAATTTCGAGCGAGCAGTTAAGTCGATTACATCGACCCCAGTAGTCAACTGGCACTTGTTTTATCGACCTCCCGGCGGAAAGTGAACTCAAAATGTAAAGACAAAATGAAATACCACTAAACATTTTACTCGGCGTGCTAACGATTCTGCCATCTCGCCGCCTTTTGGGGCTAGTTTTTATAATGGCATCAATGTCGTGTCACTGTTTACATGTGAAATAAATATAATCCTACAACACCAGGAAAGAATACTTATACATCTCAGAAAATCTAGGACCTGTTACCATCGAGCATTTGAGGTGAATAGAATTAAATAAACTACAGAGTTATGTATACTGTACTTCTGTAACGAAACACTTGCATTTCATTTGAACTAAAGACCGTTAATCTGAAATGTAATATCACATCCACTCAGCAATCTCCTTTGGCTTTCGTCCGCACAAGGTTAATGGGTGCTCGTGCACTCAATCGATTTTAAGCCTCTCTCTTCGATAAAACTGACCTTCAGCCCATTCAAATGATCTCATTAGTATTTTCTTTTGTGAAGTAGGAGTGGGTTGCTATTGGATGTTGCTAGTTTGTGTTTGTAGTCTTAGAATCAATTAACTACGTTGGACAGTACCTAGCAATTAATTATGTTAGCCTGATATGATAATAGAGTTAATAAACAGCTAGTAACTGATGGATTATAATTTGTTAGTTTGTATTTCAACCAGAATGTTGTAAAAAAAAAATTAACAGTAGTAAACTACTCACAAGTAGAAGTTTGTGAGCAAGTTCGATTCGCAGTCGAGTCATTTTACTGCATTTATCATGCATGTAATTTACAGTCGTAGCCAGTGAACAAAAGATACTATAACACTGCAGGAAGATATTTTATGATACATTAATAAAAGACATTATAACAATCTACAGGAAAACATATGATATACCGTAGGGTGAGAGATATTATGTAATTCTATGAGAAACATTATAGGCAGGCACATTATGAAATACTACACGAATAGGTATTATGAAACTATAGGAAGACACTATGTCATACTACAGAAAGAAGCATTATAATACCCTATAAAGAAAACATTAACGCATACTGTAAGGAAAGATATTACGATACACTATAGGAAGAATCATGATAGGAAGAAAAAATGACACACTTTAGAAAAAGATATTGACACATTATAAGAGAGAAGGCGGCGAGCTGGCAGAAACGTTAGCACGCCGGGCGAAATGCTTAGTGGTATTTCGTCTGCCGCTACGTTCTGAGTTCAAATTCCGCCAAGGTCGACTTTGCCTTTCATCCTCCTTTCGGGGTCGATTAAATAAGTACCAGTTACGCACTGAGGTCGATATAATCGACTTAATCCGTTTGTCTGTCCTTGTTTGTCCTCTCTGTGTGTAGCCCCTTGTGGGTAGTAAAAGAAATAACACATTATAAGAGAGCTACATTATGAAACGGAGGCGCAATGGCCCAGTGGTTAGGGCAGCGGACTCGCGGTCATAGGATCGCGGTTTCAATTCCCAGACCTGGCATTGTGAGTGTTTATTAAGCGAGAACATCTAAAGCTCCACGAGGCTCCGACAGGAGATGGTGGCGAACCCTGCTGTACTCTTTCACCACAACTTTCTCTCGCTCTTACTTTCCTGTTTCTGTTGTGCCTGTAATTCAAACGGCCAGCCTTGTCACACTGTGTCACGCTGAATATCCCCGAGAACTACGTTAATGGTACACGTATCTGTGGAGTGCTCAGCCACTTGCACGTTAATATTACGAGCAGGCTGTTCCGTTGATCAGATCAACTGGAACCCTCGACGTCGTAAGCGACGGAGTGCCAACAACAACAATTATGAAACATACGAAGA
This sequence comes from Octopus bimaculoides, assembly GCF_001194135.2. Lineage (NCBI taxonomy): Eukaryota > Metazoa > Mollusca > Cephalopoda > Octopoda > Octopodidae > Octopus > Octopus bimaculoides. Next base: position 34,219,352 of record NC_068981.1, read on the forward strand.
CCTAATAGGAATCACTTGAGTTTCTTTTGAAAGGCGAGACCTTCAGTTAGGATCCCAAAACCTCTATGGTTGCAGGAAATCTTTTTTCTTCTTAAGACATTTCGAAGTAACACAACAGTAATGTTGTTTTAATATAGAAACCATTGTTTCCTAGCAATGACACAAGAAAACAAATTTATTAGGGAGGTGGTAAAATAGCTATTATGAGACGTTAATGTTTATGTAATGTATTTTAAACGTGTACAAATAAATTAATTGGCCTCCGCTGGAAACTGAAACAGGATCAGAAAATCAGCGGTACAGATGTTCAACTCTTTCTCTATAGCACTCAATACATGTATACAAGGAAACTATTTATGCTGCTATTGTTGTTGTTAGTCCAAGGCCTTCCTTGATCAAGCGGGCCTATGATCAAATCCATTCTGGACGTGACCACTTCATCTTTTATCGAAAACTACAATATCTAATGTATTCTCTCATTTTTCCAAGACATTACAGTGTGATTTGAAGGAAAGTTGATTGCAATTGCTTGCAGGCCAGTCAGCTGTATAGAAGCTTTCTTGCTGTTTTGAGAAACTATTTCTAAAATAAGTCCAATGTTTTTTAATTGAAAGTGGGGATTTAGTATGGTGTAGTGTGATGTTTCTAATATTCCCGATCATATAAACCAAGACACGATTGCCGTTAATTACAACCGAATATGACCTAGCAGCACGTAATATACTTTCACAAATTGTTTTAGGGGCATATGTAACTGTAAAAAGGATACCCTTTCGGAACTCTCAACCATTGATTCAGTATAATGGTTCTCATCTGGAGTCCATATGACTCTTGGGGGTCCATTCAAGATTTTGCTGTTAAATTTTATCTGCAATGAATTGGTTATACTTCTACGATATACAAAATATTTTAACAATTTTTATACACTTTCCCAAAATATTTCATCGTGAAAATATAATTGAATTTTTTAAAACATCGGGTGGCTAGGAGGGTCCATTCGAATCAAAAAGGAATTAAAGGAGTCCACGTGTAAAAGAAATAGTAGGGAAACACTAATCTAGTGGAAGAGCGAGGATAACTAGAGGGAGAAGAGGATGCACAAGCACAAGACTGGTACTCACTTTCAGTTCCGCGGGCTAGAACAACTTCAAATGAAGTACATTACTCAAGGACACAATAGGCCACCGGTCCCGGAATTGATAATAAAAAATATAGCTAGAATTGGGAAAGATAACAGGTCCGCTGTCATTACTCCATAAAATTTTTCCATCTATTCAGCAACACTCATCACTTCATGGAGAAGCTATTACGAGACGCAATGATATATAGTGAATGCTTCATGTTTAAGAGCATCGGTGTCTGTTAATGTGACTGTAGGTGTTGCTGTTCACTGATGGTGAAACATTAAAACCTCATTCTCTAAAGTTTCCCTCCGGCTTATGAAGCTATGTATAAACACTACCTGGCGATCCATGTTTCTTTTATACCTTCCACGTACAGACTTGCTTCTTCTGATGAAATACGCATGTTCCCCGTTGTATGTATGTTTGAGTTGATAGCTTCAAGCGATACTTGTAACGTGATTGATATGAACAACGACTGAAATCGTTAAACCGCTGTTTATGCCTATAAAGGAGCCGAAAGAACATTTACTAGAAAACGTTTAAAAGAACCAGGGTATGAGGAAACTGGTGGCTGTGTACTTCGGTGAAAATAAAAAGAAGAAATGTATATAATTATGTTTGTGCTTGTGGAGAAATTTGTATTGCCGTAGGGAGAAGCAAAACTTGATGTCTCGTTGCTGTGCATTCATCTGCAAACAAGAAAGCATCTCTCTCTCTCTCTCTGTCTATCTCTATATGTCTGTCTATCTATCTATCTATCTATCTATCTATCTATCTATCTATCTATCTATCTATCTATCTATCTGTCTATCGGTCTATCTATCTCAAACGAAGGGATTGCTCCATCATGATAGCTTCCACTACACTCCACGTCATGCAAACGTAGCTAAACTCACGAACAGATTTATTGAAAAGACACATAAATGACTCAGTAACACAATACTGGGTTATCATGGTAATTATGTAAACATTTTATGCAACAATTTCTAAGTTTATGTCGATATATTTTATTTTTCTATTTCCTGCTTTTTATGTCCAAGACAAAAAATAGTGAATTCTCCTTGCTTTATTATTGGCATACGGCGGCAAAAGCAGAAGTGACTTCTAATGAAGCTGACATCCTGCCGGATTTACATGCATACATGCACATACCACACTGAATGCAACCCATTTACATTATTATAATTGTAACAACTAACTTATGATCTTTACAAATATGTTTGACACGACTGCGTGCTCAGTAACACGCTTATTCCCGCTTAGCCTTTATACTTGTATTTATACATGCACACACATACACACTCGCAGTCACACTCGCACACACGTACACGCACACACAAACACGCTCTCACACAGACACACACACACATGTCACTGTTAATATTCATCTCGTTAAAGAATAACAAATTTGTACTCTGTGGAGTCACCTTTCAGATTAATGTAAATTGTTTTTATTATAACTGAACATAAAAAAACCCCCAACATTAATATATATATATATATATATATATATATATATATATATATGCTGAGACCCCCTTCGGTCATGACTGACCATGGGATTGCACCTAGAAAGTTACCCTCCCAGGTACAAGTCCGGGCAAGGTTGTTTATGGAAGACCAGCAGTCGCCCATGCATAACGGCCTCCCCTCTCCATGCCTCCAATGTTATCCAAGGGAAAGGCAAAGGCCGATACAGCTTGGCACCAGTGACGTCGTAACTCATTTCTACAGCTGAGTGAACTGGAGCAACGTGAAATAAAGTGTCTTGCTCAAGAACACAACTCGTAGCATGGCTGCTGTCAAGACTGAAGCAAATAAAAGAATCACACACACACACACACACACACACACACACACACACACACACACACACACACACACACACACACACACACACACACACACACACACAGAAAATGAAGAAAAGGGAGAATGAAATTATTAAAGACGTAGGGACGTCCCAACTTTACTATGCTTTCTTCTCACCTTCTCTCATCTGTTTAAAGGTTTATATCACTTTCACTTTCGTTCTTTTGCTAGTTAAAGTTCACTCGCATTCTTGCTCAGTTTCATACTTTTAGAATCATCTGTCTTTCTTACACTCTTTCCTTTCTTTTTCTCTCACCCCCCCTCTCTCTCAATCTATTAATCTATCTATCTATCTCTTTATTGAATCCATTGTTTCCGTCCCTCTCATTTTTCTCCATCTCCCTCTCTCTATCAATCTTTCTCCATTTATCATTAGCAACGATAACGTCGCTACTAGTATCTCCTCAACCACCACCGCCACTACAACCATAGCCACCAACTGGATATTTCTTAATTCATGTGAGTTACTTCCCTTGGCGTTACACATAACGTATATTAAAGACAGAACCAAGATTAAAATTGTGGGATTTATCCGTCTCTTTTTCTATCAATCAATCAATCAATCAATCTATCTATCTATCTATCTATCTATCTATCTATCTATCTATCTATCTATCTATCTCACCTGTTCAAGACGACTTTCGGGCCGGGACCTACGGACAACTTCCAGAGATCTCTGGCCTGGCAGCGCTATCGAGAAGCGCTACCCGTTCGGGATAAACTCTACAGGCATGGTTCGAAAAACACGGTGCCGACCTGCCCGAGATGCGGTCAGAGCGACGAAACCGTTCTGCACGCACTCGTACAGTGTCCACCCATTTCCGACCTGTGCGCCCATGTCGAACGACTGCTATCGCGTGTGGGACGAGTCAGTTTATCAACCGAGTCTATCTTGAATATCGTCGCGCCTCCTTCTTTGAAACGGGAAGGAAGAGCTATTTTCATGATAGTTGTGGCAATGGCGACAGAATGTGTATGGTGGACGCGTCTGAAAGGTCTAGAGACAAACACTTTCCTCTCTGGTCAATCTCTCATCAACTTCTTCGAGTATCACTTGAAGAGGAAGGTGAGAGTAGAGAGGGAAGATTTGTCTAGTGGATGTTTCAAAAAAAGATGGGTGAACCTAGCAAGGATGGCACGTGTGAATGATGGAGCCACCTTGAGCATAATCCTATGAACCAGAAAAAGAAAAGAAAAAAGAGAGTCACTTACTGTAATGTGTTTTTTGCATGACATTATTGCCCGAGGTTACCATGGTCTTTTCCGTAGGCTTTTCTTTCCGCGGATAAGCCTAATCTGTTTACCATTTTACACTATGACATTTCTGTAATACACGATCCCTATTGATCGGCTTCCCCACTTTTTTTTCACGATCCCTTTTGATCGAAATTCTACCCCCCCCCCTTTTTTTCTTCCCTTCCAAAAAGAAAAGCTCTACTTTGTATTTTGTCCCCTCTGTGTTCAGTTCTGTGTGGCCAATAAAGAAACATATCTCTCTCTCTCACTCTCTCTCTTTCTCTCTCTCTCTCTCTCTCTCTCTCTCTCTCTCTCTCTCTCTCTCTCTCTCTCTCTCTCGCCCCTATACATATGTCTCAGTGTTTTCTGGTGAGTCTGTATTTTCGTGTTAACATCATATATAAATCATATACATTTTACGAATGATTAAAAATTACTTTCCCTTTATAACACTTTTTCGGTGTTTTGGGGGTTCCGGGAGGAGAAAGGAACTGGAAGTTATATTAAGCAAAATAGCGTATGTTTAACAGCAAATTAATCGAGTTATTTTATAACCACATTGCATTGTTTTCACTAAAATGGTTATATTTGCAAAAAAAAAAAACCCCAAAAAACAGTGAATTTAAGTATTAAGCAGATTATATATATATTAGTATGCATGCGCATATCTGTCTATCTATCTATCTATTATTATAAAGTCTGGTAATTAGTCATATATTAATTAATATCGATTAATTATCAGGAGGCCAGCACATGTAAAGAATCAAAGAGATTCAGAAATATTATCTGCAATCTCAGGGGATTAAGGTACATTTTAAAAAAATAACGTCGACCACTAACGTGGACAATTAATGCGCTAGAAATAGATCACATCTTGTGTCTATTAAGACCTATTTTAGGTCTTAATAGACACAAGATGTGATCTATTTCTAGCGCATTAATTGTCCACGTTAGTGGTCGACGTT
>NC_068981.1:34225071-34226279 GCF_001194135.2 Octopus bimaculoides
AAGACTTACAACGAAAAAACACTTATGATGTAAATATGTTCGTAATTCAAAAGACAATGAAATGAAAAGGGCAAGTTTGAAGGCTGTTTTGCATAACATTATTAATCGTACATAAATTTCATCCGTCTAATTGGCTATACAAATGATATGTGCAAAACAACTTTTTGCACTGCCCTGATTATACATAGCATAGAATGTTCTGAGACGCCTTACGGGAGTCAAGAAACAAAAGGAAAATAGTGTAATAGATGCTTTTAAAAAGAAAAAAGGATTTTATCCCTTTTCGTAGGAGGTAGGATGGCAATTTCTGATGAAGCAATTGCTGGCGATCTGTTGCTACACATCTTTGCCAGAAGTCTAACAGATTGGGCAGAAGATGTTGATGCACCATTTTGCATTATGTTCAAAGTAGCTTCTGGAATGTGGTGAATTGCTGCAGTCTGTTGCTGTCTTTTTAAACCGGTTGCTTTCTTTCCCCAGCAAGCTCTCTTCTTTGGAAGCATAATCTATATGTATATTAAACAGAACAACAAAAGTTATAATAGATGGCAGGGTCGGTAGTTTTCACATTTCGGTAATTTTGCGGATTAACATCCGCACGATTACTTAACCCTAACCCTAACCCTAAACCATAACCCTAAACCCTAACCGTAAAACCCTAATCCTGACCCTAAAACTGTAACCGTATCACTAACCCTAACCTGGTAATCTTCAAGTTTAGGGAGTTAAAAAAAGAAAACAAAAAATATTCAAGGGAAATAACTGAATGACTTACCAGTATTGTCCGTACTACTCTGAAATGTGTTTTTTTAGCTGTTTATAAATAAATCACACATGTGTTTTTTTTGTTTTTTTTTACACACGGGTTTTTTTTTTCTAAAACAGCATGCGACAGAAGGAGATAACTTTGTCGATGGAAATGATAATGAAATTCAACAGATATTAGATATTTATTCAAGGGTCAGCATGCAGTTCTAGAAATTAACCTACTCAACATTATAAACGTCAGAAATGGCAGCCAAAAAATAAACGAATGTTTTTTTTCTTTTGGGGTTGAATTCCTTCATAGAAATTCATGTAGATAAGATGAAAATAAGGTAATCTTCAAGTTTAGGGAGGTAAAAAAAAGTAAATAAAAATATTCCGGTCTTCCACGAGGCATTTTCGATCTCTCAGTTAACTTCAATCAAATCACGTGTGTGATTTAT
>NC_068981.1:34227144-34228033 GCF_001194135.2 Octopus bimaculoides
ATATATATATATATATAGATATATATACATAAAGATACATACATACAAACATAAATACATATATTTACGCACTCACTCACACACACACACACACACACACACACACACGAATATATATTTGCACTGAACTGCATGGTGCATCGATAATAAATTTTGTGCGCACACTCAAACACATATGCAAAAATACATGCATACACACAAATCTACATGCATATATTCTTCTATACATATATGTACACACACACACGCACACACACACATACACACACACGCGCACGCGCATATACATACGCATATGCGTGCATACAAGCTTACATACACACATAGCGCAGTTTTATGCTCATTAAATTTGGTGTTTTTCATGATAATTCCATTTTTTTTTTTATATTGGTGCTGTTGTTGTTTTGATGCTGTCGTTTGTTGTTGCTGCAAGAATCAGGACCGATTTAATGCTGCATAACATGTCAGCTGCTGCAGCTACTGCAATATCAGAGCTTGTTGTGTAAACTGTAACCAGCCTATGCATTAAAATGTCTTTCTCTCTTTGCACTCGTCATCCCTCGCATCTGATTACCAACGCAACCAATTGCTGAATGCAATTCGAATTCCTAACAGACTCCCAAAGACTCTTCTTCTTTTCTATATTTCCTTACTGTTTTCTTTTTAGTTTTATATATTTCGGCTTTTTCGAAATTCTTTTTGTATTTCTTTCCATTTCTGTAAGTCTTCTGCTGTAAACGTGAATAACAGTGATATGGTTGTATAAAATCGCCTTGTGATACGATCACATTATAATAGTGACGTCATGCACAAAATTATTACTCATACGAGGTCACGATTAGTTACTGTGGCTTTTGTACTTGCAAATATGCATATATATATATATATA
>NC_068981.1:34228664-34232264 GCF_001194135.2 Octopus bimaculoides
TATATATATATATATGCACATATACATACAACATATATACACATATATATACACTCAAGTATATGTATATTCTATTTTCCATCTACATAGCCATATTTCTCTCTCTCTCGTTATATATATATATATATATATATATATATATATAATGTAATATATATATATAGAGAGAGAGAGAGAGACAGAGAGACAGAGAGAGACAGAGAGACAGAGAGAAAGAAGGGATAGAATTTATATATTTGTTTTGCATGTATGTATATGTATATATATACGATATGTATGTATGCATATATACGTATGTGTGTATATATATATATGTGTGTGTGTGTATGTGTGTGTGTGTGTGTGTGTGTGTGTGTGTGTGTGTGTGTGTGTGTGTGTGTGTGTGTGTGTGTGTGTGTGTGTGTGTGTGTGTGTGTGTGTGTGTGTGTGTGTGAGTGTGCGACCGTGTGTGTATGTATGTATATGTATATACATATACGAAGTGGCCCAAAATCTGGATCTATAAAAATAGAATCAAATGTTGAAACTTGTGATTCCAACATCTAAGTATCTGATTCTGCTGAATGCATGAACTTTGACCTCATCTTAATATATATCTGTGCTGATCTTATCAGAAATGGATGTGATTGCACAGTTTAGTGCATCGATATTTCTGGATCGTTTCACGTAGACTGCTAACTTTGGATGGCAACAAGGAAAAAAATATAGCAAACGAAATAGCATCAGGTCTGGAGCTCAATGTGGTTTGTTAAATAGACCTCGTCTCCTAATCCTGCTTCCTTGATCGATTTATGTAAATGATATCTCACTCTAAGAGAAAAACATAGTAGAAGACTGACTTGCACAAACCGAAAGAATTCTATCTGATTTGGGGATAAGAAATGATTGTAATATGGAGATTTTCCTCCTGTAATGTTATTGTAAAAATGTATTGAAGTATTAAAATAAGCAATAAAATATAAAATGCGATATATAATATAAATACAAAATAGAATATAAGGCAAATCTCCTTTCAGATTCTATGGCTGTCTCTGAGTTTGTCTGTCTGTCCGACTCTCTCTCTCACTTTCTCTACTTCTCTATCTATCTATCTATCTATCTATCTATCTATCTATCTATCTATCTATCTATCTATCACTTCGCTCTCATGTGTCTATTCCCTGCTGAGGTTACCATGGTCTTTTCCGTAGGCTTTTTTCTCCATGGATAAACCTAATGTTACCCCATTTTACATAATTGACATTTTCTGTGATATACGATACCCCCTTTTTTTCTATCTTTTTTTACCCCTTTTGATCGGATTTTTTTTTGTTTTTTGTTTTTTATTTTTTTTAAAGAAAAGCTCTACAGTTTTATTTGTCCCCTCTGTGTGCAGCCCTGTGTGGCTAATAAAAGAAAGTTATCTCACTCTCTCTTACTCTCTCTCTATATCTCTCTCTTTCTCTGAAGCTTGTTTATCTCGCTTGTTTACCTTCCTAAGGAATCTGGTCAAAGTTTCCACCCGCTTGAGAGCCTCCTGCGTTTAAGGTCGCACAGTCTGAGCTTCAAACAGAACCAGTTGTCTCGCGATAAATGCGGACATCCTGCAGTAATGACAATCACATTGTGTACTAATGCACTTATAATCGGTTTTGTTACAACATGAGGAAGTTCATATAGTCATGTGGATACGCCTGTGAGTGAAGGACATATTATTCACCCTGAATTAAAGCATTATTCTCACGACAGAGAATAACCCACGTCTGCTACCATCCAGTTGATCACTGATGTCATCCATCACCAGTTTGTCCAGAACATTTTACATGCTATAATAGAATATCTCCTTATCTTTCCGTATCGCAGCTTCTTTCGCTTTAGCGTGTCTGGTTATGAGTCTTGCTAAAATGATCCGGTCATTTACTGATCTACGCCTGATTCTTGCTCTTGTTGCATTCTCACTCAAGATTATGCCAAATTCTTGGGTATGATGTTTTTTCCTAGTCAGTCGACCTCTTCAACTTAAGCCGAAAGAGGCCTTGGGTGGATCACCTGCATGCAACGGAAGAGGACATCTTAACAAAAAATGTGGGGCTACTTGAGATAACTGTGTAACTACTTAAGTATGGAGCTGTTACTATAAAAGAGTCGGGACATTGTTGAGCTTAATATGTCACAAAAAGCAAGTCTTTGAGGCCAGGAATAACGGAATAATTGTAACATTGACTAAGAGAGGATCTCTAAGTGAGTATAGCAACTGGAACCCATCTGTCTGTCAATAGCAATATGTTTCTTAATGTTCTTGCCCTGTGAAGAAGGCAGCTGATGAACATTTACGATAGAAGCAAGCGGGATTCAAGAGCGGAATATCGTGCAGTGAAGAAACTTGTTATGCAATATCAATTAATATTTACTGTGAGACTCTTTGTCTCTAGGACATCGACAAATATGTTCACGCATGCTTTTGATCAAACTTCTATAATAACCTGAAGTTATTTCCTATGTCTAAAGTCAAATCTGTTTTAAATCTTAAACTGATGAAACATTATGTGCTGCAATTTTCTTTTTTATATTGTCACATGCATTTTATATAAGCTTCAACTCAGCTTTGCATTCATTTTACAGAATGACAAGGCATACCTCTTTCTTAAAATATAATTAGGTAAGTAGGCAATTTCTGGAGAATTCTCAGGTAGGTTTTAAAGCTCAAAGATATTCAAAGATATTCAAATACTATTTTGCAGAAATTGTCCGCTTATCACACTGGAGACACAGCGCTGGACTATTGCGAGTGTTATACAAGAACCATGAATTTGATGAATGGCAGACATCAGCAGCACTATATGCGCATTGCTTAATAGATCTTTTATCAATAAACATGAATTTAAACCTGTCTTCTTTAGTGCAATTTTTAAAAAATTACAGACTATCCCCTGTGTCTCCTCGTGAGAAATTTCTATTTTTTGTTGGATGAGTGCAACTAGATCGAAGTCAAATTGTCTTAATTCTACATTTTGCTTTGCTACAAACTTTGCTACATATAGTACTGGTAGATGTAAATGAGAATATAAGAAAAATTCGATGAGATATACGTTTAATTAAAAACAATTGCGGTACGAGACCTACGCGATTTGTCAAATGATTTGTATACATCTGTATGACCAAATCGATACAAAACCTTCTGGACAGAACCAAACGATACCTTTAGTTCGTGTGATATTTTCCTGGTCGTGAATTAACAATTTGTGTCCATTTTTCAGCTTCTATTACATACATTTCTAAAATATTAAAGTACCTTCTACTATCTTAAATATCAAATGCAAGAGAAATTTACATAATATTTAATCATTCACATCTAATAATATGTTGTAATATAAATCAATTAATTTTGTCTCTTGTAAATATCTATTAGATAATTTGTTTTATAAGTTTATATCAAAAGATATTTAGAAAAATATAAATTTTTGTAATTGAATTCCAATTTCTGACCAGAAATATGTGTGCATGTATATATCTATATGTGTGTGTGTTGTTTGTGTGTATGTATATATATATACATGCACACACACACACACACACACACAAATATATATATATATATATATATATATATACATATATATA
>NC_068981.1:34232596-34233740 GCF_001194135.2 Octopus bimaculoides
TATATACTGAAACAACAGCTAACAACAGCTAAACCAATCAGCTGTAGACGTGAATGATATACCTCGACTTTGCCAAGGCTTTCGACAAGGTTGATCATGGCATATGTCACAGTCTGCGAAACCTTGGTATTATTGGGAAACTCGGAAACTGGCTGCATGACTTTCTGAAGGGCAGGAGTCAGACAGTTGTAGCCAATGGTGCTCACTCTGAAGAGACACCAATTCTCAGCGGAGTCCCACAGGGAACAGTACTGGGGCCACTCCTATTTGTTTGTGGTAGCCCTCTCAGACATGCCCTCCGTGGTACAGTCAGCCAATCTGACCAGTTATGCTGACGACACAAAAGTATCGCAGGCAGTTAGGAACTCCGAGGACATCATAAAACTGCAGAAAGATCAGAATGAAATATACAAATGGGCTAACGAAAATAACATGCAATTCAATGCTATAAAATTTTAGGCACTCCACTATCGGCCCAACACCAGACTAAAATCGGAAAACACTGAACCCGTAGGTAATACAACCTGGGGGTTCACATGATCAATGGTGCAACATTCCATGTGCATATTAATAAGATGGCAACTCTGTGCAGACGAGTGGTTGGCTGGATTCTGAGGACATTCAGAACCAGGAAAAAGGAGACCCTGCTACTCCTATGGATGACTTTCGTTCTCAGCCGCTTGGACTACTGCTCCCAACTACGGTCCCCAGAGAGTGTGAAACGAACTCTGGAACTCGAAGCAATCCAGCGCCAATACACAAAGAAGATTGACTCGATGTAAAAGATGGGCTACCCCATCATTTCATTTTTGTCTTGCTATTACATGTTTTATTATGAACTCCCTGAAGAGAAATAAATGAGGAACCCCAACAGCTCTTTCTTCTTTGTAATAGAACTCTCATTTATTTCGAAACATGTGTAGGAATTAAAGGAACTTTTATTGACATGCATTTTGCTCCATTTATTATTATCCATATCTTCTCAAAATGTATCACTTTAACTTGGTATCTCTACCTGTAAAACGGTTGTGAAATCTTGTTTTTTAGTGTAATTTTGCTACCTCTGGTAACTATTAACGTATTTAATTTATCGAAAGTTTTAATAACTGCGATAATATTAATATATACATAAACTAATATATAT
>NC_068981.1:34234163-34236364 GCF_001194135.2 Octopus bimaculoides
TATATATATATATATATATATATATTTTAAGTTCGGTTACAGAAAACGCTTTGTACCTGCGTATCAAAGACTATTATTCTATTTAAGAAAGTATCAGTTGTCAACTCAGACAATGAACTCCAACAACTGGATGGCTGTAGTGGCTGTACTTGCTTAGACAACTTCTTATTTCATTGAGGAGGGGTTTGCTGTTAATAAAATCAAACAAAGAAACCATACTACCTAACCGGACATCTGCATACTTAAACAACAACATAACCACACACATACACCTCCATCTAATTATGCCTATCATTCCTTCCTTTCTTTCCATCATCTTCCACCCCTCACCACCAAATACATACAGAAATGCCCACATACTACAATCAACCTTCTCATGTGTCAAAATCGGTAAACAACCCTCAGTTAAACATCCGTTCATGCTTTTGCCCGAAGAAATGAACGCATGAACATGTTCTACCCGACGTCAATGAATACTACGGACTGCATTGCAATCATGCCAGGAATACGGACTATGATCTTAAGAAACATGTGAATTGTGGAAACGCGCGTAGCGATGCATTAAACTATTCATAAGTTCCACCCAAAGATTATTATTGTTATCATATATGTGTGTGTGTGTGTGCACGCACGCGTGTGTGTAATTGTATCAACCAGACTATTATTGACCAGACTATCGATACTGTTATACATCGCTGGTCACAATGTCTTCCACTTGTTATTGTAGCTTTCAAATGATGCTAACCCCTGAACGAAATGCTAGTCCGTCGCAAGGTTACTCAAGGTTACTCAATTACAGCTGAATGGACTGGAGCAACTTGAAATAAAGTGCTTTACTGAAGAAGACAAACGTTCTGGCACCCTGGGAATGGAAACCACGTTCTTGCGAGCAACACTCTAACCACAAGGACACGCATCTTCCCACAAACACACACACATATGCGCGCGCACACACACACACATATGTGACATAACATCAGAGCTGGTTGTACTTATTAATAATAATCATACAGTTTGGAATTGGTGTGGCAACTGTACTCTGAATTATTCATGAAGAGCTGAACATGCACAAAATTTGCACAAAGTTTTTTTTACTCCAGGTGCTCAGTGGCGAACAGAAGGACACGTCAGCCACATCGGGGTGTTGGTTGAGCTCATTACTTCCAGTCCAAGCGTATTTGAGTCTCTGGTGACCTGTGAGGAAAGCTGGTTCTACTGTTATAATCCGGAGACTAAGAGATAGAGTGCCCAGTCGAAGTATTCTGGATCCTTCAGACCTACGAAGTTCAGACCGGAATCCTCATGGTGATCCTCTTTTTCGACTGCAAAGCCATCATCTACATCCACCATGGTTCCCTCTTGCCAGATGGTCAACAAGAAGTACTTCGTGGAAGTTTTGAGTTAGTTCAGGAAGAGATTTCATCGCAAAAGGCTCTTCCACTCGAGTCTGTGGCGCCTGCACCAGAACAGTGCACCAATCCACAATTTCATCTTGGTAACTAAGACAGTTGACGGCGCCAGGGAGCCGGGGTTCTTTTGGGAGGGGAATGTAAACATCACATGATTCGGAAGGCGTGTGTAGGCCATGAGCACTACGCCTTCTGAATTAAGGGCTTCTCAAATGTGTGCAGTGGATGTTCAGTAGGTCAACTTGAAAGTAAATTTTGAAGTTACTTTATATAGAGAGAGTATATTTCAATGAAAAATGTGCAGTAAATATGGTTTGTGTGTGCGTGTGCGTGTGTGTGTATATGTGTGCGCCTGTGTGTGTGAATGTATATTTGTGCATGTGTATGGATGTACGCGCGCGCGCGCACACACACATTAGCATGTAAATATTGGGTTGAAAACCCTTCAACTTGTCGTTTTCTATTCAGAAGGATTTTTCAAACCAATATTTACATATTATTTATAGCTTCATATCTACTTCAAAATCTAATTAAAAAACAAAGAATCACTTCATGTTCTCTTGGAAGTTTACAGGAGTGGCTGTGTGGTAAGTAGCTTGCTTACCAACTACATGGTTCTGGATTCATTCCCACTGCGTGGCACCTTGGGCAAGTGTCCTCTACTATAGTCTCGGGCCGACCAAAGCCTTGTGAGTGGATTTGGTAGACGGAAAACTGAAAGAAGCCCGTCGTATATATGTATATATATATATATATGTGTGTGTGTGTGTGTGTGTGTGTGTGTGTGTGTGT
>NC_068981.1:34236788-34237708 GCF_001194135.2 Octopus bimaculoides
AAAATCTATGTCACAGTGCGATGTATATGTTCATTGACGTATGTATTATATTGCAATGTCGTCTTGACATGATACATGAAATACTGAATCAACAACTGAGCATGTAATTCAACAACTCAACTTTCTTTATGCAGCAGTCAACAGATGCCTTACAATCTCTATGCAATGCGGACATGTTATTTTTTTTTTTAGCTCCGAAAGCGCTAGCACAATATAAGTGGAGATAGTGGTGGAGGTGTTATCTGAGGTTAGAACTCTGGTTGTGTGATGGCGTTTGATCTAAACCAACATGCTATGTTATATGCATAGACGGCGTGCTTCACCAATAGTTGCTCTTGAGCATTCAATCGGCTACTTCCGCGTGGTTAATTTATTCAAGCGTAACCTGACCCGGGTTTACTTACAGATAAGAACAGCACAGTTGAATGACGTAAGTAGGGACATTTAACTCATAGAAGACCTGTATATCCTTGTGAAAAAGTGTCACGATTGACCGGATAGATAATGTAATGAAAAGGTACACACTGATAGAAGTATTAACTATGTATTTAAGTGTTGATGTCACATTGACATGACAAATTACTTATACACATGGGATTTCAGATAATTGAAGCGGTATGTTATGTAGAAGAATTGATGTTGGTTCGATGATATGATGCAATCAGAGTGATACATTATATATATTATAGCAATGTGTTATGTCACGTATAATCACATTAGCTCGATGCATAAAATAGTCAACGGGCTTCTAACAATAATTGTACTGCCCTTTTGTGACAACAGCGTCACGATCGTATGTAATATTAGTCTCTATGTAAATGCATATATATGTATATGTGTGTGCCGTGCGTAGTGTGTGTGTGTATGCATGTATATATATATATATATATATATATATATATATATATATATATATATAT
>NC_068981.1:34237796-34240865 GCF_001194135.2 Octopus bimaculoides
ATATATATAGATAGATAGATAGATAGATAGATAGATAGATAGATAGATAGATAGATAGATAGATAGATAGATAGATAGATACACACACACACACACACACGTACACATACATGTATATCATGCCTGAATTATTTCCGTCTTATTTTGTTCTCTCTAGTATCTTTGTATCCATGTATCAAGTATTTGGAAACTTGAGCCGACTTTCAACGTAGTCATTAGCGCAAAACATAAAATAGCACCGCGTCACATGATTCATGTGAAGTGTGACATCACAAGCGCTTTGTCTGTTGCCCTGAAAAGAGATAAAAGAACAATTTTTTTTCTATGCTTCGAAGTCGACATTAGCTCTCTCTTTCAGTTCATTATTAGTTTATAATGTGATTTTTTCTGAATAAAACAGAAAATCGCACTATTTTGAATCATTACTAAATAGAAAAGCGCTGTCTCAGAATGGACATGCTATGCTGCTAGTAACAGACTTATTTTTCATTTATCAAATATACTTCGCAAGCGATATAGTGTTGCGGATGTAAGATATGGTATTGCCACATTTTAAAATTCTTTATTTTCCAGTTGGGGTTACCTGATACTTGACGAAATTACAATTGCACTATCTAAATGACACAACCTAGCATTTCTTCTCTGGTTTGTTCAGCTTGTATTATATTGAGAGATACTGCGGTTGTACAACAAAATATAATAATGAGCTTTTATATTGTTCCTGTAGAACACTTTACAAAATTTGTTGCCATTGAGGAAATGCTTGTTGATTAAGGAGAGACATTATTTTACTACGCAGGTTGTAATGTTAATGCTAAACGGTGGATTGAATCAGATCGCATCAGTGTGCGCATATGCATGCATGCATATCCGAGCGTGCGTATGTGCGTTTGTGGCCCGAAATTTTTGTCACACGTAATTAAATGGTCTATGGTTTTTAGGTATCTATGGACGAGAGCCTGATTATACTTGTTCTGAACTTCATGAAAATTTGTTTCATTGATAGAGAAAATGAATATGCGCTAATGTATCTATCTATTTATCTATAAGTTTCGGGGGATGGGCTAAGTCAATAACATGGACCCCTCTGCTCAGATGGTATTTATTTTATTTTATCGACCTCGAAAGGATGAAAGACTTTCTCAGTTCCCGAGCGTTATACTAATACATCTATTTGTTTTCAACACCACCTGTCTTCGTCTGCTGTTGTTTTTTTGTGAATTCTCCCTATA
Source organism: Octopus bimaculoides (assembly GCF_001194135.2). NCBI lineage: Eukaryota > Metazoa > Mollusca > Cephalopoda > Octopoda > Octopodidae > Octopus > Octopus bimaculoides. Next base: position 34,239,029 of record NC_068981.1, read on the forward strand.
TATATATATATATATACTTGCTGAAATATTAATATATGATATATCAGATGCATTAAATATGTTACATTGCAAACAATATGCTAAATCAAACCATGTTATATATATTCATATGTGTGTGTGTGTTCTACAGTGTCTGCTTGTTTGTGTATATATGTATGTATGGATGGATGGATGGATGGACGAATGGATGGCTGGATGGATGGATGGATGGAGGGAGGGATGGATTGCCAGATCACTTGCGAAGTTTCATGAGGGCGGCTGACTGGTAACATGGAATTCAGTATAACTTGCTGCATGGCGCTCCAGCCGCGTTTGCTTGGTGAGAGCGTTGCTACCAACACAGCAAGACTGAAAATAAAAGAAGACGCATGGAATCAAACGTAAGTTCGACTGCTATTAAGCAATAATAAGTACGAACACTCATAAATTCTGTGTTGGTGGTTGGCACGCTGGAAAATCACTGGGAGTTAAGCAACCCTCAACTTTTGCTAAAGGTCACTCTGATATAAAACTGGATATAGCAGGAATGGCAATGGATGTCTTTTTTTTTTTTTTTAAATTTCGCTTGAGACTATGGCGCTTTCACATTCCTGAGCCATTTTTTAAATTCTTTTGACTTACGTTTAAGATCATGAGACTCCCACATTCCTGAGTCTGTGACCCATATTAGCACTTGCTTCGGTTTCTGGATCATGTTCATTGGACAGAGAGTGTCTATGAGGTATTGTGCAAGGCTTATATTGGACCTTAAAAATTTTGCACAAGCATTGCTTTGTCAGTGATGGTTATACTCGTTTACAAGTTTACAACCATCTTGTATGTATGTATGTGTATATGTATAACAATAAACACTCAACTCAGAGATCGATATATAACCAATAACACTGCTAGTGTTCATCACGTCTCTCATTTTATTATTATCAAAACCATTATTATTATTTGGTGCTTGCTTTTGTTATTGTACTAGCTGTTTCTGTTTCTATTGTTTCTTTGTTTCCTTTGTTGTCGTTGTTGTTGTTGTTGTTGTTGTTGTTGTTGTTACAGCTGGCACAGCTCATCACAACACTGCAATTGTCGGTGTTGTTGTTGTTGCGGCTGCTGCTGCTGCTGCTGCTGCTGCTGTGGTTCTTGTTGTTCACGATGATGATGATGATGATGATGATGATGATAGTGGTGATGATGATGATGATGATGATGATGGTGATGTTTGTGATCTTAATTGATACTGACGGTGATAAGGATGATGATTATGAGATGATGAGGATCTTAATAAAGACGAAGATGATGATGATGATGATGATGATGATGATGATGATGATGATGATGGCGACGACGACGACAATGATAATGACGATGATGTTTAAGATGATGATGATGACAATCGCGATGATAATGGGTGGGATATTTATTGATACTGACATTGTAAATGGTGTTACTGCTATTAGCAGCAGCAGCAGCAGCAGCAGCAGCAGCAGCAGCTGATGATGATGATGATGTTAATGTTGATGATGATAGTTGATTGATGATAATAATGGTGGTGGTGGTGGTGTTTACAAAGACGGTGATACCATAGCTAGTGGGATTGCTGTTGTAAATTTAGATGATGTTCATACTAGCTGTAGCGTTGGTGGTGATGGTGATGCTGTTGATGCTGGTGATGATGATGATGATGATGATGATGATGATGATGATGATGATGGTGATGGTGATGATGATGATGATGATGATGGTGATGGTGATGATGGTGATGGTGATGATGATGATGATGATGATGATGATGATGATGATGATGATGATGATGATGGTGATGGTGATGATGATGATGATGATGATGGTG
>NC_068981.1:34241121-34242082 GCF_001194135.2 Octopus bimaculoides
GATGATGATGGTGATGGTGATGATGATGATGATGATGATGATGATGATGGTGATGATGACCATGATGATGATGGTGATGGTGATGATGATGATGGTGATGGTGATGGTGATGATGATGATGATGGTGATGGTGATGATGATGATGGTGATGGTGATGGTGATGATGATGATGATGATACGATGATGATGATGATGATGATGATGATGGTGATGATGACCATGATGATGATGGTGATGATGACGATGATGATGATGGTGATGGTGATGATGATGCTGATGGTGATGGTGATGATGATGATGATGATGATACGGTGATGATGATGATGATGATGATGATGATGATACGATGATGATGGTGTTATCGATGCAATCAATAAGGGCTTGCCGTTTTTCTTTTATATTTTTATTTTGCTGGTGATGGTGGTGGTGGCGGTGGTGGTGGTGTTTGTGGGGGGTGCTGTCTTTCTATCGATTGCGTCGTTGGTTGTTGCTACTACTAACATTTCCGATCCTGTTTTTGTTTTTTTTTGTTTTTTTCTTCTTTTTTCGTTGTTGTTGTTGTTGTTGTTGCTGTCATCGTTTTTCGTTGCTGCTGCAGCAGTTGTTGTTGTTGTTGTTGTTTTCAAGCTGCTGCCAATGTTTTTACTGCTGTTACTGATGCTGTTGTCATTACAACTACTGCTGACGCTGCTGCTGTTGCTACTGCTAGCGTTTGTATCATTGTTGTTGTTGCTGATGTTGATGTAACTGCTGCTGCTACTGCTGCTTCTCCAGCTTCTCCAGCTTCTCCTGCTGCTGATAATTCCATCCTAAACGATGTCGATTATTGCTTTTGTTGTTGTTGTTGGTGGTAGTGGTGGTGGTGTTAGTCTTGTTGTTATTGTTGTTGTTGCTGTTACTATGTTGTTGTTACTGTTGTTTCTTTTGTTTGGTCACTGTTACTATTTGTGCTGTTGTTGTT
>NC_068981.1:34242479-34245003 GCF_001194135.2 Octopus bimaculoides
TTGTTGTTACTGTTGTTTCTTTTGTTTGGTCACTGTTACTATTTGTGCTGTTGTTGTTGTTGTTGTTGTTGTTACCGTCGTTGCTGTTACTGTTCTCGGTGATGTTCCTGTTGTTGTTATTGCTGTCATTGACTCTTTGGCCCCGCTGCTGTTGCTGCTGCTGCTGCTGCTACTGTCTCTTCTGTTGTTGCTGTAGTTGTTATTGTAGTGACCAGCTGGTACAATCGTTAGCATGCCGGGCAAAACGCTCAGTGGCTTTACGTTCTAAGTTCAAATTCCGCCGGGGTCGACTTGCTCTTTCATCCATTGGTAGGTAGATAAAATTAATGACCAGTCGAGCACTGAGGTCAGTGTAATCGACTAGCGCCGTCCATTCTGCAGAATGCACGAAACACAATTTATGTTGGTTATTTTGTTGGCACTCCGTCGCTTACGATGACGAGGGTTCCAGTTGGTCCAATCAACGGAACAGCCTGCTCGTGAAATTAAAGTGTAAGTGGCTGAGCACTCCACAGACACGTGTACCCGTACCGTAATTCTCGGGGATATTCAGCGTGACACAGTGTGACAAGGCTGGCCCTTTGAATTACAGGCACAACAGAAATAGGAAGTAAGAGTGAGAGAAAGTTGTGGTGAAGGAGTACAGCAGGGTTCGCCATCATCTCCTGCCGGAGCCTCGTGGAGCTTTTTAGGTGTTCTCGCTCAATAAACACTCACAACGCCCGGTCTGGGAATCGAAATCGCGATCCTATGTTTAAAGTAACTGAGCAGAGATTAGTTGATCAAGCTAACGCTATTAGAAGAAAGTGGATGACAGAATTGGAGGTAGAAGAGATCACAAAAGAACTGGAAAAGAAAGACTAGGCAGTAGGAAAGACGAACAACATCATCAGAGATACGGCTCAAATCAGAGAAGAATCTAAAGGAAAAAATAATAATAATAGCGCTATCAAAAGGGAAGGGACAACTGGCACAAAGACTTAAGTGACTTAAGTGAGGAAGATCAGAAGATTTTAGATGAGTTGCAGGAAGTAATGAGTAAAGAAGTAAGAAAAAGATTGCTGACATTAAAAGGCACCAACAGAAGGAAGTTGCTAGAAATGACCAGGAAAGTAGATTCTGTTATCAGTGGGATAGATACTAAAAATATAGGAGACACTAATTTACTGCTGATCTATGCAGGAGGAGTTGTAGTCACCAGAAGATTAGATATTTCACAGAGAAAGATTAAAGAAGAGCAAAGGTGGAAAAGGAGACTACAAAATAAAGTGAAGACTTTAAGACAAGATCTGAGAAGAATAGAAGCCTGGAAACTGAACAAGGTAGGAAACATAAGATGCAAAGCTTCCCTTGGGAAAAGATACTTAGTCAAAGAGAAAGGATTTGGGATAGTCATAGAAGAGTTGAAACAGCGTATCATAGCAGTAGCAGGGAAGTTCTCCAGATATCAGAAGAGAATAGATCAATATCAACAGAGTAGATTATTTGAGACAGACCAGAGGAGATTTTGTAACCAAATAAATAGTGGAGAACGAAGTACTGAAGATGAGAAACCTAATACAGAAGGAGCTAGAAAGTTCTGGAGTAATATTTGGGATAAGCCAGTCAATCATAATGGAGATGCAGTATGGTTAAAGAAGCGAGGAAAGAAGTAGTGAGAAGTAGCCAGATCTAAGATTAACTAGTGCATTAATGAGTAATGCACATTAAGGACATAGCTATTGAATTATAGAGACTATGGAAAGTACAGGTAAAATGTATCTCAGTAGTTATAGATGCATTGGGAACTATCTCTAAAGATCTGAACAGATGGATAAAGGAAATAAGCATAAAACCCAGTTTAGTACAGCTCCAGAAAACAGCGTTATTAGGGACAGCTAGGGTACTTAGGGAGTTCTTGGCATCTAAGGTTACTTGCTGTAGCCCGATGTTAGGAATTTTTTCTTTTCCAACAGTTTAATCTGTTGGGTGTATATGAATAATAATAATAATAATAATAATAATAATAATAATAATAATAATAATAATAATAATAATACTTTCTTATTTTGGCACAAGGCCAGCTATGTTGAGAGGTGGGGCAGTCAATTATTTTGACCTCCAGTGTTTAACTGGTACTATTTTATCGACTCCCAAAGTCAACAAGGCGGAATTTGAATTCAGAACGTAAAGGCGGGTAAAAAATAAAATTTGTAGTAGTAGTAGTAGTAGTAGTAGTAGTAGTAGTAGTAGTAGTAGTAGTGTTGTAGTAGTATCATAATGTTATTTTTCCTTGCTTCTGTTTATTTTGGCTGTTACTGTTAATGCTAATTTTTGTTTCTGCTGCTCTTCTGTTGCTGTGGTTGTTTATACTCTTGTTATTGGTTTAGCTGTCCGATCGATGTGCTGAAATATATAGCCACATTATATCCATACTCGCTTTGGGTTCACATAAATCTACTCAATCCACCATATTTACACAGATGTAATATGCATGAAAACAAACTATCTCTCGTCTGTGCATAGCCATATATATATATATATA
>NC_068981.1:34245475-34248552 GCF_001194135.2 Octopus bimaculoides
AAATGTTTGTGTTTGTAAATGCATTAAATGAGAGTCTATTATAAGAAAATCTTTTCCATTTATATTGTAATTGGTTATTCCTTATATTCTGAGGATTGATTCTGTCATAAACATAAACGAATTTGAGTATTGATAGTTATCTTTATTAGACAGTCATTTGAGCATCATGCGGTGACTATAATTGAAAGCACTAATCTAGACAGCTAAGGACAAATGTCCTCAACAGGACTAACATTAAAATTTTTTTTTTGTTTTTCTTTTTGCCTCAGAAGCCATTCTGCCAGTTGTCTGTAAATTATTGCCATTTTAGTAACATGTACATGAAACGATAATTCATTACTAAATGTGATCCCCAGGTCATGCAATGATTCTGATTCCGGGTTTGTAATCTTTCATCATCTTGTGTATCCTGTTGTAATAGATTAGAAAGCTGATAGCGAAGAGCTTGAGAATTTGGACATTTTCAGCATGAAATTGCATGCTGCTTTCTTCAGCCCACTTCTGTATTGCACCGAGTTATTTCTGAGAGTGGCTTGATTTTATCGGAAGATCCTCTTCCCTTTTGAAATTTTCGTATCTTCAGCTTTGTTAGTGACAATGGCTGTTAGTATGACCGGGAGCATGCTCGAGAGAGCTACAATAAATAGTGACTCAAAAGTATTTCCCCGAGAAACTCTACTCAGAATTTGAAAGAGCACCTTTACTCGCAACTGCTTTTCTTCTTCCTCTTAAAATGTTATGTAGCCTCTATCCTTGTCTTCCAACTACATCTAGATCATGTAGTCTGTAACATAACTTCACGATCGTTTGTTGAAGGCATTCGTAATATCGAGTTGTATCACATCCACATCTGAATGGTTGAATAACAGTATCAGAACCTAATCGAAATCCTCTAGAAGCTGAACATTCATAGAACACTCAACACGGAATTAATTTCTTCTGATAACTCGTTCTATGAATTTACTACGAATTTAGTGAGATAGGCCTGTAAATTTTAGTATCTTCTCTACTCTTTCCTTGGTGGAGGTGCAATGGCCCAGTGGTTAGGGCAGCGGACTCGCGGTCATAGGATCGCGGTTTCGATTCCCAGACCGGGCGTTGTGAGTGTTTATTGAGCGAAAACACCTAAAGCTCAACGAAGCTCCGGCAGGGGATGGTGGTGAACCCTGCTGTACTCTTTCACCACAACTTTCTCTCACTCTTTCTTCCTGCTTCTATTGTACCTGTAATTCAAAGGGCCAACCTTGTCACACTGTGTCACGCTGAATATCCCCGAGAACTACGTTAAGGGTACACGTGTCTGTGGAGTGCTCAGCCACTTGCACGTTAATTTCACGAGCAGGCTGTTCCGTTGATCGGATGAACTGGAACCCTTGACGTCGTAAGCGACAGAGTGACAACAACAACAACTCTTTCCCTGATGAACAGAACATGTCATACTTTCAACGTTTGGGGGAGCTTATCACTTTGTCAGGAAACACCCGAAAAAGTATCTAGGGCTCTTTTGCACGTTTTCAAGAGAAATTTCCGAAAATATTTAAGCCTATTGCTGATTGTAGCTTAATTTTATTTCAAGTTTATATCTTCTTTTATATCGGTATGACCGACTGTTGTCACTTCCCAATGTAAGGATGTAGTGTTGAAAAACGTATGAAGCTGATTTATTTTCATGTGTTTCACAGAGGAACTGAAAGAAAATTTCAATTGTTCATTTAGTATTTCGTTTACACTTTGGAGGTCTGCAGCGAGCTATGTCCTTAGAACAATGGCACTATTTTATAACTCTCTGCAGTCAATTATTTTATAAATTTATTGAAAACTTTAGGGGGTTTTTTTTTGATTTTTTTTTTGTACAGTCCTGCTTTTTCTTTTTGCTCTCTCTTTCTCATGGGAGCATTTTATTATCAATTTCTATTAGTTTCCTTTTTCAGTGATTTCAAAATCGTTCTTTTCTGTTTTCCTCGTGTCTTCTCTGTCTCTGGAAATTATAATTTTGTGAATGTTAGCTTTTCCCTCTGGAACAAATTTGATGCATTTAATTTTCTCTGTTAACATTAAATTGACTTGAAAATCTTCTTGCGTAAATAAGAAGAAAATTCAGTTTCATGTTGTTTTCTTGCATAAATGCACTTTCGAGTTAGTTTTGTTTGAGTATCTCCTCTTAATTGTTTTCTTGTGAGTCTTGCGGTTTATAAGTCAAGATGGAGTTCCAGCGTTCTTGTTGGTGTATATCTACAATTTTCTTTCATTATAGTTTTACTTATATTGTTATGGTCAGAGGAATTCGTAGATGTCATCAATCACGCTATCATTGAACTTCGTGTTATTGATGCGTTCTAGCACATTGTTACCTCGTTGTTGCGTAAAATATGAACAGCAATTAAGAGACGTCATGTAGATATTTATTTTGCCTTTTTGATCATGCAGTAACATTCATGAAAAAAAAATGACCTTCGTACTATTTGAGAGTGGAAAGTTTGAAGACGCTGTAAAGGAGTACATAAATATGTCGAGGAATTGTATATCTATGAAACTCTCTTCAAATTTACAACTGTCGCTTAAGACAACCGATGAAAGATAAGTTATACATATAGGTGCAGGAGTGGCTGTGTGGTAAGAAACTTATTTCCCAGCCACGTGGCTCCAGGTTCAGTCCCACTGCGCGGCACCTTGGGCAAGAGTTGTCTACTATAGCCTTGTACCGATCAAATCCTTGTGAGTGGATTTGGTAGACGGAAACTGAAAGAAACTCGTTGTGTATATTTCTCAATATTCAATATCTGTACACCACTTCTAACACTCTATACATATACATACATGCATGCATGCATACATACATATATACATAGATATATAAAAGAATATAAGGATAAAAATCACGTTAATGATTTTTATCAAGTGGTCAGCATGCTATAGAATTTTATAGGCAATTAATACATTAAATAAATACATATATGATTATATACTCACATATATATGTATATGTGTGTATGTGTGTGTGTCACTATCGCTTGACAACCGACGTTGGTGTGTTTACGTCCCCGTAACTTAGAAGAGACCAATAAGATAAGTACCAG
>NC_068981.1:34248564-34249571 GCF_001194135.2 Octopus bimaculoides
ATATATATATATATATATATATATATACATACATGCATGCATGCATACATACATATATACATAGATATATAAAAGAATATAAGGATAAAAATCACGTTAATGATTTTTATCAAGTGGTCAGCATGCTATAGAATTTTATAGGCAATTAATACATTAAATAAATACATATATGATTATATACTCACATATATATGTATATGTGTGTATGTGTGTGTGTCACTATCGCTTGACAACCGACGTTGGTGTGTTTACGTCCCCGTAACTTAGAAGAGACCAATAAGATAAGTACCAGGCTTACAAAGAATAAGTTCAGGGGTCGATTTCTTCGACTCAAAGGCGGTGCTCCGGCATAGCCCCAGTCAATTGACCGAAACAAGTAAAAGAATAAAAGAAAAGAACTATATTGAGTCGCCTAATGTGTAACATCAGTTTGTCGAACACCATCTTTGAATGTGTCAACTGTTTTTAAGCATGATATTTTCATGGATGTACGCGACATATCATCATGGTTTCTTTCCTGTTAATACGCAAAAACGACTTGGTGTTTGTATTTCTGCATCCGTCGTGTTTGTTGTTAGATGTGTTTCTGTAAATGTTATGCATATTGCTTGATTACATGAGTCAGAAATTTTACATCTGTTACAAAACTGTGATACTCTCCTGTGCATATTTCGCAATTGGACTGATATGAATATCTTTGGTTTATTTGTGCTGGCTTTGTATTTCGAGTTGTTGTTAGTGCGACCATCTCTTCACATTACCTTTGTAATGCGCCCTTTTATGATACATCCTGTTCTTCCAATTCGACCTTGCAACTTCTCACACCTTCCCAAATACACTCCTCTCTTCTTTTTAAGTGTGTCCAAGACCTGAGTGTCTTATTGGTTCACAGCTCTTCCTCCACCGCACGCAACCAGCCCGGATTTTTCTCTTGTTCCCGTTCCCGTGGTATCATCTGTCGCCGCCGCCGCCTCCGCCGCCACCGCCTCCGCCTCCGCCTCCGCCTC
>NC_068981.1:34251715-34254432 GCF_001194135.2 Octopus bimaculoides
ACACACTCACACGTCTGTTCGCACGTGTGTATATGCAACGACTCTGTCTATCATTACCAGTTGCATCGTCATATCCAGTCTTCTGGATGTGCACCAAAAACCATTTTATATTCTAAATGTGGTTTAATATGATTGAAAACACGTCAAGACAATAGCTCGTGCGTTTTCTTATTGATGCAACAATAACAAAAACACAGTCATCACGTGGTATGTCGTATACTGTCAGGGAGACTCCTACTCTCCACACACAAGGACACGCGCGCGCGCGCACACGCACACGCACGACAGGCTTACAGTTACAGACATGGAAAGTATTCGTTAACCAATTGGTCCCAGACAAGAGTTCCTAACAGAAATACAAATTTATGGTTATATACAGAAATTGAAAAATTTCCCTTCTTCTGCAGGAAGCATGAAGAGAAGCAACACACGCACCCACACGCTCACATACACACGCACACACACACACACACGCACACACACACACACACACACACATTGAGATATCTTGGTGCAAATGTTGACAGTAGGTTAATGTGTATAACCACATAGACAGCTTTGTGAATTTTGCGGTAAATAACTGCAAACAGAATGCACATATGCATACCGAGCTTACAAGCACACATGTATTGTCATTCGGACCAGTTTATTATTCACTCGCACTTGCTTCCGCCCACATGCCCTGCACGCGACATATCATCATTTATAAATAGTTCAGCCGATTTACGGTTACCTATCAATGCCTGCCAGTATGTATGTACTTATTCAAGTGATATACGATCAGAATTGTGGTACACATGACATTGGTACAGTTTATGGGCGTAATTATACGGGTGGTATAATACAATGGGTACTGTAATGTGTGCGTACGTGTTTGTGCGTGTGCGTGAGTGCGTGAGAGAGAGAGAGAGAGAGAAAGAAAAGAAAGAGAGAGAGACACAGACTCACATACACAAACACACATGCATCGTGTGAGTAACTTACGACGTGTTGAGGTATTATACGAGCATGAAATAGCTATGGTAAACATACTTGTAACTTTGACACAAATGTGATGTTGGGAACTGGGTATCTAGGGCTTCACCACTTATTTGTTCCACCACCACAACAACCCCCACTACCATCATAACCATCACTTTCATCAAGTGGAGATCAATGGGGCCACTCGGCTTTTCATGGTAAGCCTTTCTAAACTGCCGTCAGCCGTCACTCGCAAGCGAATATGGTTTGGTAAAGTGCTATATTTTTTATATTGACTATAGAGTCACAAGCAGACATAAACACCAGCTCATTCCCAGCGATGTGTTCAATTATGTTGAGCTTTTGAGTACATCTTTTCCGGGTAAATATTGCAAGTTTTCAGTTAAGATGGAGAATCAATTTTATTATCGTGCTGGAGACTCGTACATAACCCAGTGATCCGTAACAAGACGCAAATCATTGGTTTTCATTGCTTATTTTTCATCCAGTCGATTAAACGACCTATAATATTGATATAGTTTAGCATGAGCATGTATAGATTTTATGTGTGCATACGCCATTAACAGATTCATGCGTTTATTCATAAACACGCATGTTCACATATATCCGCACACACACGCACTTGTCAACATAAACACTTTATATATGAATATATGTGTGTGTTTACACAAACACACACACGTATGTATGTATATATTTATGTGTGTGTGTTTTTGTGTCTGCGTTTGACCCCCCCCCTCCCATCACCGCTTGACAACCGGCGTTGGTTAGTTTACGTCCCCGTAACTTAGCGGTTCGGTAAAAGGCTTAAAAAATAAGTCTTGGGGACGATTTGTTCGACCAAAATCCTTCAAGGTGGTGCTTAAGCAGAAGCTGTAGTCAGATAACTGGAACAAGAAAAAGAATAAAAGAATACATACACGTACATGTGTACTAGTACAGACATGTCCTCTGCCTTCTGTCAAATCATCCAACCAGGACATTATTCTCGTTCGGCGCAGACAGTTGCAGACTGGAGGAGACTTCATGGAAGGCCCCGCTCCAGATGGCTGGACGTGATTAAGGAAGATTTCCAGACGCTCGTCGTGACCTTGGAGGATGCAGAGGCGCTGACAAGGGACCTCCAGCGATAGGGAGCATTGGTGGACAATGTCAGCTTTACGCACGATGACATCTCTGGGAGCCCTGCCCCATCAAACAAGAGCATGAAGCAAGTAAGAAGAAGCAAGAATCACATATAAACATTTAGAGAGGGAAAGTTGATCCGGGTAGGATTTGAACTAGGAGTCCTCAAACGATTCTGCCAATTCGTACCGCGGGTCATATGTATGTATATATATATATATAGGAAAATGAAAAAAAGCCAGAATGCTGTACTGGAAGCATAATTTAATAAAGATTTTTTCTAACCGGTTTTCATTGCGAAGAAGCAAATTATCAAGAAGGAGAATGAAAATGTTTTTTTACAAAGAAGTACAAAATGAAGAAAATAATATATAAAACAATAATATATAAAAAAATAAATATACCCATACATTATATTGTCTTTCAGCTTTTGTAGTTCAATAGTAGTTCATGTATAAATTGGTAGGAAAAATAAGGATGCATGAGGGTTGAGAGTTTTGTTAGGTTTAAAAAAAGGTTTAAAAGTTTGTGTTAAGCAGGAAATGTGGTGTCAAAACAGGAAGTGTGTGTAAGGGGAGACAAGTGTTTTTAGTTGGAGTTATGTATGTATG
>NC_068981.1:34254500-34255764 GCF_001194135.2 Octopus bimaculoides
TATGTCATTATTCAGTTTTATTTCAAGTTTTCTTACCAATAGAAAAAGAGTTGTTTCTAACCTAGATCCAAGACACCTTCATTGCAATTTCAACATCAACAGGATATTTTTAGACTTGTGTGTATATGTGTAGTACTTGGAGTCAGTATATGTGCAGATTTGTGTCTTGTTTTATGTATGTATTCTCATGCAAATAGTTGCATGTCTAGACATGCGCATATATACTTAAATGATAAAGCTCTGGAATGTTTTATAGATTTTTACAATTCTAGTGATGGATTGGATATGTAGTCTTCGAATCAGCTTTCTCCTTTCTAGTTTTGAGAAGCCTAAATTCTCAAGATTGATACTTAGGTAGTGTGTTTCATATCTCAGGGCTCCAGTAATTACAGGTATGAACCTGAACAGGTAATCTGAGTAGAGTAACTGCATATTTCTCAATAATTCAGCATAAGTATCTTCTTTTTGTTGATCTTTAACTTTATTTTAACATCCGCGGGGCAGCTGATTTCCACAGTTTCTCCTCTCTATTCCAAAACATACGTTTCTGTATCACTTTTGCTCAGTTTAAAACAAAACTTTATTGTATAGTGAGCTTCCAAATTGTCTTCTCTTATGTGTCTTGGCATGACGTTAAAAAGAGCAGGGTCGGTCGAGGTGAAATAGTTCTGTCTTTGTATTGTGATGTGAGAGTAAGATTTTTGTAGAGGACGGATGGCAGGGTAACACGCCTTGGGTGAATTTTAAAGTTGATACAAACATTTGAGCAATGCTGTTGGAATATTTATTTTCCACGTCATACAAATGATATAGCAGTTGCGGAGACGTCGGAAGGGATAAAGTCTGAGTTTCTCGAGACGATCCTAATAATCAAAGCATGGCATGTCGTCTATTTTTCTTGTATTCGATCTCTGCGGTGCTTCAATTTTTACATTTTGTTTCGTGTGGAGAGGCCGCAGCGGACAACAATATTTAAAGCGAAGATGGAGAAAAGAAGGATAATATATGTATGCATGTATGTATGTATGTGTACATATATTATATATATATATATGTGTGTGTGTGTGTGTGTGTGTGTGTGTGTGTATGTGTGTGTAATTTACATTATATACAATACACACACACACGAACAAATACATATATATGTGGATGGATGTATACATGTATGTATGTATGTATGTATGTATGTATGTATGCATGTATGTATGTATGTATGCATGTATGTATGTATTATGTATGTATGTATGTATGTATGTATGTATTA
>NC_068981.1:34257619-34261229 GCF_001194135.2 Octopus bimaculoides
TGCATATATATACACACACATATATGTAAATGTGTGTGCGTACATCCATACATGAATACAGATATTCATAATGATACCCTCAAATCATAACAGCTACCAACAAAGACATACTTATATGTAGATCTTACATGACTTCACAATACACCCGAGCAGTGACCCAACAAGTGCACAAACTTCTTTCATTATTCTTCTAGTCATTCTTCTTCTTTCTTTTATCTTGCTATTTATTACATCGTCTGCTGCTGCTGCTGCAGCAGTTGCTATTGCTACTGCCTCTGTTACTACTATTGATAGACTCATAGCTCTTTCATTTTTACCTATTTCTCAGTTTAATCAAATCTGCTCTACAACAATGTGGCCAGATATCTTACCGTATATGTTGATTATGTATGCATGTGTAATGATGCACACTTCTGTCGCTCTCTATGTCTCTGTCTTTGTCTGGCACTCTGTTTCTCTCTCTCTCTCTCTCCATCTATCTATCTATCTATCTATCTATCTCGGTATGTGTGTGTGTGTGCGTATGCGTGTGTGAGAGGGCGTGTCTGTGTGTCATCTCTATGAAAATATGCAAATACGTCTTTATTTCATGCATTAGTTGATGTCTTTGTGTAAATGCTTATGTAAGTGAGCATTGATATATAGTACCTGCTTCGGTAGTACATATACTGGCACTCCGTCGGTTACGACGACGAGGGAGCCAGTTGATCCGTTCAACGGAACAGCCTGCTCGTAAAATCAACGTGCAAGTTACTGAGCATTCCACAGACCAGACACGAGTGAGATTTAGCGTGAAACAAAATGTGGCAAGGCTAGCTCTTTGAAATAAAGGCACGACTCATTCTTGCGAGCTGAATTGACTGGAACAACCTTAAATAAAGTGTCTTGCTTAAGGACGCAACGCGCCACCAGGAATCGAACTCATGACCTTATGATCTTGAGCCGAATACCCTAACCACTAAGCCACACACCTTTGCTGATGGAGCATATACTAAAAGTGAAACGATACAGAGAAAGAATATGTGTGTGTGCGTGTGTGTGTGTGCACGCGCGTGCGCGTATATTCATATAATTCCTAATTATTAAGTATATATGTGTGAGTGTGTATATATTCATTTAATTTTTTATGCGCCCTTTTAAAGCCTAACCAGGCTCATGGGTCCGGTTTCCCGGTTTCTATGGCGTATGTGTGTGTGTGTGTGTGTCCCCCCCCCCACCAGTTGGACGGGGCGCCAGTCCATCGCGGCTTTACTCAAGAAACAGGAAGAAAGAGTGAGAGAAAGAGTACAACAGGGTCGCCACCACCCCCTGCCGGAGCCTCGTGGAGCTTTAGGTGTTTTCGCTCAATAAACACACACAACGCCCGGTCTAGGAATCGAAACCACGATCCTCCGAACGCAAGTCCACTGCCCTGACCACTGGGCCATTGCGCCTCCACGGTTATACTTCTACTAGACACAAAATACAATTTCTAATACTTAATTATAACGGTAATAAAAAGGGCGGCGAGCTAGCAGAATCAGAAGCGCGCTGGGCATAATGTTTTGCGACATTTCATCCATCTTTACGTTCTTAGTTCAACTTCTGCCGGGGTCGACTTTGCCTTTCATTCTTTCAGGATCGATAAAATAAGTATCAGTTTATCACTGGGGTCGATGTAATCGACTTACCTCTTACCTCTTGAGTCAAAATTTGAAATCAATATTTAGTTATAAAAATATAATATGATCTTTTTAAACATCAAATAGCTAGGAGGGCCCGTCCAAGTAAAACAGAAATCAAAGGGGTCCATCATTGAGAAAAAATGGTTGAGAAACATTTCTCTAGAGGAAGGGAAGCTCTGGCGATATTAGGAACGACCTCTTGAGCGCATTCTTTAATCGTAACGAAATGTACACTACAAGGACCGGTGATTTTGCTGGGTTGGCGTACCTAATCAAGCTTTAGGTATTTGGTAACTATGTATGTGTGTGTGTGTAGTAGTAGTAGTAGTAGGAGTAGTAGTAGTAGTAGTAGGGAAATTGATGATGTGGGAGATGTATTTATAGATGAAAAATATTCTTAAAGATATCTCCTAAAAGAATGTAATTATTTTCGATGAGGGAGGTGACATATTATTGATCGTGTTATATATGTTGTCGTTGATGTTATTGGCACTCCGTCGCTTACGACGTCGAGGGTTCCAGTTGATCCGATCAACGGAACAGCCTGCTCGTGAAATTAACGTGCAAGTGGCTGAGCACTCCACAGACACGTGTACTCTTAACGTAGTTCTCGGGGATATTCAGCGTGACACAGTATGACAAGGCTGACCCTTTGAATTACAGGCACAACAGAAACAGGAAGTAAGAGTGAGAGAAAATTGTGGTGAAAGAGTACAGCAGGGTGCCTCGTGGAGCTTTAGGTGTTTTCGCTCAATAAACACTCACATCGCCCCGTCTGGGAATCGAAACCGCGATCCTATGATCGCGAGTCCGCTATCCTAACCACTGGGCCATTGCGCCACCACCATCGTATTATATAATATATCTCTCATAGGATGTATAATAACATGTATATGATATGATATGCCTTATATAGGAAATAGCTCATATTTTTATAAAATCGTTATATCAAGAACCTTATAGAACACAACCGTTCCTGCAACTTAGATCACCGCAAGTATCTGATTAGCTGCATTATTTTTGTACTTCAGCTCATTGAACTCTGTTATTGATGAATGCTGAATATAAAAAAAAAAAAAAGCGAACAAAAGAAGGAGGAAAAATGAAAGAGAAAAGAAAAATAAGAAAACACTGAACAAGATTTTTCGTGGTGCTTAGTTGCGGCTGTTTACATTCTGAGTATCAATCTCGCAGGAGTGCATAAAATAAATATTAGCAAAGTATTAATGCCGGCTTAATCGAACATTCACCTTCGGCCCGGTATCTATGGACTTGTGTCTTCGTTAACAAAAATCATTACTTTTACAATGGTGCGTTAACTTGCTATGGTGTTATCGAATCATACCAACGTTGCGTTTAAGAAATTTTCTCTAAAATTTAATTACAGTTGTTTCTCTTCCTCCCCTCTCTCTCGTCCTCCTCCCTTTCTCCCTCTCTCTCACTTTCCCTCTCTTAGTCTATCGATATGTATGCAAGTGTGTGCGTGTGTGTGTGTTTGTGCGTGCGTGTGTGTGTGTGTGTGTGTGTGTGTGTGTGTGTGTGTGTGTGTTTGAGCTACATCAAAACTAAAAGATTTAAATCTTACTTTTAGATGAGTGGAATGCACAAAATACAAAACCCTTGAATAACTTACATAGCTTTACAGTGAGTATGTGTGCGCGCGTGTGTGTGCGTACATATGAAGATCTATGTTTCTGCAGACAGACAGACAGACATATAGATAGATAGATAGATAGATAGATAGATAGATAGATAGATAGATAGATAGATAGATATGGGCTGCAACCAGTCTTCAAGGGCTTCTAGTCACGTGGTTCTGAGTTCAGTCCCACTGTCTGGTACCTTGAGCCAGTGTCTTTTACTATAGCCTCGGGCTGACCAAATCCTTGTGAGCTGATTTAGTAGATGGAAACTGAAAGAAGCCTATTATATATATATATATATAT
>NC_068981.1:34261492-34262476 GCF_001194135.2 Octopus bimaculoides
ACCTAGTTAGCGTGATACATTTTGAGAATATATGGATAACAACAACAAATGGAGCAAAACGCATGTCGATGAAAGTTCCTTTAATTCCTACATATATGTTTCGAAGCCAGTGTACACGTATGTATGAGTGTGCGGGTGTGGATACCTGCATATTTGTACATATACAGGAAAGTAGGTATAGATACAGGCACGTATGTATAGGTGAGCGTGTATGTACATATGTCCATGTGGAGGTTTCTGTGTGGGTGTGTGTGTGTATGTGTATGGGTGCATGTGGGTGTGTGGGTATGTACACATGGGTGTGCGCATATGTATGTGTGTATGTGCGTACACGCACATGTTTGTTAATGGGTGTCTGCACGCTAACAGACACATATGTAAACACTCACTTTAATTATCTCCCCTCACCCACCCGAATAACTCCTTGACCACAGCCTTTAGCTTCACATCAATAACATCCTCCCTTTGTATTTCTATGTAAACTAGCGTTCTCATGCCTAAAGCCCGTGGAATTATATCGGTGACCCCGTCATAACTCTATGTAAACAAACCTTCTAACGGTCACTGACCATGTAACATCTCAGCTCGTAAGTTACCCCATCATTTCGTTTTTGTCTTGCTACTAAATGTTTTATTATGTTCTCCCTGATGAGAAACAAGTGATAATTACAGCTACCCTTTCCTTTTTTTGTGAAATGACCCTCACTTGCTTCGAAACATATATGTAGGAATTAAAGGAACTTTCATCGACATGCGTTTTGCTCCATTTGTTGTTATTATCTATCTATCTGATTGACCGTTGACTGGACACTATTCAATTTTTTTTCTCCGTGTTTTTCTCCTTGTCTCCGTATTCTTTCTGTTGAAGAGCGTAGCTCGAAACGTCAAAGACTTTCCGTATTCCCCAGCGTCATACTAATACATCCTTTTGTTATTTACACCACCTGTCCTCGTCTGTTGTTGTTTTTTTCATATATTCTCCCA
>NC_068981.1:34262590-34264437 GCF_001194135.2 Octopus bimaculoides
TATATATATATATATATATATATATATTAGTTTAACCACTTAACCAATTCGATGGTTTAATCAGACATTTAGTCAATCAATCAATCAATCAACTAAGTTTGTCGAAGTACTTTCGTCGTCATCGCGACCTCATCGATGATATGCCTTCTCTAGTGCAGGTCTGCTTCAGGTTTGTCTAACCTAGGTGACTGAATTATTGACCAAACGATACATACATACATGCATACATACATACATACATACATACATACTCAACCTGTCAAATGTAAACATAACAGGCCGGATATTGTTGTTTGGGACAGAGGGGCAAACGTATGTACCACCATAGAGATCAGCTACCCTGCAGATATAAATATCTCTTTGAGAATCAAAGTATAAGAGGATATCGATGGACAACTGCTTCGGAACCTCCAGCTTCTATATCCAGACTATGAATTCATATTCATACCAATAATTGGAACACTTGATTTTGTTAGTAAATGCTTAAAGGAGAATCTGGATAAACTGGGATTTTCAGAAAGAGAAATCGACCAGCTAATTCGTATATTACAAGTGTAATCTGTGAGTGGAACAGTAAAAATATGCAAGACTTTTCGCAAGTTCCAGATGTGAATTTGTCTGTGTTAACTACATTCCAAAGATGGAGCCTTGTATCTTTGTTGTAAAGCAGATCCCTCCTCAGTGGAATATTTATAATAATTAAAAAATAGGAGAGACATGCATTCATACCTACCTACCCACTTACCTACTTGCCTACCTTCATATATGTATGTATGTCATTATTCAGTTTTATGTCAAGATTTCTTGCCAATAGAGAAAGAGCCGGTTTCTAGATCCAAGACTGAAATTTCAACATCAACAAGGTATGTATGTATACGTGCAGATTTCTATGTTTTGTATGTCTTTTCATGCATATCTAGACATGCACATATATACTTAAATGATGAATTTCTGGAAAGTTTTACAACTTTTTGCATCTCCAGCTTTTACCTTTCTGGTTTTGAGAAGCTTAATTTCTCAAGATTGGTATTTAGGCATCGTGTTACATATCCCAGGGCCCCAAATAATTACAGGTATAAACCTGAATTTGTAATCTGGATAGAATAACTGTAAATTTGTCAATAGTTCAGCGTAGGTACTTTTTCTTTTTCCCTGATCTTCAGCTTTATGTTAACATTTTCTGGGCATCTGATTTCCACAACTGTAGACAGTTTCTCTTCTCTATCCCAAATCATTATATCAAGTCTATTGTGTTTACATTTTATTAAAATTTTTACTGGAACATTCCACCAGTACTCGTTTTTATTATGAGTGGCTATGGCTTCTATGTATGTATGTATGTATGTATGTATGTATGTATGTATGTATGTATGTGTGTATGTATGTATGTATGTATGTGTGTGTAGGTAGGTAGGTAGGTAGGTGCAGCATTATATAGTTGAAAAAATGAATAGAAATGGCTTTCTGGTAATTTTTCCACTTTTAGATGTTTATAAGTTATTAGGTATTTAGAAAAGGTGACTCTTTCAAAGAGTTTCTCGCTTAAGAGCGGTTTTCAAACATATTTTAAAATTTGTTATTCCCTGTGTCAATAGGGTTGTTTAATTACAAACGTACACACACAAACAATCACATATACATACATATACCCATATAAACACACATATAACGATGTACACACTAACACACATACACACACACACATCTGATTATTAAAATGAAAAAATTATCAGAAACACCATTTCTATTAATTTTTTCAAATATATAAGTGCATATATATATATATATACACATATATATATACATGCATATATATACATATATATATATATATATATATATATATA
>NC_068981.1:34264484-34270110 GCF_001194135.2 Octopus bimaculoides
AAATGAAAAAATTATCAGAAACACCATTTCTATTAATTTTTTCAAATATATAAGTGCATATATATATATATATACATACATAGTGAGAATTTACCAAACAACAAAAGACGAAGACGGGTGTGTAAACAACAAACAGATGTATTAGTTTAATGCTCGGCAAGTGAGAAAGTATTTTACGTTTCGAGACTACGCTTTTCGACAGAAAGTAACACAAAAATAAATGGAGAGAAAATAGAAAAAGGTTTAGTGGCTAACGATCTATCATGGCGAATCCACGCATACATGTATACATGTCCATATATGTATTATTAAGCAATTAAAAATAAGATTGGAGAGTCAAAAAATTAAAACGGAGATAATGGAAAGTCAAATAGAGTAGCTGGAGATTACATAAGTGGTATTCGGAATACGTACTGTGTGTGATTTAGGTTGCATTTAGATTTGTGGTAAAATTTGAAGGTATGTAAAAAGCGGTGGCCGCATGTCAGACAGAAGTAATGTCACCAACATTGTGAAGCAAGCAGAGAAGTGGCTGGTGAGGATTGATAGATCAGGGCTTCCAGGAAAGTTCAGGGCATTTTGACAAATTGCGCTCGTTTGGTTTCCCTCTCTTTCTTCCGCTTCCGGGTGCTTTCTGCCCTTCTAAGTCTTCTCAGACGTTCACGGAACTGACTTGTCAAGTCCCTGATGCCGTCTCTTTCATCAGTAGAAGCCCCCTTATATTGCATATTGAGGGTCTTGATCTCTCCCCTCGGACGGTGTATCCCTCTTTCTCTTCTGCTAAGTTTCCTTTCGATTGCTGTGGCAGCTGGTCTGTCCGCTGTTCCAAATCGATCTATTGCCAAATTGAATGCGATAGTTACAAGCGCAATCACTCTCGGTTCCGCTGTTCCTACCAGTGTGCACTCCAATATCATAGTCCAGTTGTTGCCATTTCTTTGTTTCACCCATCTTGGGCTATTTTATTCGTTCTTTTGCTGGCTGGGAATGGCGCCCTGGTGTGATATTGGGTGGGTTGCCCCTCCTGAGGACTCGAGGTGATACAGGTACTGAGAGACTTCCACTCCTGTGGGGTGCCTCCTGCTTGGATTTCTCCTGCGTCTCACCAGGTGTTACCACTGTACGCTGCACCTGTGCCTCCTCTTTTCCACAGACGGACATAGCTTGGTGTATGTTGAGCCCCTTCTCATTCTTGCAAATCTTTCCTCAATGACACTTTACTTCCAATACCTCCCCACCTGCTGATGTTCCAACAGGTGTTGCAACTGAAAACTACAAGTGTGGCTCTTCCCTTCCACAGTCTGACCTGCCTTGGTTATCTTCAGCCCTTTTACATTCTTGCAGAACTCATCATTCTCTTGTAATATTCCTTCTCCCTCATTTCTTTCTGTCTATTTTTTTCGGACCATTCTCTCCCATTCTATCTCTTTCTAATGCTTTTCATCTATCTATCTATCTATCTATCTATCTATCTATCTATCTATCTATCTATCTATCTATCTATCTATCTATCTATCTATTCATATTTACATATATATATAAATTTATACACACGTAAATCTGTCTATCTATCTATCTACCTTTCTTTTTTCTGCTTCTTTGCCTGTCAGTCTCTCTCTCTCTCTCTCTCTCTCTCTCTCTCTCTCTCTCTCTCTCTCTCTCTCTCTCCCTCTCTCTCTCTCCTCCTCCATCTCTCTTCGTCTAATTCAACATCAGTCTTGTTAAATTCTTTGCATCTATTCCTCTTTATTTATTTTATTATCATTTTACTTTATTACTATTTTGTTTTACCTTTAATTATATTTATTTGGTCCTTTCTATATTTACCTTTTAGCTATCTTTTATACACACACACATACACACACACACACATACATACATACATACATACATACATACATACATACATACATACATACATACATATGTATGAAATGAAACTTACATATAATTCTCATCTCTCAAGCTTCAGGAATAGAAATAAGGCTAACTCTACAGGATTAAGCAGTTCCATCTGGGAATTTAAAGATAATAACATTAATCATAGATTAGAATGGCACATCCTAGCCAAAACACTTTCATACAACCTTAGAAATAAACGCTGCAATTTATGCATAATTGAGGAATTCTTCATTTTAATGGCCAAATCAGAATTACTTAATAAACAATACGAGAAAAACAAGCATGCTTACATAAAGATAAATTCTTATTCTCTAAATACCGCTAATACCTACATTACATTACTGTTTATTAGCTGACTTGTCTAACCTCTGATTATTCTATACTAATTGTCAACTTCTAATTGTTACATGTTGCTCCATTTCTTCTCTTATCTTACCTGAATATATTAAACCACGGTTTACCCTTAAATTACCAGCTACTGTTAACCTTACAGCAAGGCCTATACGTAGTGAGGTAATACACCAGTAGTGCCTACGGATACATTTATCCCTTAAACAGTTGCATAACCTCTAACTCATAATTTCTCAATATACATACATACATATATATATGTGTGTGTGTGTAATATATAATATATATATCATCTTTTACTTGTTTCAGTCTTTTTGACTGCGGCCATGCTGGAACACCGCCTTGAAGGGTTTTTAGTCGAACAAATCGACCCCAGAACTTATCTCCCTTTGACCCCCCCCCCTTGTCACATAGCATGGCATAATATCATAAACCACAATTATATTCAATTTACTTCGACTAACTGAATTATTTATCTTAGATACACGATGCATACCTGAAGCTATAATTCTCTTTAATATATTCACATTAAAGTTAGATCACTGACTAACATACTAATTGCTAGTGCTGCCATTAACATATATACAATTAAACGAGCGATTTATCCTATTCTAACCGAGTCGATTTGTTTTAATTATATTAACGAGTAATAAACCCTGGCCACACACAACAGCATCTTATTTATTTACTATACCTATTTACGTAACCCAGATTTATACCGTATACCGCACTTACACTTTTAAGAGCATCCTTAATTTTTAACTAGGGCATTATTTGTAATCATAGGTACTTATCTAGCGGTCTCAAATAGCGTTATTTGCTATGATTAATGATACTGGATATTACTACCAGGTATAACTCTTTCGACTAACACCGCCGGTCAACTGGTCATTTTCCCCACTCACTGCTCCAGTCATCTACTCGAAGCAACTGTACACACACATGCCATCGTTTAAGGACTCAAAAAATGTAAGCCTCAAGACCTAACGAACTTTTTCCTTTTTTCCTCTTTTCCCTTTTCCTTTTCGTTTTTTCTCCTGTCAAGCTTCGATCTCCTGTCAATATTCCTCTAGTAAAGTTCAAATCATTCTGATGATGTTTGTTATACGGAACGAGATAAACGCAAGTTCACCTCAAAAATAGCAAACTGAAATAGCTGTAAATGTTATCTTAACCATAATAAGACTATGATTATTTTATACTAATTGTCAACTTCTAATTGTTACATGTTGCTCCATTTCTTCTCTTATCTTACCTGAATATATTAAACCACGGTTTACCCTTAAATTACCAGCTACTGTTAACCTTACAGCAAGGCCTATACGTAGTGAGGTAATACACCAGTAGCGCCTACGGATACATTTATCCCTTAAACAGTTGCATAACCTCTAACTCATAATTTCTCAATATACATACATACATATATATATGTGTGTGTGTGTAATATATAATATATATATCATCTTTTACTTGTTTCAGTCTTTTTGACTGCGGCCATGCTGGAACACCGCCTTGAAGGGTTTTTAGTCGAACAAATTGACCCCAGAGCTTATTATTTGTAAGCTTCGTACTTATTTTATCGGTCTCTTTGGCCGAACCGCTAAGATACGGGAACGTAAACATACCAACACCGGTTGTCAAGCGGTGATAGGGGACAAACTGAGACAACCACAAACACACACACACACACACACACACACATATATATATATATATACGACGGGCTTCTTTCAGCTTCTGTCTATCAAATTCACTCATAAGTCTTTGGTCTGTCCTAGGCCATAGTAGAAGTCATTTGGCCAAGGTGTCACACAGTGGGACTGAACCCGGAACCATGTGGTTGGGAAGCAAACTTCCTACCACACAGCCATGCCTGCGCCTATACATATATTTATATATGCGTGTGTGTTTTGTGTGTGTGTGTGTGTGTGTCTGTGTGTGTGTGTGTGTGTGTGTGTGTGTGTGAAGGCGTGTGGCTTAATGGATTCGGCTGACGATCGCAAGATCGTGAGTCCAATTCCCGGCGATGCATTGTGTCCTTGAGCAAGACACTTTATTTCACGTTGCTCCGGTCCAATCAGCTGGCAAAAATGATAGGTACCTGTATTTCGAAGGGCTAGGTTATAAAAGTGATAAAAGTGTACGTAAGGATATAGAGCTGAGACGCAGTGGAATAGATCATGAACAAGAGAGGAGAGAGCGCAATACTATACTGGTGCAAATAAATAGTTCTGTTATAGAAGGAAATTAGTGAGGCAAGGGGAATGGCGAGAGGAATGTGACAGAGGTGGACGCAAAACATATAAAAGAAAAGGAGAAAAAAGAGAAAGGAAAATAAAACGAGAAAAATGAACCCACAAGAACCACGAAAAGAAGTGAGAGAAAATTAAGAGGAAACTTTAGAAATATTTGAGAAAAACTAGAGAATAAATTCCAATAAAATATTGATAATGTGTGTGTGTGTGTGCAAATGTAAATGTATGTGTGCGTGCCTGTGTCGGTGCGTGTGTATGCGTGTGTTTCTGAGTTGTTTATATCTGTAAACATGTCTTATACAATGAACCGGACATCTTTTTAGGGTGGTGTTCCTTCAAATTTTGGTATTTACTATACTATTTACACATACACAGACATAAAATTATATATGTGTGTGTATGTATGTGTGTGTGTGTGTGTGTTTGCGTGTGTATATGCATGTGTATGTGCGTGCGTGTATTTTTATTGTATAAATATATATATATTTATGAGCGTGTAACAATATACATATTCATAGAAGCACAGCGCATACAATAATAAAAGGTGTCGATGTTCTCTCATCCAAAAAGCAGTTAAAAACGAAACAAGAAAGGAATCTTGTCAAAGGAATTACGTAATGATTGTGTAAGTTCCGGTATGACAACCAGCTCGGTCGTAAAATAACAATTCTATTTTAAAATTTAATAATATCACCATTTCGTTGAATACTTTCCCTTCTTTCTTTGCTTTCCCCATCGAAGTCAATCTTTGATTTGATGGGAAATGTTTACAATAACCGCTTTGCATTGTGCTGACCCAGTAAAATCTCTTTGTTAGATGCATATGAATATAAGCAACTTAGCTTTCACCCGATATAATATAATTTCCTTTTTATTACATGCATACGTAAATACATACAAACATATATATGTATGTAACTTAAGCTTATATATATAATATATATATATATGGTTTACTAATGTCTTCTCATATATAAAAATACAATATAAAAGAAAGCCCCACCTTAATCCTATACATCTTAATCCAATCATAAAATTATAAAACTGCTGCCCTATAATCGTTATGTATACTTCTCCAACCAACCATTGTTATCATAATACTTACTACCTGAGATTTA
>NC_068981.1:34270732-34271357 GCF_001194135.2 Octopus bimaculoides
CTGTGTGTCTGTGTTTGTCCCCCCAACATCGCTTGACAGCCGATGCTGGTGTGTTTACGTCCCCGTAACTTAACGGTTCGGCAAAAGAAACCGATAGCGTAAGTACTAGGCTTACAAAGAATAAGTCCTGGGGTCTTATTATCAATTAGAACCTCATCTACGCCTTCTCCAATAAAGGAATATAATTTGATATTTAAAAGAAAGTAGCACAATAGTAAAACCATTAGCATACCGACAGAATTGTTCTGAGTTCAACTTCTGACGAGACCGTTTTTCAGCGTCGATAAAATAAGTACCAATCAAGAATTGTGTTAGTGATTCTCTTAATTACAATCTCTCTTTCAAAATGTGCAGACATATGCTAATAATAGAAAGAAATCAAAATGTAGTTAAAAGATTCCAGCTCATTAAAATATGTGTATTTTTGTCCGTTTGTGTGTGTGTGTGTATGTGTGTGTGTGTGTGTGTGTGTGTGTGTGTGTGTTTTGAACATTAAATTTCAAAAACAAAACTAATATATGTCTTATTTTAATCTAAGCTTAAAATTGAAATCCTTATAACAACGCCAATTTATTACAACCTTTATTTAATAATATCTTGAAATAGAACTTAAAAAGAGTCGAAA
>NC_068981.1:34272157-34274656 GCF_001194135.2 Octopus bimaculoides
GGGGGGGGGGGCAGTTGATTATACCTAAGCTCCAAGCGGCTCCGGCAGAAGGTAACGGCAAACTTCTGCTGACTCTTTCGCCACAACTTTCTCTCACTCTTTCTTCCTGCATTTAACAGGTGGGGAACCTATACGCCAATGAAATCAGGAAACCGGCCCTTATAAACCAGGCATGGTTCGAGAGGGAACAAACAACAACAACAACAGATTGAGATTCATAGATTCTTCGTAATAGTTTAGTTAACAGACTACTAATGACCGTAAGTGAGGGAGCGTAGCATTGTTGTTAGGAATTATCAGCTGACGATCATTCCTAATATTATGCGTTCATTTCTGGATCAAGAGATGTCTTTTATCCTTGAGTAAGGCAGTTCACTTCATGTTGCTTCAGTTTAATCAGCTGAAGGTGAGTATCAGCCGCGCTCTGAGGCATCTCCTCTTTCTTTCTCTCTTTCATTCTCTCTCCATCTGTCACATCTGGATGAAAGGGTGAGAGAGTCTAGAGCATGCCCATATTTGCTCGCGATTACATTAGCACTTAAAGCAAATAGCGAAAGTATGATACATGTTACCAAACTATACTCATTCGCAAATGACAACTGACACTTAAAGGCTTTGGATAAAACAAAATTGGAGTAATTGTAATTATTACTCTCTTGGAAATCGAATGTGATCCTTAAATTTCTAAATTTATGAACGAGAAATGGAGAAAGATTTAGGCAGGCAACGTGTTTCCATTAATTATTTCTGACAATAGACTGTATTACTACATTCTGACGTAACATCCAGGACAGACTTCCATTTTCTTTTCATTCGAAGGTTAGTCGTCTAGCTAAACTTCACACACTAAAGCTATTATTATTTGCAATCTTTCTGACTGAGATTAGAGCAAGGGTTTTACGTTATACACCCAATGTTGTTGTTGGGTGTTGAATGGTAGTGTGTGAACTTTGAGGGTGGTGCTACCTTCATGTTGTATTCAAACAATAGAAATTTCATAAAAAGAATATATCCGGTTCCCAAACTGTGTCATATTTATTTTGCTTTTTCATATTGTATAGACTGCTTGAATGTCACGTCGTTTGTTGCTGATGTCATTGTATTTAACCCTAGGTCAGCCTTGACTGGACAGGCCTATGATGAGACCTATAAATCAAGGGATTCCAGGCACGACTATTCTGCCTAATATATTCAAACAACATTATCCAATGTGGTCTTCGTTGTTCGAGACACTAAGTTATAATTTGAGGAAGATTTGATAGCTATTTTCAGTAATTTGAGAGACCATTAGATGACATCCTCATTTACATGTGAGGTAAACTGAAATATAATCTGGCTTCTTGTTTCATTTTCTTTCTAAAAAACAAATGAATATAATTATAGGCGCAGGCGTAGTTGCACAGTAAGAATTTCACTTGGCTCCATGCAACCACATGGTTCCGGGTTCGGTCTCACTGCATGGCACTTTGAGCAAGTGTCTTGCTCAGGACTAACCTAAGCGTGTGAGTAGATCTGATAGACGGAAACTGAAAGAAGTCCAGCGCGCGCGCGCGTCTACGTGCGTGCATGTGTGTGTGCGTGTGTGTGTATACGTATGTATATATGGATTCATAGAATCGTGTGGATATCACAGAAAGCTTTTCTAAAATTAGGTTGGTATGGTCATTAAAAATAATTTATTAATTAGTGCAGACATGTAAACATAATTAAACGAAAATTATTATTACATGATGAAGGATGTGAAACGGCTGTAACCTTATGGATGCCAAGTGACTAAAGATATATATATTCACCTTTCACATACCTTGGCATTTAATGGTATATGCATATGTGTGTGCATGTATGTGTGTGTGAGAGTCTTTGTTCCACACTCTACCGCTTGGTAACAAGTATTGATTAGGTTATGCCCCCATAACTTAGTAGTTCGGCAAAAGACACCAATAGAATAACTACCAGCTTATCAAAGATGGGTATTACGGTCAAATTGTTCGACTAAATACTTCAAGGCGGTGACCCAGCATTGCTGCAGTCCAATGAAGGAAACAAGTAAAAGATAAAACAAGAATTAATAATGACCTCAGCAACCATTCATGTAACATGAACAGAAGTAAAATACTGCCTTCACAGTTTTTAAGTTATGAAAGCATGTCGAATGAAATATAAATGCACAAATTTCCCTACACATGCACACATTACAAACAATGAAATATGTGTGCGTGTGCATATATATACATGTGTGTGTGTGTGTGTGTGTATTCTTTTATTCTTTCATATGTTTCAGTCATTTGACTGCAGCCATACTGGAGCACCGTCTTAAAAGGTTCCTTAGTCGAACAAATCGATCCCAGGACTTATTCTTTGCAAGCCTAGTACTTATTCGCTCTCTCTTTGGCTGGACCCCTAAGCTACGGGCACGTAAACACACCAACATGGGTTGACAAGCGATGGTGGGTGGACAAACAGACACAAAGACATTCACACATAATTACTATGTGTATA
>NC_068981.1:34274808-34283273 GCF_001194135.2 Octopus bimaculoides
TTCGATTCCCAGACCGGGCGTTGTGAGTGTTTATTGAGCGAGAACACCTAAAGCTCCACGAGGCTCCGGCAGGGGATGGTGGCGAACCCTGCTGCACTCTTTCACCACAACTTTCTCTCACTCTTACTTCCTGTTTCTGTTGTGCCTGTAACTCAAAGGGTCAGCCTTGTCACACTATGTCACGCTGAATATCCCCGAGAACCACGTTAAGGGTACACGTGTCTCTGGAGTGCTCAGCCACTTGCACGTTATTTTCACGAGCAGGCTGTTCCGTTGATTGGATCAACTGGAACCCTCGTCGTCGTAAGCGACGGAGTGCCAACAACAAATATGTATGAGTTTGTGTAGGGGTGTCAGGATTCCGATCATGAGGCTTCAGTCTTTCGATTAAGTGAGCAAGTATATTCCCTGAAATAGCGGATAATTGACTGAGTATTCGACAGACATGTACACCACGTAAAACCTTAATGTAATTCTCAGACGATATCGATGTGAAACAAGGCTCAACTTTTAAACTATAGGTATAATCAATCCGATTGGCTTCCATGCAGATTTAGTCTACCTATTTATTCACATAATAGGGTAAAAATCTGATATTAATTAATATCAATTTAATACCAGAAAACCAGCACATTAAAAGAACCAGAAGATTCAGAAAAGGATTATAGTATAAATATATAAAAAATATGTGTATATAAAAGAGACCACTAAGTGGACTGCTAATGTGCTAGAAGAAGATCACTTAAAAATTCTCAAAGAAAAATTCAGCAAAGCAAAAGCAGGCGGGCGAGACTAGTGAAAATTATAGAAATAAGTGATCTTCTAGTACATTAGCAGTCCACTTAGTGGTCTCTTTTATATATACATATAATTTTATTCACAGGTTAGAGATCAACCCACGTCTATAGAAAACGATACTTGCCAATAATGCCAGTCAGCAGAACCGAAAGCAACTTTTCGCTATTGTGAAACAAACTTCCTACACACTCGTGCACACATACGTGTGTATCAATGTACGCGTATGTGTGCATGCATGTATGTATGTATGTATGTATGTATGTATGTATGTATGTATGTATTTATGTATGTATGTATATATGTAAGTATATATAAAAGCTTATTGAATACTGAAAACTTTATATAACATTGCTCCGAGTTTCTTGTTTACACGTCTCCTTTTGATGAGCATCGACATTCTTGCTGACACCTTTAACAACATCCAGTTCTGTACAAATGATGTCACAGAAAATCATTGAGATGCATACAGTTTGCAAAAAGTTTTAATCATAAGTTTAGATTGTCAGTGAAGTTCTTCGATCTAATAAAGATGTGTGTTCTTTCAATTATGTAGACTATTTTGACCCATTAATGCAGGGTCTTGATCCTTCTACGGTGCTTTCGAGGCCTAAATTATCAAACACGGATATAAGGTTTTTCCTAAAGGTATCTCGTGTAAGATCATCACAACCGTATGATATGTCTAATCCATTGTCTCGGTATAAACCAATGAGAAGGGAACTTGGTTTCTAAGATATCTAGCATAAAACAAACCATATAAAATCACTTATATCAATACTGTTATATGAGACCATCTATTTGTTCGTTTCAGATTTCTTGATTCATTGCTGAACCCTTAGTAAAAAAGAGGGTTTAATGTGCATGCATGGATAACTCTGTTTCTGTTCGATCAATGTCGATGTATTTTCTGATGAATTCAATTGCTTTATCTAGCAACAATCTCGCTATCGAGGAGTAAAAGTTCACAATTCCAAACCGTATGAACGTATCTCTGGGCTCATCCAGTTGCCAAATAACAACGAATTGTGCTGTTTTTACCCCATCGTTGCAGTTGTGCAATTTTCCTATTATTTATATTTTCTTAATATTAAGGCGGTGAGCAAGCAGAACACTTAGCACGCCAGGCAAAATGCTTAGCAGAATTTCTTCCGTTTTTACCGTCTGAGTTCAAATTCCGCCGAGGTCGACATTGCCTTTTATCCTTTCGGTGTCTGTAAAATAAGTACCAGTTGAGTACTGGGGGTCGATGTAATCAACTTACCTCATCACCCGAAACTACTGGCCTTGTGTCATAATTTGAAATCAATATTTCTTAATATTAAGGCGGTGAGCTGGTGGAATCGCTAGCTCGCCGGACGAAATGCATAGCAGAATTTTATCCGTTTTTACGTTCTCAGTTCAAATTCCGCCGAGGTCAACTTTGATTTTCATTCTTTCGGGATAGTTCAAATAAATACAGGTTGAGAAGTGGGGTTGATACTATCGATTTACCCCACCCCCTCCTTCGTAATTCTTGACCTTGTGCCAAAATTTGAAACAAATATTCCTTAATATTTTTTTCTACTAAAACTACATCTGCCCTTAATAAACCGACTGGTGGGATCATTTGCAAAATGGGGTTTGTGATCCTGTAAATTATAAAAGTTTCCCTTTTAACTAAATTTTCTATCCTATTGTCAATTTTAATACCCTTTACAAAGAGTTTAATCTCATCATTGATGTCATTGTATTTTAGCTTTCCTATATTTTACTATGATGCAGCAACTTATATTTATTATTCTTAACATCATATAAGTAAGTCTAAACAGAAAAAATATATATAGCAAACACATTTTTTGCGTTTTTAAATATTTCTTTGAAGATAATGTGATTTTTTTTTCTCTTAGAAATAAAATATTTTAAATTGGTAGAATAATAATTTTTTAAAACACATTTTCAAAAGGAAATTTTTATTGGGATTAGAATGAGTGACACTGTGTTATCAGTGAGCAGAAAATGACTGATTTGTCAATGTATAATGCACACAATTTGTGTTTTTCAGATCTAAATTAGTTACAATCACACTTTGAATGAATATAAATTAACTTTAAAAGTAAAATACATAATGTTTTGATTTATTGCATCCACTTTTTTATTTTCAACTCTTTCGTAAATACCATTCCTATGTAATAAATACTTTTATTATTAATACAGTATTAATTTTCTATAAATATGTTTTCATTTTCATTTTATTCAGTGACTATCGATTTTTGAAACCTATAAAAGATAAATATGAAAATATAAATGAAAATATCGGTAACATTCAGTTGATTATTTGAAATAATGGCGTTATTTCATGCACTATTAATCAACAAATTATCTATCTGTTTAATTTGCTTTAAAAAATAAAAAATAAAATAATGAAAAATAGAATAAAAATTATAACTAACAGAAGTCCTTGGAAAAGATTGAGCACTTGAAAACAAAACAATAAGGATTTAAGTTAATTTTGTGATTTAAAAATTAACTTTGAAAACCTTTCAGCAATAACAAAAAGCTATTTAGAAAGTACGGAGCAATAAAGTACTGTTAAATGAAGGAAGCCTCATAATGCTAGTCTGCTGTCAACTGTAACAGTAATTTCTTCGCTTCTACTCAGCAGTAATTCAATCTTAGCTAGAGTTGACAAATAGGCAAATGACAGTGGAAACAGAATTTACGACGACTAAAAACAACTGAATTTTGTTTACAACTTGATGATGAGACATTGTATGGAAATGAAGCTTTATTCTTTGTTTATGCGCGTTTCTCAATACAAATCAAAATTATTGAAAAATTGTTATTCGCTAAGGAACTGGAAACTAATATAAAATAGTTCAATAATTTACAAGACTGGAGAAATTTAGCAACGATAAATTCCCCTCCCAAATACTACTACGTATGCATCTGATGACGGTACGTTCAATGATTAGTCGATATCTTGGATTTATAATCTATTTTGAAAAGAACAATGCCAATTATGAAAATGATTTCATTTCCATTCTCTTTCATTTTCTAGACATGCTGGGTCAGAAAGATAGAATGTATTTTATCCCTACATCTGAAAGAGTGAGCTTGGTGTGTATGCATGCTTTTAATGTATCGCTATTTACAATAAAATTAGTGAATAATATTTTATGAATATGCACAAGTTTCTTTATGCGTATTCCACCTTGAGGGAAAAAGAAGTTGCATAACTGAAATTGCATTTTGTACTCAATGATTATTCTAAGTGCTATTTCAGTTGCATCGGGCTATTCAATTTGCGGTGCTTTCTGTTTATATGTTATGTCTCAAGTTACACAGTGGTTGTGTGAGCTGCGAATCCCCGTCGCCACTGTTATGTCTCAAGCTACTGCTATCTAGCACCTTCGGATGGTCTCTACTCAACTAAGCTAATGCTATTAGCTTAGTTTTTCCTTGGGGCTGGCCAGATTGGAGCAATCTCGAGTATAACCAGCTGAAATTGCAAAGATAATCTGGAACTCGACTGAGGAAAGAAAACTCCGAATGACTCGTCCTTGTTTTCTTTGTATCGTCTATCTGGATGTTTTGTTGTCCTTTTTTGTATCACCTAACTGTTTGGATGTTGTGCGTTCTTGTCCCATTTTGTATTTTTATATATAATATATATATATATGTGTGTGTGTGTGTGTGTGTGTTTCTATAAATATTGGCTAGCTAGTAGTAAGTGTCTTTTATGTCTTTGACTTACTCTGTGTTATCGCGATAATGTTTTTTCTTAATTATTATAATAGATATCCGTACTATTCTTCTCTCTTGTTACTTTATCTTCCGATATGTTTTGTCTGATGCAATTACAGTCTACAGTAAACTGCTCAAGGCATTCTATGCAGACTGAGAAATACGGTGTGTGTGTGTGTGAGTGTGTATGCGTGTGTATGTGTGTATGTGTGCGTGCATATATATGTATCTATGTATATATGTGCGTGTGTGTGCTTATATGTATGTAGATATATCTATGTATGATCATATATATTAGTCGCTATGTGTGTGTATGTGTCTGCATGTTTTTTTATGTAGACATACATATATGAATATTTTAATCTATCTATCTATCTATCTATCTATCGTTTCTATTATCTCTTATCTTTTACTTGCTATAGTCATTGGACTGCGGTCATGCTGGAGCACCGCCGTGAAGGGTTTCAGTCGAACGAATCGATCCTAATCATTTTTTAAATATGGTACTTATCTAATGCTGTCTTATGTTGGACTACTAAGTTACAGGGACGTAAATAACCTCACACCGGTTGGAGGATATACACAAAAACACAGAGACACACACACAAACATACACTCACTCACATAAACGCACACTCATATATATATATATATTATAGGTCGGTCTGCTTTCAGTTTTCGTTTACCCAATCCATTCATAAAGATTTGTTCGGTCAAGCGGCCATAGTAGAGCATACTTGTCCAAGGTGCCACGCAATCGAGCTGAATGCAGAACCATGTGATTGGGAAGCAAAATTCTTGCCACACAGGCACACCTGGATTAACGTTAAACAGTTAATCAAAAAATGATTATTTATCCATGTGGTGTTGAGCGCAAATTCTCACATTAACGTTCGATTAAACATGAAATCTGCTGCGTGAGCGCACTAGGTTTTAACGTTCTGGCTCACTTCCATTGTTTACAGCAGTACTTGGAAGGAAGGTGTGTAGCGTGTGGTCATCTCATTGACCATGTCAGAGAAAGTTCAGCAGAGAATCTGCATCAAATTTTGCCAAAAGCGTGGTGATACCTGCTCAAAGGACTATGCAAAGTTTTCAAAAAGTTTTCTTCGTTCTCAGCACAACCAAGGAGACCTAGTACAACTTTTTGGTCAGCTGAAAGCAGTTTTGGCACAAACTTCGCAGACTCGCGTCTCATACTCAAATCTTCAATGATAATGGACTGAACTGAATCGTAACAAGTCTGCACATCACGGATAGTGATTCGACGATTTTTTCCCCTCAAAGCTGCACGCACATCTGCGATGTTTTTCTCAGTTTGCTGGTTGTGGGTCTCCCAGAATGTTCGTCAATATTTTGCTTCGTTACAATGACAACTGTCCGGATACTTATTGATCAGATTTCGTGTGTGTGTGTATATATATATATATATATGTGTATGTGTATGCGTGTGTGCGTGTGCGTGCGTTTATGTGTGTGTGTATGTGTATGTGTGTGTATGTGTGTGTGTGTATGTGATTGTGATTTTGTGGTACGGAGCAAAGCAGGCCTTGCCTTCCACTCAAGAAAACACATAGTAAATCATCCAGAAGCATTCAAGAAAACTGAGTTCTAAACTTGTTCCATTTGCCAAAAGGTTTGCAAGACACCGGCAGGCCTAAAGAGACATATGTGTGCCCATAGAACATTATTTATATTACTGAACCCTTATTTACCGTTTACGACAAGAGAATCCATCATCATCATAAACATATATATAGGAGGGGGCATCTAAAAGTAACCGGAAACGTTCTCTGTGGGACAGGCCCGTTGTAGTTCAGGCTTCCGCCAATAGAAGCCGACCAGCGTCGTCCGGTGAGGTCATACTACCACGTAGTGCGTCTTTGTTTTGCAGTGCTTCTCCCTTGTTTCTCGATTTTTTTTTTGCGATGACTGAAACGAAGGAACAGCGTGCTTCCGTGAAATTCTGTTTTCTGCAGGGGAAAACGGTGGCCGAAACAGATGTCATGCTTCAAACAGCCTACAAGACCGCTGCCATGAGCAAAACAGAAGTTTACGAGTTGTTTTTCACGCTTTAGAAATGGTCATTTGTTGCTTGAAGACTAACCTCGTTCAGGACGACTGTCGACTTCCCAAAGTAATGAAAACGGAAATTGATGAACTGATCTTGGAGGACCATCACCGAGCAATGGACGGGCTTGTTGATATGACTAGTGTGTCTTGGCGCTCCTGCTAACGAATTTTGGATGAGGAATTGTGAATGAAAAGAGCTGCAGCGTAATTTGTACCTTGCTTGTTCACGGTAGATCAAAAGCAGTCACGACTGAATGCGTGTCATGAACTGAAAGAACTGTTGGAAGTTGATCCGGGCTTTTATTCAAAGATCATCACTGGTGGCGAAATCTGGTGCTTCAGAATTTGCGGATGTGGAAGAGGAGAAGAAATAAAGACGGAGCTGTTAAAAGGCATCGCTTTCCAAGAATTCCATCACTGCTTCCAAGTGTGGGAAACGCCTTTGGACCGACCGATGCATTGTTTCAAATGAAGACTACTTTGAAAGTTGTTGGCACTCCGCCGCTTACGACGTCGAGGGTTCCAGTTGATCCGATCAACGGAACAGCCTGCTCGTGAAATTAACGTGCAAGTGGCTGAGCACTCCACAGACACGTGTACCCTTAACGTAGTTCTTGGGGATATTCAGCGTGACACAGTGTGACACAGTGTGACAAGGCTGACCCTTTGAATTACAGGCACAAAAGAAACAGGAAGTAAGAGTGAGAGAAAGTTGTGGTGAAAGAGTACAGTTGGGTTCGCCACCATCCACTGCCGGAGCCTCGTGGAGCTTTAGGTGTTTTCGCTCAATAAACCCTCACAACGCCCGGTCTGGAAATCGAAACCGCGATCCTATGACCGCGAGTCCGCTGCCCAAACCACTGGGCCATTGCGCCTCCACACTTTGAAGGTAATAAAAGTGTAAACATGTAAAATTTAGTGAATAAAATGACATTGCAAATTTCTGTTTTTGTGGGAGGAACTCCTTCGTATATGTATATAGACATATGCGTGTGCATGTGTCTATGTGTGTGTGTGAGAGAGGGAGAGAGAGACAGAGACAGAGAGTTAGTGTGCATGTATGTGTGTGTATGCGTGTACATATTCAGATGTGTTTATGTAGGTGTGGTATGGCTGAATGATTAAGAAATTCGCTTCGCAAGCACGAAGTCCCGTGTTCAATCTACGTTGTACTACAGATTATATGACGGCTGTTTCTGCTTAAGAACGATGTTAAGGACAAATGTGTGTTTTGGGGGAATGATGTGTCACTTGCACTTTTATTCGGGAGTATGTAATTCAGTCGATCCAACATCTCAAATTTCTCCATCGAACGACTGAGATGCACCATCGCCACGTGCGCACCCGCACACGACCTTGAACACACACATACACACACGCGTTAATAACTAGATATGTATAGATACATACATATATATACATATATACTTTTCTACTCGAGGCACAAGGCCCGAAATTTTGGGGGGTGGGGCCCAGTCGACTAGATCGACCCCAGTACGACTAGATCGAACTGGTACTTAATTTATCGACCCTGAAAGGATGGAAAGGCAAAATCGACCTCGGCGGAATTTGAACTCAGAACGTAAAGACAGACGAAATACCACTAAGCATTTCGTCCGGCGTGCTGACGTTTCTGCCAGCACGCCGCCTTCATATATACATACATATAGGCTAAGTACTAGGTTTAGAAAGAATAAGTCCTGGGGTCGTTTTGTTTGACTAAAGGCGGTGCTCCAGCATGACTGCAGTCAAGTGACTGAAACAAATAAAAGAAGAGAATATAAGTATATATATATATATATATATATATATGCATACATAAATACATATACCTATGTAAACATAAATATGTGTGTGTATATATATATATA
>NC_068981.1:34283863-34284132 GCF_001194135.2 Octopus bimaculoides
ATATATAGGGATTCGCTAAATGTATTTGTGTAGGAAGACGATTATATGAAAAATAAACATGAGATATTGTCACCGAATAGAAGTATTAATGTCTGTATATACTAATAAATATACGTATACACACATCCACACTCACATCCCTCCACACTAACAAAGACATACTAAAGTGTGTAAATATATGTAATAATTTATGAATTTAAACTATAATATGCATGTATGTATATATATATATAAATGTATGTGTGTGTGTGTATGTATCTTGTAATATA
>NC_068981.1:34284142-34284557 GCF_001194135.2 Octopus bimaculoides
ATATATATATATATATATATATATATATACACGTATGTATATATATTTACATATATATGTGCACATGTACATATATATTTGTATATATCTCCCTATATACGTATCTGTTCAGTGTGAGTGTGTGTGTGTGTGTGCGAGTGTGCCTCTGTGTGTGGCTCTGTGTATGTGTTTGTTTGTGTGTGTTTGTAGAAGCAATCAGTCATATACACGAATACAGTTTGGTATCTATGTTACGTACCATTGCAAGTTAAATGTACATATATCAATGGCATTATTTGCACCTGCACAGGTACGTGTCCTTGCGTGTACATAAAGGAATTACTGTATTTTCTGTATATTTATTGAGTTATGCACGTGTAGAAGACTGGTGATGACACATTGAACGTCTAAAGACATATATATATATATATATATA
>NC_068981.1:34285307-34287990 GCF_001194135.2 Octopus bimaculoides
ACATGTATGTATGTATGTATATGTTTGTGTGTCTGTGTTTGTACCCCCACCATCGCTTGACAGCTGATGTTGGTGTGGTTACGTCCCCGTATCTAGCTGTTCGGCAAAAGAGACCGATAGAATAAGTACTTCAGTTTATTTTTGGTGGTGCAAAGAGTTTTGTTGGTTTCTAACCCAACGCCCCCCCCATACACACACACACACACACACACACACACACAATAATCAAGAGGGTTGCAGTCTGGGGAATTATGTGGTCAGATGTTAGGGGTGATGTGGTCTCAGAAATTATCTGATAGCCATGACTCCTGCTTGTGTGGCATGGTGCAGAATCCTGTTGCCAAACATTGGGTCTTCCAGCAGCCACCTTCTTCACGCAGGGCAGCACTACCTCCTCCAGGAACTTGATATAGGCATCCGTCTTGAATGTGAGGCCGTGTGGGAAGATGAATTAAGGCATAGCGTTGCCATCACTAGTGATCCCGCCAAACATCATGATGTTGATTGGATGTTTCATTTTTATGAATCTCAGTACATGTCCGCAGATTGCACTGCCCTCAGATCGATACCCAAACACTTTGAAATGTCGTAACGAAAATTTTAGAAAATTGAATAAGTAAATGAGTGGATATTTTACCAGTGAGTGTATTAAATTATAAGGTACTAAAAGAGCATTACTTTCCTCAGACACAACTGAATATATATACTTTTACTCTTTTACTTGTTTCAGTCATTTGACTGCCGACATGCTGGAGCACGGCCTTTAGTCGAGCAAATCGACCCCCAGGACTTATTCGTTGAAAGCCTAGTACTTATTCTATCGGTCTCTTTTGCCGAACCGCTTAGGTAACGGGGACGTAAACACACCAGCATCGGTTGTCAAGCGATGTTGGGGGTGGGGACAAACACAGACACACAAACATAAATACACACACATACATACATATATATATATACATATATGACGCGCTTCTTTCAGTTTTCCGTCTATCAAATCCACCCGCAAGGCTTTGGTTGGCCCGAGGCTATAGTAGAAGACACTTGCCCAAGGTGTCACGCAGTGGGACTGAACCCAGAACCATGTGGTATATATATATATATATATATGGATCAAAACTTTTTGATTCAAATTCTGTGTTACTTAAAGCTTCAAAGCTCGTGGAGCTTCACAAGCTTTGAAACTTTAAGTAGCACGGAATAAAATTGTGTTGATCCCAACATGAAACTCCCAGTGAAAGTGTTGAGTGCCCTTCTTTCGTCGTCCACTCAGTCGTATATGTATGTATGTATGTATGTATGTATGTATGTATATATGTATGTATGTATGTACATATGTATGTATGTATGTATGTATATATACACGCACATATGAATGTGTGTGCGTATGTGTATGTGTGTGTGTGTGTGTAGGTATATATGTATGTATACATAGCATAAACCTGAAAGTACATGAACTTGGTTATGTCCGTATGTATTTTTGTGCAAGCATATCAGGACGAGAATGCACTCACGTTCTGTGTATGCATCTATGTATGTCTGTATGTTCTGGTTGCATCTATATATCTGTGCGTGCCCGCATGTTTTTATATATTATGTCAGAGAGAGTCTGTTGTGCTTAATTTTGCATATGTATATATATATGTGTGTTTGTGTGTGTGTGCATGTATGTATACGTATATTTATACACAAGCACACACGCACACATACATGTATATAGAATATATATATAAATATATATATATATATACACATATGTATTTGCAGAAAGAAGGGGACATATGTTTTATATCATGTTTTTCCTTTTATGTTTGTTTTCTTTTGTTTTTTTCTTTTTATTTTTGCCACGTATATATAACCATGTAAAAGATAACGGCAGTCGAGAATGGCGAGGGGGGGCGGGAGGATGCGATATCTGCACGTACGCAAAACAAAAACTAACAAAAACAACAATGATAATCATAATCAGGAAGAAGAAGAAGGAGACGAAAAAGATAATAAGAACAACTCTATTTCAACAAAAAGAACAACAACAACGGAACAACAACAATAATAATAACAATAATAATAATTACTACGAAAAAGAAAAGATGAAAAAATGAAGAAAGAATCAATGAAGAGAATGTAGAAAAGAAAGAAAAAAAAGAGAAAAGAAAGCGTAAAATAAATAAAGCGAGTGTGGCATCCTACCTTAATTGGATGAAGTCTTACCTGGGTTTCTAGAGGAAGGAGTGCAGGTAGGAAGAGATATGGCTATGAGTGTTGAGTAAAAAGGTGTAGAAATGATGTAAGATAGGATGAAGAATAAATGCCAAGTGTGGAAGGTGGGGGGGCGGAGGGAAAGTAAAAGAAACCTTTAATAAAAAAATTTTTAAATAGAAAATTAAAAGGTGGAGCATTAATAAAAATAGTGGTGGGGGAGCGGAACCATCTTATAAAAGATCCATTTCAACAAAGAACAAGAACCCAACAAGAAAAAGAGGAAAAGAAAAAGAAAAAAATATCCCGGCAAAAAAGAAAAATAACGGTATTATATATAAATTTGCGTGTGTGTGTGTGTGCATATATATGTACACATATATATATGTACATTTATATATGCATGTACGGGCATATACATACGTTTCTTTCTCCCTCAACACACACGCACACACACACACACACACACACACACACACACACACAC
>NC_068981.1:34288534-34289391 GCF_001194135.2 Octopus bimaculoides
TATATATATATATATATATATATATATATATATGTATGTATGTATATATTTGTGTGTGTGTCTGTATTTGTTCTCCTGCCATCGCTTGACCACCGATGCTGGAGTGTTTATGTCCCCGTAACCTAGTAGTTCGGGAAAGGAGACCGATAGAATACTAGGCTCACAAAAAATAAGTCCTGGGGTCGATTTCTTCGACTAACACCCTTTAATGTGGTGCTCCAGCATTGCCGCAGTCAAATTACTGAAACAAGTAAAAAATATAAGAATGCATACAAACATACATACATACATACATACATATATATATATTGATAGAAAGGACAACAAAAGAAAGAAAGAAACCTCGATATTATGTAAATAGAGGAATTTATCTGTAAAAATATGTGACACTTATTCGGTAGCCATGATAAAACTCCGAGTTTCGGATGCCGGGGTGGGAACCCACGCCAACATCTCTTCAGTTATCCGGCCATTGAAAATTCTTGTGAAAAATGACCGTTAAACAAAGGGAAATTACTGTGTGGTTGACCGTTATTAAGACAAAAGAGCTATAGACCGCTAAGTAAGGGGATGGGGTAAAGGTAAGGGAGTAGAAAAGTTTATAGTGTTCGCGTAAGCGCACCAATCCGTACACTAGCCTATATGTATATACTAGACCACCCTCGCTTGAAACACACACATGCTCACCCACATACTCGCCAAAAACTATACATATATATGCATATACATATATATACCCGCATACACGGGTATCCCGCATACACACCCACACACACACGCACTCAACAATCTCGCACCCATACGCACGCATGCAAAAATAATCATAGCGCTAAAATCAAAATACAGAAGAAAGTGTG
>NC_068981.1:34289401-34290664 GCF_001194135.2 Octopus bimaculoides
AACACAAAATAACAACAACGCGAGGACATGGTACATGTAAAGAAGTATTAGCAGACACTCAGGAAAGGAAAGAAAGATGGTTTAACGTTTCGAGCAACGCTCTTCTTCAGAAACAGAAGAAAGTCCAATAGAATTGAAGAAAATTGCCAACGATTCACATGTGGTTACATTTTGAAATGACCGGAAGGGAATGGGTGAAGAAGAAGTTCTTTCTAAGACAGGAGAATGTAAGAGAATGAGGTATTTGTGTGCATGTGTGGGTATGTGCGTGCGTGCTCCGAATTTCTGTAAATGTGTATAGAATAAATACATCAGTAGAATAAAGTTGCAGCATGGTCTGGTCTTCACGTTTCTTATTATTGTATTTTAAAACCAGACCACGTTGTAACTTTATTCAAGTGATATATACATACATACATACATACATACATACATATATATATGTGTATGTGTGTGTGTGTGTGTGTGTGTAATTTAGAGAAAAAACCCACAGTTATTTAATTCATCCATGAAAATCCACAATCACATATAGAAAAATTTAATAAATAAATACACTATTTTACTATTCTAATATTTATTTCTTTGTACTTTTTGGATTTTTATTATAGGTCTTTTTAGTGTATTTACTAATTAAATTTTTCTGATTGTGGATTTTCATGGATGAATTAAATAATTGTGGGGTTTTTTCTCTAAATTATATATTTATATATTATATATTGTGAAATTTAATTTAATTTTGATAAATTAAATTGAATTTTTCCCTGTAAATTTGGAATTTTCCCCTGTAAATTTGGAATTTTTCCCCTAATATTATTATCATAATTATTAAAATTATTAATTGTTGATTTATTAATAAATTAATAAATTGATAAACCTTTACCCTTTTAATTGTAATAATTATTCACTCCCTGATAGTAAACCGCAAATTTTCTGCGGTATTGCTTGTGACGCAAATGGTAATTTCTTGAGGAAGAAATAGTGGACTGGCTGGCCTATGTAGGTTCGGTTGTGCTTTCAGGTTGTGCCGATGCATGATGTTCACTCGTTCATGCATGCACAATTTGCTAGCATCGTCAAATTTACAACTAGAATATACCGATAAAGGAAATGGAGTGTTATCGCTCATAATCCAGAAACGCGTCTATGATTAACTTCGAATGGTTAGTTTTCATTGTTTTTTCTTCTTGTTTTTACCTTTGTGAGTTACAAGTAATGCTATCTGTTGGAGTCTCAGATTTTTTAGCTGCTATTTCTGAACTTCGG
>NC_068981.1:34290708-34302384 GCF_001194135.2 Octopus bimaculoides
ATATATATATATATATATATATATATATATATATATAAAGAGAGAAAGAGAGAGAGAGAGAGAGATACATACATACATAAATACATACATATATACATGTGTACAAATACACACACATGTAGGCACGTATATATGTATGTGTGTGTCTGTGTCTTTGTCCATGTTCCCCTTCCACTTGACCACAAGTGTTCGTTTGTTTATCTTCCCGTGAGTTAGCAGCAAAAGAAAATGACAATAAATACCAGACTTTAAAAGAAATAAAGAATTGGTTCAATTTTTTCGATTAAATCATTCAAGGTAAGGCCCAGCATGGCCGCAAGTAAAAGATAAAAGTTATATGTTTGTGAATGTGTGTGTTTGACATATTGAGACAAATACAAGCGTGTAACATACAGGCAAATTTATTAACAATGTTCAAATATAAATAAATCCCGTAGATTTCTCAGGGGAACGGATGCAGAAGATCGAGACGTTTCTAGTTTATTGCTGATACTTACCGGTTCCATTGGGACGAACGAGAAAATCGAACAGTCTGGAATCGAACGACAACAATTAATAAGCAATAAAATCCCGGAACTGATTTCGTCATTTATCTTGTTTAGAACAAATATATGAACGGTGCTCGGGTTAAATTTGATATTTTATGTATCTCAGGAACAGTTTGATGTATTATTGAACAGTGAACGGCGCTAGAGTTTATTAAGAATAAAATTATAGTTGACATAGAAGACCTGAAGCCATCTGAATATGGGAAGAGTTATATGTATCATGATTATTCGCGCTGGGGTATCAAAATGCCGACATCATGACTACTGCTCAATGCTCTGTGAATACTGTAAAAGCTGTAAGACGTGACATGGAGAGCTGCAACGGAGACCACGAAGCTGTGACAAGCAGGAAGGGACACAACAGGTGTTTAGAGGGAAGCTGGTATCCAGCAACTGCAGGACAACATGATGGAATATCCGAGCAATGGACTCCGAACTTTGGGAAGAGAGATGGTTGTTGAAATCGCAAGCATGAAGCTGGCTCTCAATGAGTGCCTTCGCTACAACTCGCACAAGAGGCGCAACGAATAAATTCTGACGGTCAAAGCTAAGAAGAACCGCTTGACGAAAGCAAAGAAGCTCTTGAACAAGCTGAAGCATCCTGTTGAGCCGGGGATGATCTGGTTCTTCTCAGATGAAAAGAACTTCTACGAGGACCAGTTGCACAACACCTACAACAAGTGGCTTGCCTACAATCCATTTGATGTCCAATGTATTGTAAACCATGATGGTATCTGGGTGTGCCACCAGTGAGAACGACGTCACACCGTCCTCACATCCTTGTACAGGTTCTTAGACTCAGACGTCTATGTGAAATTACTGGAAACTCTGGTCAAACCCTGGCTGGAGAGGCTATGTGTGTTGCTGCTGGAAGGTCATATGTATTGCAGCAAGATTCGGCTTCTTGTTATACTTCTGGAAAGTGTCAGAAGTGGTTGTCAGAGAATTCCATATGACTTCACCAAACCCAA
Organism: Octopus bimaculoides; assembly: GCF_001194135.2. Classification (NCBI taxonomy): domain Eukaryota; kingdom Metazoa; phylum Mollusca; class Cephalopoda; order Octopoda; family Octopodidae; genus Octopus; species Octopus bimaculoides. The sequence goes on from NC_068981.1 coordinate 34,292,228, forward strand.
TTTCTGGCCTCTTTATTTCCCTGATTCCCTGTCTAGGGGGCGGTTAAGAAAGACACCAACCTCTCTGCCTGCAACACCAAGGCCAATCTGGTGGCCAAGATCAATGAGGTGTTCGAAGATCTTCCCAGGGACACAGTGAGGAAAGCTTGTGTCAGGTTCCGGAGCCATCTTGAGGCCTCGGGAGAAGCTGAGATCGGCTATTTTGAGTAAACTGTTGTCTCCCAGTCATAATCTGGTTGATATTTTTGATTAAAACACTTTATCTTTGGATGTTATTGTGTTTTCTTTGATGCTAACTGTCAAATTTATCGCGAACACACTGTATATATAAATGTATATATATATATGTACACGCACATACACACACACACACATACACACACAACTACCCCAAAAGCATACTCTCCACTCCAATTATGAAGAAAAGAGAGGATGAAACCGATAAACTGTCCAGTCTGTCTACCCTATGTGAAAGGCCTCTCCGAAAACATACAAAAGATATGCGGCCCATATGACATCAGGGCAGTATTCAAAAGTAATACAACACTTCGCAAATATATCCTTCGAATAAAACCACTAACAGAAGAGAATATGACCAAAATCTGTGTGTACTCCATCCCATGCAGCTGTGGTTAACCCCAAGATTCCGAGTTCGATTCCAGGCAGTGACCTGAACAATAATGATAATAACATCGAAAATGAGAACCCAGATTCGAAATTTCCCGAAGATACCGGATGAAGGCTGGAGGGTATATGAGCCGAAACGTTGTGGTAACAACAAACAATATGAGGACAAATATCCGTCAAATGTAAATAATGTACATTATTCCTCATCTCTTAAATATAGAACTCATAACATTAAAGTTCTTGTTAAATCTCGGTCTTAACATCCCCCTTTCACCTTTCTTAAGCTCTCTATGCACCCAGCAGTATTTTCACATTACAAAAGCTGTACTGTATACAGACAGCCACTTTAATCAACTCTAACTCCACTCCGAGTGACAGATAATCAATTTATTACCAGACACATCGATCCGAATGACAGCCACTGCTTTCAGTAAGATTTTCCTCAACCTAGCTGCAGTTATTGCAGTTACCAGATTGGCTTCCAAACTGAATCGTAATATCTTTTATGCAATCACTTTATCGATCCTTTTTCATTGATTTTGTAATATTTCTTTTCCCCGATAGAAAATCAGAACCCGATATTATACACCGATTAACTCAAAAGGCCCGAGTTCCATCACAGTCCTAGTCACTCTTTTATTGTTTAATGTGGTAATAGTAGTAGCAGCATCAGCAGCAGTATACGTAGTAGTAGTAGTACTGATAGAAGCAGCAGCAGCAGCAGCAGTAGTAGTAGTAGTAGTAGTAATTGTAGTAGTGATAGAAGAAGAAGCAGTAGTAGTAGTAGTAGTAGTAGTAGTAGTAGTAGTAGTAGTAGTAGTAATTGTAGTAGTGATAGAAGCAGCAGCAGCTGTAGTAGTAGTAGTAGTAGTAGTAGTAGTAGTTACTGTTGTTGTTGTTGTTGTTGTTGTCGAGGCTGTCGTTGCAGAGTAAGCAATCTTATATCAGATTTGTTGCTAGGGAGAGAGGATGTAGAACTTTACTGCTTTGGTCAAAACGTTTCAGGCTGGTTATTTGATAATGCCTTCTTGTGGTGTCGGACATCGTAAAGGAAGAAAACCAGTTAATATATCATTCTTTCTATTCATGACAAGGTATACTCTTTCACGATACAGGATTCCCCGCGAAGGGTAATAGGAAGACTTTATAAAGGCGGCGAGCTGGCAGAAACGTTAGCACGCCGGGCGAAATACTTAGCGGTATTTCGTCTGCCGCTACGTTCTGAGTTCAAATTCCGCCGAGGTCGACTTTGCCTTTCATCCTTTCGGGGTCGATTAAACAAGTACCAGTTACGCACTAGGGGTCGATGTAATCAACTTAATCCCTTTGTCTGTCCTTGTTTGTCCTCTCTATGTTTAGCCCCTTGTGGGCAATAAAGAAATAAGAAACGTTAGCACGCCGAGCGAAATGCTTAGTGGTATTTCGTCTGTCTTTACGTTCTGGGTTCAAATTCCGCTGAGGTCGACTTTGCTGTCATCCTTTCCTGGATCGATAAATTAAGTACCAGTTGCGTACTGGGGTCGATCTAATCCACTGCCCTCCCTACCCCAAAATTTCGGACCTTGTGCCTAGAGTAGAAAAGAATAGGAAGTCTTTATAATTGTTCTAATTGATTAGTTAGCGGAGAAAGGGAAGCACTCGTGACTTTTTTAAGGCTTCATAGAGTGTTGGAAAGAAGTGGGGAAGGAAGCGAGGAAGTTGTCATCTGGTCGGAAAAAACCTGTCTCGAATGTGTGCAGAAGAGTAGAGTTAACTAATGGTACCCCATGGCTAGGTGATGATGTTAAACGGGTGACGTATTAGTTGTGCCACCGCAAAAATAAGAATAATAACTTCTGGCGGGAATTCGCATAGGTTCCGTCAACTAAATTTCACTCAGAGGGGTTTGGTCGAGTCGGAGTTATGGTAAGATCTCTGACTGCACAATGAGATCGAACACGAAACCACATAGTTTCGAAACGAATTTCATAACCATGAAGCCATACTTTCGCACAAGATTTTATTTGTTTACTATGTGGCTCTCTTAGGTTTTCCAAAATCGATAAAGAAAACAGTGAAAAAACTATAGCCATCATTCACAAACAAATGCCACCTGCTGGCATATATCACACGTTCATTGTTTTAGATGCCTAAGAGGTTGCCAGCAGATGCATTCAACCTTTCGCCTCCTACCTACTTTTGATTTAGTGGAACAATGAAAATGTAACGACTGCAAAGAAAGACGGCTGCACCAGCTCTTGTTTGATACTCATTTCAGCTGAGTGGACTGGAATAACGTAGAAGGAAGAGCCTTACTCAAGGATACAACGCATGACATGGTCCTGGAGTCGAACCCACGACATTATCATCGTGAAATTTTCGAAGTATTGGCGTGTAATTCATTCAATAATATTTCTCCATTTTGACTCGATTAATTTTTCCATATTACAGTTTTTTTTTTTTGTGTCTCGACATTAATTTTCGTGTTTCACAGCTTCGTTATCTCAGTAACATTTCTACATTGTTTAACATGTTTTTCTTTATTTCTGTTTCATTTTTTTTTCTTACTATACAATTCAATCTTCCGCATTAAATTAATAAATTCAAATTTTCTTATTAAACTGAATTTCTTTTAAACTATCCCATACATCCAATGATAAAAATAAAAAACAAATGAAAATGCTAAAGTTGGATAAATAAAAAGATGCGACGAAGATTAAATTTCAGATAAGTGCTGACATTAAAATTCTAAATAAAATGTCTATGAAGAATCAACAATCAAAGTTACATCATTTAATAAGATGATATTGATTTCAGTTATCTAGACACTTCGATTGCATTAGAAGAAAAAACATGTAGTTAAAGAAAAATGAGTTTATAGTGAAGGTAGATTTCTCAAGCAACAGCTGTTTATTACAAACTTGGAAGAAAGACGAAAGCAAAAGTCCACATGTACTTTAACGGTTTCTGGTTTAGGCACAAGGCTAGATGTTTTAAGGTGAGGAGGTTAGGCATCATTGACTCCATTATTTGGTTGATATTTTATGTTATCAACTCCAGAGGGATGAAAGACAAAGTTCACCTGTGCGGGATTTGATCTTAGACTATAAAGAATCGGAAGAAATGCGACAGGGTACTTTTTCCGACGCTCTAATGTCTCTGCCAGCTCACCACCTTTGCATGTATTTATATTGGTTTCAAATTTTGGCACAAGGCCAGCAATTTGGGCTTATTGTAAGCCAGTAGAGAGAGAAAGAGAGAGAGAGAGAGAGAGAGAGAGAGAGAAAGGGAGAGGGGGAGAGAGAAAGAGAAAGAGAAATAGTACTGCAACCATGAGATATAGCTTTATTTAGAACAGACAGCCAGCGAGCAAAGAACACCATCCGGTCCGTTGTCATAGACTAAAAAATATCAGTTATTCAAGCATGTAGAACCCCATGGTGAACATTTATCTCTATTACATTACTACCTTAGACAATAATTACAATATATTTGATACGGTTTATTGAAGAACCATATATACTTATTACAGAGGACGAAAATAGGTTGTTGTGACTTGCATTGTTTTTCTGTAAAAAGAACAACAATCATGGGAGGAAGTGGATGGAAAATGCTTTTATCCACAAATCGGAATAGGGTCACATATTTCAATCGTTTGAAGATGACCTGTGTGCACTGCTACTATTATAATAATTATTGCTGCATAATTAATTTCAAATTAAAACAATCTGATTGTAATTAAAGGAAATTAATTTGATTACGAACAATATTTGATTCATTCTTTTGGAGTTATTTTCTCAGAGAGAGAGAGAGAGATAGATAGATAGATAGATATGCAAGTATGTATGTATACACACATACACAAGCAAACACACACACGTAAACGCACGCACGCACACATACATATATAAGGAGTAAGATATATTCGAGTAAAGAAAATATTTATAAGCAGCCATTTTGGAATGGAAAGGCTTGAGTCAGAAATGAAAACTAACATGCAAGCTCATTTAATCGGAAATTTACCCATATGTATTATCAGCACAACCTTATATCTAATTAGCAAACTAACACTTAACAAACTAAGATTATTAAGCTTAAGAATATCAAACTAATAAAACAATTGTAAATGGAGAAACGAATTACAAACCATACATCACAACATCTGTGGTTTAGTTTCGATTCTTGACTGTATCACATCTTTATATACAATGATGATTATTTTGATCTAGGCATGAACATCACACAATTTCGAACCCTACGAATCCAAGTTCTATTTTCTATACAACATATCAATATAGTTCTAGGTTGGCTTTATCTTATAGTCTTCGCTTACCTCGAAAAACGGAATCAAAGTATGTTTTAAGTAAATTACCGCAGTTTCACAGTTTCCGTATTATTTGTTTTGCTAAAGCAGAATAAGTCATCTGAAGTCATTTGAAGTCCAATCTAGCGACTGAGATAGGTGAAGTATAAGAATAACTACAACAGCAAAAGTAATTAAATAAACTGCTCCATTTTACTCAATTTGAAATCACTCAGAGACAGCTGGCTTCCCAATTCTAATCACATCCATATCTGATTCGATATAGTGTTGATAGATAATCACAAGTACTAAAAATACATCACGTCTTGGTTGAAACTATACAGAGACAAGGGTGCAGTACATGTGGTTTATCGTCTTTCACTTTTGTTTCTGTCTTTGTTATTTATTTATTTTTTTATTAATCTCTAATTTTATTTTATTTCCTCCTCGACCATTTCGATTTGTTTTATTTTATCTCAAGCATCTTTCTATTTTTCTATCATGTTTACTAATTCCTTTATGCATACTAGAATAACGGTAATCTTTTGTAACTTTATTCAGATGGCATGGCTTCATTAGCAATTAAAACCGTGTGGACCATAGTATTTCACTGGTATTTGTTCTATCCTCTAGCTTCCTCAGAAGAATGAAAGAAAGTCAACCTTGGTTAAATTCGAATGTAGAACATCAATAGACGGAAGTATATACTGCATTGCGTGTTACTCAGTGCAATACCGATTCCGCCACATCCATAACCTTCACATAATACAGGCAATATCCAGATAATAAGTCAAGTGTGGGTGCTGCAAAGCTGTGATAAATTATTGAGAACCCAATTTACAATGCATATTCAATTTCAGTTCAGCCCAGCCCACATCATTTCGCTATATGTGAGTTGAACAAAAATTGAACAATGCGTTGCACATCGCGCTCTCTATAACATATCACAGCTTTGCAACACCAACAGTGTGATGGTTAATAAATTTTAAAAGCCAATCCTGCCTTCCACTAAACACGCTACAAGATGGCAGTGCAGTATTGAACCAAAAGCACTTTATGGTCGTGATAAAATTAGTAGAGCGCCGACCAAAATGCATTATTGTATTTAGTTGAGTCTCTTAGCGTTCTGACTTCATATACCGGAGAGGTAGACGTTGCTTTTCAATGTTGTGAGTTCGATAGACTAAGTACTAATGATTTACTTGAGTAGTGATAATTGATTGAACTATCCACCAACAAGTGTAGTCGTGTATCTGCATTAGAAATCAATTTAACCAGGGGAAGTTCTATCAATGTTGTGGAAACTGCCCATTTTCTTCTCTTTAACCAGCTTTTAAAAGCATAACAGAATTAACTGAACAAAAATAGTTGGATAACAACATCTAAGATATTCAATATTAATAAATAACTAATGTGTTAACAATGTTTTGCTTTAATGTTATGCTGTAACTACAGAATGTCTCTATAGATTTTTGAATCACTACTTGTAATAAACAAATGTGAACGCCTTGTATTTTATATACAGTGTCTTTGTGGACAAAAAAGAAGGGTCAGCCAATTTAGTTTCGATCGCTACATGGTGGGGGTTAAAGTCTTCGCTGTATATTTTTTGTTTATTAGGCATTTCGTTGGTATCTCGGATTGCAAAAGGATAATCTTCGAATTGCGATATGATTTAACGGTCGTGAGTCAATAAGAGTCACACTTCGTGTTCATATTATCAATAGCCTTAAGGCGGTGAGCTGGCAAAATCGTTAACACGTTAGGTAAAATTCTTAGCAGCATTTCGTTCGTCTTTACGTTCTGAGTTCAAATTCTGCCGAGGTCGACTTTACATTTCATCCTTTCGGGGTCGATAAAATAAATACCAGTTGATCACTGGGGTCGATGAAATCAATTTACCCCCTTTTCCGAAATTGCTGGCCTTGTGCAAAAATGTGAAACTAATATCATCAATATCCTTTGTAAGTCGGTGAGATGACAGAATCGTTAGCACGCTGGGCAAGATGCTTAGCGGTATTTCGTTCGTCTTTACGTTCTGAGTTCAAATTCCGCCGAGGTCGACAAATTCAGCCTTTTTGGGTCGATAAAATAAGTACCAGCTGAACACTGCGGTCAATGGAATCGATTGGGCTCCGCCCCACCCACGAAATTTGTTGGTCTTGTGCCAAAATTTGAAGCCAATTTTATCAATATCCTCAGTTTTACCGGAGACATACTCAGGAACAATCTTTTACTGTGTTGCTTTTGGAGTGTTGCTTTTCCAAGCCTTTGTTGAAGTACGCTGGTTCAGTAAATCTAGTATCACTTGAGAAGCCATTGAGAAATAAGTACTTCTTCAAGAAGTATTTACTTCACTATTGTCCCATTTGATTTTGTTCTTTTCAATTTTGTGCACTTGGTTGATGTATTTATTTTTGCTGTCGTTGATATTTGGTGATACCATACGGCACTCAAAAATTTTCTGCGTTAATCTTAAGTCTCTGCTTTCATTTTTTCCTTCTGAAATAGTCTTGGCCTGTATCACTGTTTTTGTGAAAGCTGCTATTTGATGTCAAAGTCTATTAAGCATATTTCCCGTAAATCAGTCAAGTTTTGCAGTTGTTGTATCGGTACTGATACTACAAATGCATTTTGGGATATTGTCTTGAAAAACAAAAACGCTGGTTGTCATATTTATCAAGTCCATCACAATATTCTTTCGTTAATCTATCTTCGTTCACAGCATCTGTATATAATAAATTTTGATCAATTCTTAAGCATCTATAAGCACTCATTGTGTGGCCCAGAAAATATAGACTGACTGGTTTGGAAAGTAGTTTTTCCACGTTCTACTGGATATAGTTGACTTGGCCATATTCCATCCTCATAACAGTTGAAAATGTTATTAAATTCAGAAGTTTCCTAGTATTGTAAATATTTCTAATTTAGCTCTGCTCGTCCACAAAGAAATTGTGAGTAACTTTATTATCTCTTTCTGTTGTAAGCCCTAACGTATGACCACTGGATTTTTATAAAAGAAACAACAGTGGATTTAATGCCATTCAATTATGCAACTTTCCCTTTGCTTTGGTGAAGCTAAACAGCACAGATATATTCAATTCCTGGAATATTCCCTTTGAAAGATGTATATATAACATAGAAGATAATAGTTTCTCTTCAGCTACAAATGTGAGGATTATTGACCAGGTGTGTATAAGCCCTTCAATGGCAACAACTAAGATTCTTTTGCCAGGTGCATTGAGCTATCATCAAGAAAAGAATCTATAAGAAAGCGATACAGTTACAAAGTTTCGACGACGTTTCCTTACTTCAGATACTTTATTGACCAAACTTATTCTTCAGATCCCAACTTTACTATTCTTTCCATCTGCCTTTTTCAACAGCCATCAACTATTGTTATACTAGCAACAGACATGGACGAATTTGTAACGAGTTGCGTACATTTTGTACATAATGTTTAGATAAGCAATGAGTCTACAATTTTCTGTCAAGTTTCCATTCTTGGTTACAAGGCTTTTCTGTGTTATAGCAAGCTAATTTGGTATATTCATCTGAGCTTCCATAGTCCTTTTAAATATATACATATAAATGGACATAACATCTTGTATCAATATCCAGCTATTATGTATCCAGTTATTATGTCTCTCTCTCTGGTGCCATTCAATTATGCAACTTTCCCATAATTTTGGTCTCAAAATTGATTTTGTAAGTTTTACTACTGATGTTAGTATAATATTCTTTTTTAATTGCATCTCTCCCTAACTCAGACTATAAAAATCCTTTTACCGAAAGAATTTGAGATTTTCTTGATAAGGGACTGTTTCTACAAAGATTTTGTTTTTATTCATTTTCCAGAGTACATCTCACGAATTAGAAACAAACTTATGGCTAATGCCGCTTCTTTATAGTATCTTTTCTACTGGTATTGAGGTTTAATATTATCAATTTCCTTTCAAATCTTCAATGTGAAGAATCTCCATACAATTTCATTGATAATTTCATAAGATGCAGTTGGTGAGGTGTGAACCTATTATTCACCTTACACCTTAAGATGGTAGCTAAATGTCCGGTTTTGCGATGCAGATTGTTGATGCTTCCTTTTAGTTTTGTTATTCATCTGGGTTGTTGATGGTGAATTGCTTCACTACTTCGCGCACTGCAGATATCCTCGTGATGTTCTTGTAGAATAACATCAGTTATATACAAACACATATTGATAAACTAAAATGTGCCACTACGTATTTCATATAGTCCCATTGTCAATAATTCTAAGATAAAAGTTGATAGGCTTTTCTTCCCCCATCTCGTCAAAAATGGCCTACTATTTAATCATAGTTTAGAGAAATTGGAAAAATTATTTGGACACTGCGTTTTAAGCTCTGTATATTCTACCGCCTCTGGGTTGAGTTATGTTACGCTATGTATGTATGTATGTATGTATGTATGTATGCATGCATGTCTGCGCGAATGTGCTTATACATACTATGTATATGCAGGTATGTATATCATTGCGTAAGTGAATCGTTGATTTGATTTACGACTGTGTATATTTACACATGTTTGTTTTTCCCCATACCTATATAGTTATACATTTTACAAGATAAACGTTGGAATATATGTTATATATTCTTACAATTCAATTCAAGATTTGTAACTGTAATTTTCTAATTAGTATGTATGTATATACAAGTAAATAGGACTTTTACTTTGGTAGATATTGTTATATTTCAATAAAAAAAGTGAAAATGTCTCAGCAGATAACAAGGATAACCACTTTTATCAAAATGAGTGAAGCAGAATTGGAAACGCAAACAAAAGAAAGAATAGTTTCAAGCTGTTTTACCTTTTTACTGGTTCTTACCATACAGCATTGGCCATGCTAGTGCACTGTCTCCATAAACTAGAAACAAATACACGTGAAAAATATAAAATAAGCTCCAGAAACAAATTGGCAGACTAAACTTCCGCTGATGACGGTTGAGAAAACTCATAAACGTTCGGAATTACTTCCCTTGCTTGTCAACTTGAAAATAACTAGCTCATCGCTTGCCTTATTTTCTTATAAACTCTTATGGCTGTTTCTACTGTTGATTGTACAACGAAGAACATATATATACAAAGTATTTTAACATATATATATAAAGTATTTTAATAATACAAATCGATAGATTCATACGAACATACGTGTGACATCGCGTATCTATCTATCTATCTATCTATCTATCTATCTATCTATCTATATATA
>NC_068981.1:34302394-34306266 GCF_001194135.2 Octopus bimaculoides
GCGCATGCACACATATTTACAAACACAACACGTGCGCATACACAAATACAAAGAGCTTAGATAGATAGATAGATAGATAGATAGATAGATAGATAGATAGATAGATAGATAGATAGATAGATAGACAAGCAGACAAATAGGTAAATAGATACATAGGAAGAGAGAGAGAGAGCGTGGTGGGGATAAAGTAAAGGAGACAAAGCCACAAACTGACAAATAAATAGACGATCTGATAGAAGATGGAAACGAGAGGAAGTGGGACTTATATGGTTCTCCAGATGACTAGACTACCGCCAGCTGGGGGTCGGCATTCCATTTTGGAGATAAAAAGACAGCAGCAAGCAAAGAAATTGAATCTGGGATGTATCATCACAGGTTTTTCGACTGCTGACTGATTCCTCACTCACATTACCCACCTTACTCACTTAACTAACTAACTAGCAAGCAAACAACCAAGCAAGCGAGCAAGCAAGCAAGCAAGCAATGATAGAAGGTTAGGGTGTTTTCCAGGTGTGAGAAATAAGGCTGCTTAAAAAAAAACCTATCTTGTTTACCTGTTAAATGTGAAACGCCGAGACCCCTCTCATCCACCACCCGAAATATTTCCTCTCCGCCCCCTCTCTCTTTCTTTCTATCTCTCACTTTCTTCTTCCTCTTCTTTCTTTTCTTCCACCTCACTCCCCCTTCTCCCTACCTTTCTCCCTTTTTCTTTTTTTTCTTTCTTCCTTCCGCCTCTTCTCCCCCCCCCCATCATCTTTTACTATGCAAAGTTCTAACATGGCATTCGTTATCTTCTGCAACGGTATCAACAAGAAATTCTTCTTAAGGCGCCAAGTCTGAAATCGTTGCTAAATCTGTTGCAATTAGACAGACGCTGCACTATTAGATCATTTTTGTTTATTCGTTTGCTCGTTTATTTATTTGTTTTATTTATGTATTAAAAATATCTTTTTTTCTTAATTCCATATCGGAAAGTAATAGAGAAGCCCTTATATTGACGCACCATTATTTATAGTCCAATAGAAAATTCTTCTAAATCTGGGAATAAAAACATCTAATTGTTTAAATGTACGTAGGCGTATGTATATAAACATAGATCCATACACACACGCGCACACACACAAACACAGTCGCGCACACACATACAAATATATATATATATATATATATAGTAAAATATGATTTCATTTGGTTTGCAAATGTACGTTCATATATATATATATATGTATGTATGTGTACACACACACACACATATATCTATACACATGCACATACACAAACACATATATTTCTATACACATGCACACACACATACATATATATATAAAGAGAGGAGGAGAGAAAACGGGAGCGAGAGAGAAAGAGAGAGATGAGAGGAGGAGAAGGATAATGATGATAATGATAATGATGATAATGATGATGATGATGATGATGATGATGATGATGATGATGGTGATGATGATGACAATGATGATGACGATGATGACGATAATCGTGTAATGACATGCATAAAATTCCTTCACAAATGAAATTGCATTCTATTCTACTGAAAAGTTTTAAGTAATTTTCTTTTCTTTTCCTTTTTTATTTATTTATTTATTTCACTCAGGTGTTATCCTGTTGTCTAAACTCAATCAAGATACACCCGTGATGAAAGTCAGACGCTGCTTCCAGAGTTAGAGATCTCGAAATCATAATCCAATAGAGAACTGACTACCTGTCACCTTCGGCACCACAATGACAAAATCGTTACATACAGCAAGGAAATAACTTTGAACTACACGTCTCACTACCGAAGGGAAACATAATTAAATCCCTCGAAGTCTCTGATTATCCTAAACCTAACTATTTCTCTCTTCCCTCTCTCTTGCAATAGTCTAAGAAAAGTTCAGTTATGTTGGATCCGTTAATCCGTTATGTATAATCCTACATAACTAGGCGTTTGTTAGACTGTTCTGTTCTGAAGATAGGACTTTGAGCCCGAAATATATTAAGGTTTTATTAAACTTTTCACATTATCAAAAGCTATCTATTCTCTCTCTTCTCACACACAGACACAGGCAGACACATACACACACACACACATACACATACGCACACACATGAGGCATCTTCGAATATTCCTAAAAAGATGTCCCATTAACAGTTATTCACACACACACATACACACGATGGGCCGGCAAAAAGTTTCTCTCTACAAATTCACTCACAAGGCTTTGGTTTGGCTGGGGCAATAGTAGAAGATACTTGCCCAAGGTACTGCGCAAAAGAACTGAAGCGAAAATTGACCAACATTTTTAGGCTCTAAATCTTTAGAAGGCTTTGCACATATTATCCCAAATATAACAATCGTCTGTAGCGTATGAACTATGAAGCTAAAATCTTTTTCGAAGAATTCAAATTCAGTTGACTCTTCGACGCTGACAAATGTAAAACGAATAGATTTTCTATAGAATTCAGAGCCAACGCTCCAAGTTACGATGTTTCGTAAACGAATACGTCTTTGTAAGCAATTTGTTCGCGGATTGTTAATGGGCTGAATGTGATACTGATGAGATGGCAATAACTCTTGAAATATGTATATACACCCATTACTTTCCTTTTTCTTCCTTCGATTGCATTATTAGCATAAACGTATTTTTTTTACGAAATGTGATAACTTGCTGTGTTGGCTCTGAATTCTGAAGAGTATCAATAGACATAAACTAAAAAGCAACAATATTGCGCTGCTAACACAAGGTAAGACAGTATTCAATGTAATATACTGTATAGCATATTATAGTTTCAAAACGAAATACTGCGTCCTTGTCAGTAATTATTAAAAACTAAAAATGTATTTTAGGTATTTCAGTTGTAAACACCTCATCAATGGCCCTTACATGTCCACTAATTCTCCTGTATCTCTACACACATTGATGAAGTAGGCAATTAACTTCCACCACACAACATTAACTTGTGATTCCAAACAACAAAATGAAGTTGGTTGTATTATTATTATTATTATTATTATTATTATTATTATTATTATTATTATTATTATTATTATTATTATTATTATTATTATTATCATTATTATAATAATTATTATTATTATTATTGAGTGAGAGAGCAGTGCATGCCATCAAATTGACACTGGGTACAAATATACGAAACCCAATATACCCATCATCACTACCCGTCTAATAAGGATACATCAAGCATCACAACTATTTGTGCACGACATGATGATCTTATATCAAGATAAACAGTGCATGTCCTTGCAGGTGGATCCCAGTTAGAATTTTCTTCAGGTCTAGTAGCCTATTCCACTCAAAAGGTCCCTGAACAAGGGATGTTTAAAGATGTTGGACGAAACTCCCATGTTTCCAGAGGTGAATTATTCAAACCCCAAAGAATTCCTCTCAACACGTGACTATGATGCTCCCCAACTACTTCTGCTCGTGATCAGAAATGCACATATCGTCAGCCACTAAGGGACATGCTCAACTGATTAAGGTCAAACAGCTGAGTAGCAAATCTGCAGTATTATTATTATTATTATTATTATTATTATTATTATTATTATTGTTCAGTAGTTTTATTTTTATAACGTGCTTTCACTTCACTACCGAGCGCAGCTCTGTGTGCCTTGGGTATGTGCTGTGGTTTGCTGTGGTGCTCTTATGTTTACTGTATTGAAAGTGTTTTGCATAGAATGTGTGCAGTACCCAGTAGTGCAATTTTCTGTATGTTATATATATTTGTAAGTCCTGGTGTTTTTGTTATGTAGTTGTCTGAATATTTTTTTATTATACCTAAGGCACCTACTATGATAGGAATTGTTTCTGTTTTTAGATTCCACATTCGAGTAATCTCTATTTCCAGGTCTTTGT
>NC_068981.1:34306649-34307680 GCF_001194135.2 Octopus bimaculoides
TCTTGTCCATCTCCACATATTCTACAGTTACTTGTTATGTTTCTTTTCATTATGTGTTTTTGGTAATTTCTGGTGGGGAGGCTTTGGTCTTGTGCAGCAATTAAAAATTCTTCAGTCTCTGCTTTGAGTCCTGAGCTTCTCAACCATTGCTGGGAGTTTTCTCTGTCTATTTCTTTTGCATTTAGTTTAGCCCAGTATTTACCATGTAGGGGCTTTCCCTGCCATCGTTTTATCATGGTCCGTTGCTGTTCTAGTTTTAGTTTGGATTTCATTTGTTTTATTATTATTATTATTATTATTATTATTATTATTATTATTATTATTATTATTATTATTATTATTATTGTTAGTTTGCTGCATTAGGATCTCCCAATGTCTCTTAGAGTGAGATCAGTACCAGTTTCTATATTATGTCTCTCCTCAACTTACCCTAATGATGTTTTCATGTTAGTAAACACGAGTAAGATGGTTGCTGAGCTCTTTTCACTGCTGGAGATGTTGATTCAGTGTTACAATTCGAGTTTCATTTGATGTTACACCAGATTTAAAGCCATACTAGTCCTCCTTGCAAAAGAAATAGAATCTGTCTATTGCACCATTGATGTTGAAATTTCTAGTTTAATTTACTATGGTGTCAGGTGAATTACAAGATATTTTCACTAATTTTAACCATCTCGATGAGGAAATACGTATATGCATTCGTACACACGTATATACAAATGCATATATATGTGCATTCGTATATGTGTTGTGTGTGTGTATGTGTGTGAGCGTCTGTATTCGATTTCATGTCACGTTATAATAAAAAATTTAACATTCAGGATTACTCAATACGTTTTGTAGAATATATATTTATCATTCTTTTACAAGACGGGTGACAGTGACTTCGAAGTTTCGGCCGGCTAGCTTTCTTGCAAAGGTATAATAAATATGTACATACATACATGCATAGATATACATATATATATGTGCTAACGTTTCTGCCAGCTCGCCGCCGTTATATATATATATATATACATATATATATATAT